>NC_056736.1:180776194-180891194 GCF_019279795.1 Protopterus annectens
CACTATCACACACTCACCTGACCCGCGCCCTAATCCTAACTCACCTAATCCACCCCTAACCCTACAGTCCGTTACTATCGCACACTTACCTTAACATGTCAGTGTTCTCAGCATTGTGATTTTCAACTGTCGATTACCTCCGTTGTCAATCTTCTGGTGTCGGTGTTCTCATCGTCGGTGTTGTGGACTTTTGGTGTTATCAGGCAGACCTATATATATATATATATATAATGTACAGCAAGATAGATATAGGAGAAAGATAGTGAGAGTGAGAGAGAGGATGGTACTTGCTGAAGTTGTGCAACTGAAGAAAAGTTATTTGTAGGTTTATATGATAACTTAATAAAATAGCAAATGCACAGGAGCAAAAGGAAAAAAAGATTGACCTAAAATAATCTAACAAAACAGGGAATATATATATATGTATATATATATATATATATATATATATATATATATATATATATATATAATATTTTATGCAGGTGAGAGCACAAACTCTGAGACTGCATATCTTTGGGGAAAGGGTGGATTCCTAGTCCCTGTTGTACCACTATCCTGCACACACAGCAGCAAGATGTAAGAGATTTCAGATTCTTAAGACTCCAAAGTAAAACGGAAGTTCAATATATTTTAAATGTTCACTATTAACTGCAAACTTATATATAGACACATACTCAAACATACATATATACATACACAGAAACACACACACACACACACATACACACACACACACACACACACACACACACACACACACACATACACACACACACACACACACACACACACACACACACACACACACACACACACACACACACACACACACACACACACACACACACACACTCACACACACACACACACACACACACACACACACACACACACAGAAAAATAAATAAATGCGTGTTGTGGTTGGGAGTGTGTGATTTGTGTATGTGCAGGCATGTTTGATTATGTACAAACTATGATTTATGAATAATGATTCTAAATGAGGTGTAATGTACCTGGCAGAAGATAGGCATAATGGAACTGCTCCAGAGTAAATGGATCCAGTGAGTTATTGAGATACAATCTTATGATTCAGAGTGATTATTTTAAGCCTAGTACATTCTGCAGTGTCAGAAATATGTTAATTTCTAAATGGACATGTTTTAAATAATATTTACTAAATATATAACATAACATGAGTAGTACAACGCTATTATCATTATTTGCCAAATGGTTTTCAATAAACCATTTACAATTAATTTACTTGCACAACTCAGCCAAGATAAACTCAATCTGAATTAGAGAAACTAATTTTCAAATAATAAAAAAAATAATAAATTAATCACATTAGCCTGATAGGGTGTCTTATAGTGAAAGGGAATGAGTTTTGTAAAGTTCACGTTCTTCTTCACGGAAATAATAATAAAAAGTATAGACCAGATGATTTCAATAAACACAGGGCTAAATATGGGCAAAGAGCTGAGCAGCCTGTACCTTTTCCAAATAAGCCTAAGGGATAAAAATAATTTAACAAATGACTACTCAGCAGAGTAATTACTTCAGTAATTATATGAAGCTCAGTCACTAAGTGGCCATGCTTACATGACATATATTATCATTTTATATTCATTTCCTGAGCATCTTTTTACATGATTTAATATTCTTTTAAAATGCATGTAGTGGTTTAATTACATCCCTAAAAGCCTGTCATAGGTTATTACTCATTTTATATAAGCAATAAGGACATGAGGATATTAGTTCTAGAAAACTGGTTACCTGCTTCATTTACAGTACAAATTGTTAGCTATTTTCTGTAAACTACTTATGACATTTTTAAGTAATTCTGTTAAACAGAGTTCACAATCCCAGAGTTGTAGAGAATAAAGCAATTATTTATAATGACCAATTGAAGCTGATTACTTAAAAAGTATTTTTCATATTCGTCTTTGCAGTGTTCTGCATTTCCAGTTATTCACTAAGAATATGCCTAGTTTTCCCTACTGAACTGGTTTTAATCCGGACATTATTGTTCTGACATTTACTTAAACTGTGTTATTTTGTTAACAGGTCATTCTATCAGTATTAACATGTTAGTTTACTTTATAAAACATTTTCGATTACATTTCACCATTATACTTCATTATTTATATTCAGAAGATTCCTACAATTTAACAGCTTTTTAGATTTCTTGTTTAGCTCTTTGTTGGGATTTATTCGGTGCATAAGACACATGTCCAGTTTATTTCCATGTGAGTTTTATGAGAGACATCCAGTCCAACTCTACTTCTAAAATTCATACTGTATATCAAAATTTTTCTTCCCTGGCAGCATAACATGTTTTTTTTTTGTTTTGTTTTTATTGTTCTTTCACACTTCGAGAAGTTGTGTGCATTGACACTTTTTGTGGCCAGAAACTGAACTTGATTTTAAGCTCAGATTGCACTGTTTACATCATTCACAATGAATGGAAATATTGCACAAGAACTACTGACAACATATGTGGAAAATATTGAATAACAAGATTACTGAGAGTGCAGCTGTGGAAAGTACACCAGTGAATGCATAGGATCTAACTAGGCTTCATTTGGCAATGCATAGTTTGGCACCCATATATACATTGCAAAGAGGTCAGTGAGAGCAGAAAAAGTGCAGCTACATATTTTACATGTATTTGTTTATTTACATTTTAACTATATTGTTAACAAGTGAGAAAATTAGATCCTAAACCCTTTTTTATCCATAAGGCTGACTATGGGACTTAGGCAGAATTAAATGTAGGAACACGTTCCTCCCTCAAACACGACACAAGTAATATTAGACAAGAAGTAGAGAGGGAAGTTTGTATCAACAAACTCTCTGAAACATAGCACAGGTAAACTGCTACATCATTTAGAAGCTACATGAAGTACTGGCTCAAATCAAAGAGTAGGTGCATAGCTGTGAAGAAGTGAGCATCCCAACTAGAACCCAGACTCAGTCCTCCTACTGTTCTGCTGAGCAAAGTTTGAAGATTTCATACCTGGGTTGTTCCCCACTTCATAAACCAGCACTGTCTAGCACCTGGATCCATGGAGCAGAGGGATAAAGCTTTGACTGCAACCCAGACATCTGGATGGACTGAGCAGGTGGATGGGCTTAACTGGCTTATGACTGCTCTCTCAACCCTGGAGGAATGTAAACAGGTACATATTCAGGAACATTGCTACAGATGATCACTGGAGAATACTAGTGGCATGTATGCTGTGTAGTTCACCAGGGAGACTGGACTTTGGCTGAGTCATATATAGAAGCATCACAATCCTTATAGCATGCCAAACCTTTACACAATGCATATGCATACAAGGGAAGGGGATAGAAATTAAGGGAAAATGCACACCATTGTTGGTACTGTGCAACTTCCCCCACTGTTTCACCAGGTGGTGTAGATAGACCAAGTATATGAGGAGGGATAGTGGGAGCAGTGATGGGCAGCTGCATGGGTATCAAAATGGGCAATTATAATGCTTATCTGTTACATCTCATTGCTGTACAAATGAAAAATAAATACATACAGCATCATATTGAAAGCTACAAGTACAATTTAATGAAAATTAAAGCAACATTATTTCTACAACCCAGTTAAAATGCATCTTATATGTAAACCTATCTAACTCATCAAGATATTTATCTGCAGCCCTGAAGTATTAATTTAAGGTTTGCTCCTTCATTTAGTCACAAGTGTTTGCAGTCTGCTGTTTTTGTCCACTTATTTACACCTCTTTGGTGACACTGGATTTTCATGCAGCATCGACTTCCTGACAGCTTACACTCGATCAGTCTCCTGATGTATGACATAGATACATACATACATACATACATACATACATACAAATATTTCAAGCAGAGGCATTAATGCCCTTCTAGCTTGCCAATATACCAAAACACTTGTTCCCATAATAAGTATCCAGGCTATTCTTAAAAATATCTAAACTAGTACTTGCTTTAATGTAATTTGGTAGTCTGTTCCATGCATCAGCTACTCTGTCAGAGAACCAATTAGTACATGTCTTATTCCTATAGAATCTTCTACATAGGTTTTCTGATGATTCTCTAGTACTGTTTCTTAACCCCAAACATTCCCAGAGGTAGTTGTCACTAAATGCCCTATATACTTGAATAAGATCTCCTCTTAAATATCTGTAAGAGACACTGTACAAGTTCAGATATTTTAGTATTTCATAATAACTTAAATTTTCACATCCATGGATGCCCTTGGTATATTTCCTTTGTAGTCTTTCCAGTTTACTCGTACTTATTTTCTTGTAGGGTTTTCATACTGTTGTTCGATACTCAAGTTTGGGTCTAATGTAACTAACAAACATTGACTTCATTATTTTTGATTTTCTAGACTTTATAAAACTTTTTATACAACCTATAGTTCTACATGCATCAGTACATGTGTTCTACTCTTTCAGCTACCAAATGATCCTTGCAGCTCTTTGTGCCGTGTATTCTCATGAGGTTGGAAAATGGAGAAATTGTCAGCTGGGCAATTTTACAAGTTCCTAAGAAAGACAAGATACTTTTAAGGTGAGTAACATTTCTTAAATACCTATTTGCTGGAGTTCTGTAGCTTATTAAGTGTGTAATTCTATTCAAAGTTACTAAGAAGCTGTAGTAATTGGTTGTTTTGGACCATTTCTAGCTCTTTTGTAGTTCACTGTTTAAAATCCACCTCTGGGCGTTTTTTTCTGGCTATACTGCTCAGACAAGCTCCTCGTGGTCCTGCAGAGTGGTCCTAGCAGCAGGGAATTCAGAAAAGCAACTACTTTCTGGATTTAAATATCTTTGTTTTTTTTTCACTTGGAATAGCTTCTGTAGCTTACCCTGAACTAACTTGAACTGTTTTTTTAACTGTTTGCTGCATTATTTTAAAATCTGCACTTAAAGTTACATTTTAGTCGAATTTGATCGAAAGTTTGTTTGTTTGTTTGTTTAATTTAACTGTGGAGGCTGCCCACTAAAGTGTGCTAGCCTGTGTAACTGATTTATCACTGTTTCTGCATTTTCTGTGTGTTTCTATCAAAAAAACAAAAAAAACAAAAAAATAATCCTTGTTTTCCCACCTCTCCTCAACTAGTTTAGACCAGTTTACAGGCATTGCTGTATTCTGGGCTGTGGTGTAGTTCCTGTGTTGTCCATTACCTTACTTGGATAGAAGGAAGTTTCTTTGCTCACCAGTGGGAGTGGGGAGCCTTGAGCAGCCTACCTGTCCCTGTAGGAAGTGACCTCAGCACAAGAAGCTGTAGTAATTGGTTGTTTTGGACCATTTCTAGCTCTTTTGTAGTTCACCTGTTTAAAATCCACATTTGCACGGCTTTGTGTGCATAGCGCAGCGCCGGTTAAACTTCTTCTGGCTCCGCCAGTTCTGCTCTTCAAATTTTCCCTTAAGGAAGCTCTACTCTTAGTATAATCAGACTACTCACTATATTATAAGCCTAGCACTTGTTCTCAATATTTCTCTACTAAGTAAGCACTCTCGTACTAAGTAAAGCACTACACCTACTTACCACCCCTGTGAATATCCACTTCCTTTAAAGGTACAGCACTCCCTTATATTGTTCTAGCATGTCGAGTGGTAGATTACTGGCATCCTCTCCAGTTCAGCTGGTCAATCTGGGTATCTTGAGACAATGCTACAGTTGTCTCATGTACACAGACAACCCTCTCCTCCTCCCAACAAACACAAATACATGTGAGAGATGCAACTATATAGCCAAACTGGAGGCTGAACTCTCTCAACTCAGGGCTGGCATGACCAGACAGGAGGAGATGGTAACCACACACACAACAATCCCAGTCCCACATAGAACTACCACAACTGCAAACCAAACACATAAAAACACAAAGACATACTCAGAGGCTCTAATAAAAAACTTAACAAAACAACAGAGGCTCCCAAAGCAGACATCCAAAAATCCACCACCTCAAAACAAAACACATGCAACACATACTTCAATAAATCAGTGTGTCAACCAATCACAGCCCTTAAGGCCAAAAACCTTGCCTGATGCACTAGTAATAGGTGACTCTATAGTCAGACACACTGATGTCCCGCTGACCAGGCTGAACAAGGAGAGGGTGACTGTGAGCTGTCTATCGGGAGCTAGGATCCGCCACATAACACACGCACTCAAGTCACTCCAAAGCAAGTACAAATATGACTCCGTCATTGTCCATGCTGGTGTGAATGACCTGAGATGTACCTCCCTGGACTACATGAAAAGAGACATAGAGGAGCTCTCCGATTATGTAGCCCAGGCTGGTATGACCCTGACCCTGAGCAGCATCTTGCCCTCACCAAGAATGATACCACAATACAAACACAAGATGATCATCTTTAACAATTGGCTCAAGTACTGGTATCATTCTAAGGGGATCCAATGTCTGTCTGCCTGGGATGACATGTTGGACATGCCACGCTGCTTCGCAAGGGATGGCTTACACCTGTCACCACTGGGCTTCCGGATATTGGCCAAGGCTCTTGCCACCCCCATAGTGCCTTTTTTAGGCAAGGCTCAAAAGACAAACCCACCTCCTTAGAAAACAAAAATGGAAAAAAACTAAGGGTAATGCTGCTCAACGCCAGAAGTCTAAATCTCAAGATGCAGGCACTTGATGCACTCCTCAGCATGGAGAACATCGACGTCTGTGCAGTAACTGAAACCTGGTTCAAGGCTCCTGAGTGCACCCCAGCGCTACCAGGCTATACCTCGTATCATGCTTGTTGGCCCCAAAACCTGGGCAGAACCACAAAGGGAGGGGGAGTGTCCATATTCATCAAGGACACCCACACCTCCAGGTTAGTAGCAACACATGAAGCATCAGAGACCATACAGGTGCAACTAACCATAGGCAAAACTGCTATACAACTGGTCGCATGTTACAGACCACCCTCCCAATCTCAAGAACCCTACTCAGCCTTCCTCAAGACATTGGAGGATATGAATGTATCACAAAATACCATCATACTGGGAGACTTCAACTACCCAAACATAGATTGGGTACATTATTCTAGCCCTAATACCCTAGCCCAAAGGTTCCTGGAATTCATAAATTCAAATTCACTGGAACAACTAGTCACCTTTCCCACTAGGGGAGATAATATACTAGACCTGATCATCACAAACATGGGGACAAAATGTTCCACACAGGATGTATACCCCTCACTAGTGAGATCTGACCACAAACTAATCACCCTGGATATACATATCCCACCTCCACCCCCAGCACAAAAGACCACAGTGAAAAACTTCTCAAAAGCAGACTTCACTCTTCTTAAGACTGAGATGGTATCTTTTAAGCCCACTGTGCCAGTGGATACCACATCCCAAAATGCCGAATCCTTCACAAATGCTTTCTATGGACATCTCCAAGAATGCATGGATCATGCAATCTCAAATAAATCCAAGTCCCTCTCCACCAAAGGTAAGCATCCTGTCTGGTGGACCTCAGCCATAAACAAATTGTATAACAAAAGAAGGAAGCTACTGCACATCAGAGCAAAATCCCATGAAGGGATGACATCTCTGATCAACATTAGCAGAAAACTACGTTCTCTCATAAAAACATCCAAGGCCAACTTTGAGAGAAAAATCGCTAAGGACACTAAAGATAACCACAAAGCCTTCTTCAGCTATGTTAGAAACCTGGGCGGAAACCCTCAGATATGCTCAGAGTTGGTTCACAGCAACAAAAAATATACTGAACCCACAGATATTGCCAACATTCTGGCTGACAGGTTCAGTGCAAATTTCTCCTCTCCTTCACCCCCAAAAGAAGAAATACTTATCCCAGCTGAATGTAATCTCCCTGTCATCTCAAATGTCCAAGTGCGAACCGCCCTAAACAAAGCAAAAAACACAGCATCAATGGGACCTGATGGTATCCCGGGTTGCGTGTTACGTGAACTCCAAGAGGAGCTAAACCCACACATAAAAATGCTATTTAACCTTAGCCTTACTTCTGGATATGTACCTGAAAACTGGCGTACAGCAACAGTGGTCCCACTCCACGAGGGGGGTGCCTCTACAGACCCTGGAAACTACTGCCCCATAAGCTTAACCAGCCTGGTCTGCAAAGCTATGGAAAGAATCATTATGGAACTCATAAACAGAGACATAGGGGACGTACAGACACTTGACCCCACCCAGTTCGGCTTTGTAAAGGGCAGATCCTGCCTTTTAAACCTGGTTGACTTTTTCAAAACAGTCACTAGAGCCATTGATGAGGGCAAAGCAGTCCATACAGCATACCTGGACTTGGCTAAGGCCTTCGACACAATACCCCACTCAGGCATCATAGATAAGCTCAACAGCTTAAAAGTAAACCCTTATGTCACTAGATGGGTTGCAAACTGGCTAAAGGACAGAACCCATAAAGTTAAAATCGCTGGAGCAATGTCAGACTCAAAGCCAGTTACAAGTGGTGTCCCACAGGGATCTGTCCTGGGTCCCCTCTTGTTCGGCATTTATTTCTCAGATGTTAAAGCAAACATGGGAGGGCTGTGGCTGAAAAGTTCACAGATGACTGCAAACTAGGCACCATAGTCGATACACCAGCAGACACACACATCCTACAAAAAGGCCTCACAGAAACGGACAACTGGTGCTGGAGTCACGGCCTTAAACTAAATGCCAAAAAATGTATAGTCATCCCCTTTGGGAAAAACAAAGTACCCACAAATTATCACATAGACAGCAACCCACTGAGTACAGAAAAAGTAATCAGAGACCTAGGAACCCAAGTCGACAGCAACGTCTCATTTGACACTCACGTTGCCAAAGTGGTTAGAAAAACATTCTACCTTGCACACCTCATCATGAAGGGATTCACATCCAGATCCAAAGATGTCATTGTACCCCTATATTCCTCCCTCATCAGACCCATGATTGAGTACAATGCCCCATTTGGTATGTACCTCATCCGGCATTTGCAACAGCTGGAGAGACCACAAAAGTACCTCACCAAGAGGATCAAGGGTCTCCAACATATGTCTTATTCTGCCAGACTAAAAAACTTCAGCTCTATTCAGTAGCATACTGCCTGCTCAGAGGTGATCTCTGCCTGACGTACAAGGCCATGTCCAATCAGGATCTGATGGACATGCTCCACCTCAGAAAATCCAAATCCATCAGGACCACGAGAGCTAAAGACTTAAACCTCGGCACAAGTATGAATAGGACATGCTGGAGGGATAGATTCATAACCCAGAGGCTTCCCATGCTTTGGAACAAGATCCCAGTTCGTATTAGGCAGAGCCCTTCACTGACTCTTTTCAAGAGAAATCTTGATGAGTGGATGGGAGATCGTAAGTTTACCCCAGGGGTCACATCTGTGTCACTGCTAGACAGGGGCACAGTAAACTAATTCTATTATATAAGGGGACCTTCATTGTGTCACTACTAGACAGAGGCACAGTATTCTAAATTTATTCTGTACATTTTTTGCACCATTTCATGGGGTGGCAAAAGCCACATCACTATGGCTAGGCTTACAAATGCCCCAGTGCAGATAGCCTAGTACTATACTATGAAACTATGAAACTATAAGCAGTGGTATTCCAGTCTTGCATAGTGCATTACTCCAGATGGAAATCCTTGTCTGCTTTAGAATGGCAAATTACCTCAGGGCAAGAAGGTGTTTTAATCTATAATACAAGCTGTACTTTGTTGTGGTATCCACCGATGAGCATCGCAGAATGTTTGTACGTGGTGGAAGTTACATATCTTCAGGATAGTGCTAGAGATGGTAGTCTGCAAATCACTGAGGGCTTATTTAATATAGTTCTATAATATAAAGGTAGTTTTCAAAGTCAATTTTTCCAATTATACTAAATCAAGAACTTCCACCAAAATCTCAATGTAGCACTTGTCTGTTTTATGAGACATTAAGCAGATTCCTGGAGATTGCATCTTTTATTTGGCTCCTCTTCTGCCAATGATATGCAGGGAATAAAGTTGCCAGCACCTACTTTCATGTGTGGGTAAGTTTCCACCCCTAATATATAATTCTGAGCTGCATAATTCCTCCAAATAACAGTAAACTGTTAAAAGTAAAACAACACATACTTCTCATGCTTTAATAAAGGGACTTCAGTGCAATGGAAAGAAGGAGAGGCAGAAATCCCATACGGGCAGCATAAGGGTCTTCAAAATCATCACTCACAATTGCCAGCATTTGTAAATTTGATGGTTCACTATTATTCAGGAAGGTTGATTCTTAATGTCTTCATCTGTAGCCCGCTAGCAATGTCCTGAAGAATGACAGTAGGCAGGTCACTGGTATTACTGACTCTTTTCTTTTAGGCTGCTGCAGCTTTTATAACTGGTATCTAGCAAAACCCATGTACATAATGATATCCAGCAGCCATCAGGAACTGCTGTTCTCTACCACACCTACCATCACTGCTCTGTTCATGCAGTCCATGTTACATTTTATTAACAAGTCTAATACAACCAGGCATTCTTTGATTTCTCATCATTAAATAAATATCTATCCACTACTAAGTGTTGATTTCCTCTCTGGGTCTCTCTTACAGCAGCTCCCATAAAAAAATAAATAAATAAAAATAATAGAGTTGATGGATTGTACTCTTGGGATGTATCAGTCCATGTGCTCAGGAGTCCATTCATATCTGTACATCAACTTTATAGCCATGACACTTCAACATTCTACAACACCCTATGTTTGACCCATTGGAATGACAGCCAAACAGGAAGTCATCGAAGTGAAAGATCAATGAACTGGTCTCAACCAAATTTATGTTTTTGTGGGGACATTTGCTATTATCACTATTGCCATTAACTGTTGTAGTATAACGATGGTACAAATGGGTGAAATTACTGAATGATTACCCAGATTACAAAATAAAAAGAGAAATATAGATTTTTCCATATGTCCCATAGCTTCACATGCAAGTAAACATGACCCCTTCTTCCTTTCATGTACAGAATTCCATTTGTTTTGTTTGCAATGACACAAGGAAGGTCATTACACCATGGTGCAGTGAGTAGTGCACTGTGTGACAACTGTGCCCTGGCCCAGCAATCAAGGAGCCTCAATCCTCACCACTAACACCAGGGAGGTCGTCTCATAAAAGAAAAAAGGATAACTAATACAGACAGTAAAGTACAATTTCCCTTAAGTGCACACAGTGCTCACAGTCAGTCTGGGGCTGGTTGCTCCTTTGCTCACCAGGTCCCCAGTAAGACTCCCCACTGGCACAGCTATAGGGTCCAGGTCTCAGTCTAGCTGGGCAAGCTAGAAATTCCAGTACCCTTTCTGTCCAACCAGTGCTCTGTGTCCCTGCAAATTAGATGGCACAACACACAAACACTTTGAGATAAGTATTTATACATCTTCACAGACACTCCTGTGAAAGGGTGACACAGATTCTCCAGCTGTGCCTCTTTACCCAGATTATATGGTAGTAATTACTGCCACCACCCAGCTAATAATATCAGATACTAAAAGGCCCTTAAAAGGGTGTCCAATTATTACTGTGCAATATTATTATCCAATGGTAATGTGACTATTCAGTCTAGGATGATTGGAAGGGCTTAGACAGTAAACTCTATAAATATATAATGTACTCTAAAGTATAATTTATCTCTACATAAATCAGCCACAATTAGAAGGTTTAAAAATATTTAATTATAAATAATTAAAACACAAGACAAAACTACTACACCACAGAGATATCTAAGAGTTCAGAGATCAGACAGAAACTTAAAATAATACAGTAGGACAGGTCTGATTTCAAAGAAAAAAATACCTAATTAATATTTACTAGCTTTAACTATTCCTACAAGAAATCACAGTGATAAAAACTTACATGTGAGCTTAGGCAGAGTGCTGAGTTAGATATCCAAGATCAAAATGCACCCAGTCTCTTATGAGAAATAGTATTTAAACATTACTAAAAACATGTCTCTAAGGCCCTCCCAAATTACATCATTTTTGACAATTAGTTTTTCCCAGTATTCATATTGCATCATCTTAACACCTGGTCTGAGTTCTCAGGCCCCAAACTGAAATATTTAGCAATCTAATGCCTACTCAGAAACGTACAGCAATGCAAGGCATTTCACATATACATTCTAGCAGAAACCAGAGCAATAAAGCACCTTCCAAGTGTAAATTCTGGTCATAAACTTTAGCCTTAAAACAATGGGCATGAAACCTTCATCCAGACGCACTGGAGCCGAATTCTAACATGAAAGGGTCACAACATGCTTCACTGGGCCAGTCGAGTGCAATGTTGTCACATATTTTGCAGTTCCACATTTCACAGTATTCTTTTACACTCAAGAAACATGCCTGTATTTTACATTTATTTATAAATGCCCGAATTATATATCAAATTTTATTTGACTAGGCTGGCAGCTTTCACCCATCTCTCCCCAATCGTCACATACTGTATAAAGTTACATTTGCATTAAAGTGTAAGCAGTAGCCTTGCACTGATGACAGATGGTTTACAATTTCTGATAAAAATATCCAACTATTTGGTTACAGTATTGGCTGAATACCCACAGTATCTTCCCTGATAATTGTAGACAAAAATCATTTACTTACATAGATTATCTCCAATAACTGCATTAAGCATCCTAATAAGAATGATAAGGACTCTCAGCTTTTGCATGTTTACACCTCGCTGCATTATCTCACTAAGCATCCCTAACATGTATCTAGAATCCATTCTGTTTCTATTTTCCTGTGCTACTCATCATGACAGAAATAGTTTCTTTTTTTTCTGTTTTCTCATCATGGCAGTAACAACAGTTATAAGTCTATTAACATATTAATGGAAACAGTTACAAGACTATTAACATATTAATGGAAAATGTGCAAGCCTGTAAATATTGTTCATTAGAGTAGACAATCTTGGCTGTCTGCAATACTATGCAGCTGGCATGTTAACTAACATTCCTTTCTTAGCAAATGTAATTATTTACTTATACCTGTTCTCTTATCTAACAAATAACCCTTGCATTTATTGCGTACTTATTCTGTATTTGAAAAATGATAAACAGGTAAATTAACCAGTAAGTACAATTTAGATATCTTATCAGGTTAAACATGGTTTGTTCTGATACAAAAATCTTCTAGCCAGTGATGTAGGGAGTGGGAACTGCTGTGTCAATTTTCACATTTATTTGGAAGAGTTCACGTTGCTCAGGTTTAAAACATTCTTAAATATAGTTTATAAGCCATTTAACTAAACACTAAGAATGATCAGATATATCAAGGGAAGAACAGTGCTGACTTTTGTTGGACAGAATTGCCATTGACATGAGAGTTAGACAGAAAATAGTCAAAACTAGAAGTGGTTTAATGGGACGCCTGTATAAATAAAGAAAGCTTTTATAGAGGTTAGCTAATTAGAAGCATGTGGTAATAAAAGTTACTTTACAGTGTTGAGGCTGCATCACTGACAACATTTTTAATGATTAATTTTTATTAGTTGTGCTTTCAAAAAGCAATATCTTTTTAAATGTATTTTGGACACCAGACAGCGATTTGATTATATGACAAATGCCCTTTACAACAGTAATGCTGGCACAGAGGGGAGGAAGGATGCACGACATTGCACATTATGATAAAATAGTTAATGTGGGGATTGTTGGTTTCAGCCGTTGAAGGTGGCTTAGGAGTGATTGTATTCGAGCACCATATGGTAAGCTGAATAAATGCCAGACAAGGCTTCTTCCTAGTGATTTGCATATATTACCTATGATAGCTCCCATTAGGAGAACATGTATCATTTTATATTTTTCAGCACTATTGACAATGAATGTATTAACCCAGCAGGTAAGCAGTACTGCTGAGAGATATACATCTGCAATGAAAATATGAGGCATAAATTGAATTCTGGCAAAAGATAGTAGTATAAGCAACAGGATTTTAAAAGAATAAATGTTATACTAGATCGCTACAGTTCACTGTAGTGATAGTGCTGCAAGATCATAACATATAGGTTATTTAATTACTGTCATACACATCAGAGTGTAAAAGTAGGTCCGATATATAGAGGAAGAGTTTGTTTTCTGAGTATAATTCATATATGTCATCATATCAGCTTACATATTGGGTGAGTATATGCATGTGCAATTCTGCTAGGGCTTACTACATGTACTACACAAATATTTGCTTGAGACACACATCCTTACTGCCAGTCAAGTAATTCTGCAAGTGCTCTGACTTCCACTAACCCATCTCCTGTAATGTTAACTGTCCCTACCAGAACCTTAATCCTAACTCCAAAATCTCCCACCAAGTGCATAACCATAAAGTCCACCAACCCTCCTTAAAGCTAAAATCACTGTCCTCTCTCTAACCCTAAAGTCCCTATTACTCCCTAAACATAACATCGCAGTCTCTCCTAACCCTTAAGTCTGTGCTTCACTTCCCAGCTCCCTCGCTAAATCTAACTGCACCTGCCTGCCTCTCCTTCCCCTCTTACATGGTCCAAAGTGAGCACTTGTTTGCATCCATCTCCTAAGATGAAGTAGATAGTATAGCATCTGCATTGTTGAACTCACTTCTGAGTTTGAGTTTGGGCAGCTGGTTGGATGGTGTTACAGCCACTGAAGTCTCTAGCTGTGAGTTACTGGAATTTGAGTAGCTTAGGCTCAAGTGACTGTAGGGATCCCATTCTGCTAATTGACCCATTAGTCATAGAAGTGAAAGCAGATGTGTTACCATCTCTCTGACATTTTGATATGTGAAAATAATTGCTGTAAAATATTATGTTTCTTACAATGAGCTGAACATTGTTCAAGATATGTCCTTTACTTCTGTAACTATCTTTGGCTCAGATTGCAGCTGAAAATAATCTAGGGATCAGTTTACCTTTCCAGTTAATGAGTGAAATAAATATGTAGAATAAGAACTTATTTGAAAGTAAGCTGAAAAGTTAGCCTAAGAGTATGTTGCTATTGTAACTATGTGAAAATAATGCATATATACGGATTTGGCGTCTGATTTAATATATTAATATACTTTTAAATATATTACATTTTAATGATATTAGCTTTTAAATGTGAAAAAAAACATTCAGTTGGCAGAGGCTATTGTAATGAATGAAGGGCAAAATGCAGGCAGTATGCTCTTGCTTTTATTTTGATTAAAGACAGGGATACATATTTATTAAGAATCAAGCAACAAAAGCCATTTTTTGTAATGCTGCTGTGGATGATTAAGTTATGAGGTATTTCATTTAAACCCTTATTAAAATGCCTATTCTAGAATGTACATCTCCGTATTTTTTGACATGTAATCTCCTGGCTGTCAGACTTCAACAATCAAAATCAAATCACACTGAAATACATTTTTATTATGAGTCTAGTTGAGCTTGAAGCACAAGCATTTATTACATTTTTATCCTCTCTTAATTTTTTTACTTAGCTGCACATTACATTTGTATCAGTATTGCAGAAGTTGTACGGCTTTGCTTACCTTTTTCGTTTAACATTTTACATTTGATATAATTTTCATGGATATCATTTTACCTTCTGCATGAATCCAAATAATGGCAGCATATTTGTATGGCTCAGTGGTAAGTCAGCTTCCATTTATTTGGTCTATATCAGTCAGTCCACTGCACTTCCATTCAATGTTTAGGAGATAAAGGTTAGAAAACAAAAGATGCTGCCATTATTTGGATTTCCTATGCAGATCTCATTAAAAGACACCCCTGTCCTTTCATTTCAAGTGGAAACAAAGGCTTATATTCTATTGTTCTACATTCTTTAACGTAGGAGTTCTGAAATCTGTTTTTTAGAAAACAAGTGATCTTTGCAGAAGTTCACAATGCAATAGAAACTATTTCATAGCTCTTAAATTACTGCATCCAACTGAAAAGGTCTTTGATGATATGTAAGTCACTGGTAATTTTAATTATATCCAAATTAGTTCTACTTAAACTTTCTTTTGATTTATGACAAAGGTTTATGCCAGGCAACCATGACTCACTTGTGAATTAAAGAAACTGGCTTCTTAGATAAAAGTTCAATCACTGCTTCAGCCTGGCCAACATTCTTCTCTGATGCTTATATCATTATACCACACTGTGATGTCACTAATATGGGCCAGTGATCAAGGAGCCTCAATTCTCACCACTGACACCGGTGGAGAACATTCACTGTGAGAAAAATAGCTGCACATAATATTTTCAGATGCAGCTCTCTGAACCAAGTACAATTTCCCTTAAGAACGCACAGGAAACAGACTCTCCAGTCCTGGGGCTGGGCTTTCTCTCCAGGCCTCAAATAAGACTCCCTCTTGACCACTATAGAGCTGAGTCCTTAGCCGGGTGTTCCAAGCCAAGTGTTCTACCACACTCTCTGTGAAATCCATGCTCTCCATGTCCTTGTTCAAAGTAGCTGTCACACACACTCTCCTTGAGATTTGATACACACACACACACACACACACACACACACACACACACACACACACACACACACACACACACACACTCACACACACACTCACCTGGGAAAGCCTGTCACAGCTTACCCACTCTGCCACCTCCACCCAGACTATAAGGTAGATTTACTGCCACTAGAACACCCAAAGCCAGCTACTTTAAGGGTACCCAATTCCACTTAGTAAAATTAAGAATTATAGAAATGGTAGTCTTTAACCAAGTGGCCAGACTTTCAGGAACGTGGAGCCACAGTGCCACAAAAAGGCAAGTACTCTCGAAGGTTAAATATTTTCTAAAAGACCAGCCTCAATGAAAAGTTTAGATATATTTAATAATAAATAATAAAAAAATATAAAAAATACCAGATGTCTATTAACAGTAAAAAACAGAGCTTCAATCACAGGAAATATTAAAAAAAAACAACAACACTGATGGAAAAACTCATACAGATGCAGAAAAAAAAACAACATTTAGCTAATCTCAATATATTTTTTAACTGACTGAATAATTACTGTTCCCTACCTACTTACTAAAGCAAGGCAAGATGAAAGTGGATGAATGTCTTGTCAGGTCCATAAACAGAGTACACCCCCAACATCTCTCACTAGTATTCAAATACGATTTCAGTGCTAGCTACAGAATGAAATCATATCTGGTCACCTGATTCTGTGGTTCCCACACTACACTTTCACTAGAAACTGAGCCAGGATCTGGCACTGATGTGACATAATATGCACATAGAACTTTAGGTAAGATTTATTACAGCATCTGAAAACTGTAAACAATTTCAACACTTCCACCCTTCCTGCAGAAACTAACAAGCCATTCTCTGACACTCCAAGGTAGCAATTAGTTCATCACTAAGGACAATAGATTATGGTCCCAGCCCAGACTTTTCACAGATATTGCATCTCTGGCTGCATTCAGACCTGGGATATAAAATCTTTATGACCTAAACCAAGTAATTTAATTTCAGACTATTTTACTTAAGGTTAGCTAGGATGAGCTTAGCCCCCACCCTGCCAGTATCCTCTGTTAAAATATATACATTTATTCAGTTACAACAATGCAGTCCGACATGCATGTATATTTCTTTTTTTTCCAGAAGGACCCCACTGTTGATACATTTCTAGAAACTTTACAAATACATTTTTAACACAAGCATCTGTACAAATCAGTTTGATATTCAAATGACATATAATTCCTTACAAAACTCCAGCTAGCTAAGCTGGAATATGCTACACATGTACTGCCTTACTCCCCCTGACACAGCTGGCACTATCTCACATCATCACACACAGTATAAAATAAATAAAAAAAAAATATGGAAGTGCAATTTGTGAGATATTGACTGTAGAATGCTGAACTTAGCATTATGGAGATGAGAATGATTCAGTATTTACCTCAAAACTTTTAACTTATAGAAAAGTCCTTGACTTTAATTATTTTAAAGTAGCATGCATGCATCAGTTAATAATGGGTCTAAGCTCAGTCTTGCATGAGTTTGTCTGTGATCTGACTGTACCCCTGATGGACAAGGTTGTTAGCCACACTTTACATTGGGGAATCAATGAATGGTGTAGGGGGTAGGAAATGAGAGATGTCATAGCAACCTCACAGAATGTGTAATGCCACTTTACGTGATTGCCTGAGACTCTTAAATGCTGTCATCTCTATTAATGGACCAATGTTTGTTTGTTATGAGGTAGGAACCTTAGTTTTTTCAATTACTCAGGCATTGATGCTTTCTTAAATCCACTAACTTGCCTAGCAACCTTTCTGAATATTGGTCTGCACTGAGACTTCTATGTGTAGCATGTTATTTATAGGACCATATGAAGTTACTAGGCTACTGACCATGAGGCCCTTATAAGCCTAGCCAAGAGTTTATCCCATGTTTAGATAAGTCAGCACCCAAAACCCCTGTCCATCAGGGACACAGGTGGAATCCCAGGGGTGTATTTTTTGCTTCCCACTCAGTTATCCAGGATGAGCTTAAAAAGAGATAATGAGGCACTCTGCTTGATGTGGAGAGGGTGTCTATTCCACAGATGGGAGGAGTCTCTGAGACATAAATCTTTTTCTGCCATCAACTCCTATTCCTGTCACCAGGTTGGGGTCGTGCATGTGGGTTACGTGAGTGGAGCTTGACTTGTGGATATGCAGCAGTCCCATCAAGGTGGGATCTGAGATTGCTTTGTATGCCAGACAGAGGTCACCTTTGAGGATTCTGTATGAAAATGAGTAGATAGACAGGGCTTTTAACCTATATGTGAAGGGTAGGTGTTTGAGGCCCTGGATTCTCCTGGTGAGGAACCTCTGTGGTCTCTACAGCTGCTGCATGTGCTTTGTGAGGTACATGCCAAAGGGGGCGTTATACTCCATAAGTGTCCTTATAAGGGAAGAATACAGGGATGTAATGACCTCCTTGTCCCTGGATGAGATGTCATTACTTATGAGGTGGGCCATGTAGAAATCTTTCTGTACAATGGAAGCAACATGGTGGTCAAAAGTCAGGTTGCTATCAACCTGGGTGCCCAAATCTCTCACGAGGACATTGTTAATAATGCGACAATATGTGGGGACGTCACTCTCCCCAAAGGGGATGATGATGCATTTTTTGGCAATCAGCTTGAGGCCATGTTTCTAGCACCAGTCATTCATTTGGGTGAGACCCTTTTAGGGGATCTCCACATCACTTGGGGAATAGATGACCATATCCAGCTTGCAGTTATCTGCAAACTTGGTCAGCCATAGCCCACTGGTTTTGGCCTGCACCTCAGAGAAGAATATCCTGAATAACAGAGGCCCCAAGACCAATCCATGGGGTATGCCACTCATTATGGGTCTACTGCTTGAGGTGGCCTCCCCTATTTTGATTAGGTGGGTTCTTTCAGTGAGCCAGTTTGCTACCAATCTGGTAACATATGGATTGATACCTAGTTGAGAGAGTGTATCTATTATTCCTGAGTAGAGAATAGTGTCAAAGATTTTGGCCAGGTCAAGGTCGGAGTGTGTGCCATGCTATTCTCCTCCATGACTTTGGTGACTGTCTCAAAAAAGTTGACCAGATTTAACAGACATGACCTCCGCTTGACAAAGCCAAACTTTGTGGGGTTGAGTGTTTGAAAGTTGCCAATGTCCCTGTTAATGAAGTCTATTTAATCCATTCCATGGCCTTGCAGGTCAGGCTAGTTAGGCTGATGGGTCTATAATTTCACAGATCAGTGGATGCTCCACCTTTGTGTAAAGGGATGACAGTGGCTGTCCTCCCCTCAGCTGGGACAAAGCCAGTACTCAGGCTTTGGTTGAATAGGGTGCCTAATGATGCTGGAAGTTCATGGATGAGTTCATGTTGGATGCATCCTGAGATGTAATTGGGTCCCACAGAGGCTGTATTTCTTGCCTTTGAGAAGCAGTGATGACCTGTTCCCTAGAGATCAGGGGTGGGGCAGGTATTGGGGATGTCCTGATTCACTGATAGGGGGACAGAGGTTTGAAGTTTTTGCTGAATCTGTCAGCCAGTAGGTTGGCTATATCTACTTCTCTTTGTGTATGTGGTGTCCTTGACCACCAGTTCTGAACAGATGTGGATGCTTCCTTTGAGACTATGAACATATGTGAAGAACGCCTTATGATTGTCTCTAGTAGATGTGACCAATTTGGACTCAAAGTTGGCTTTAGAAGATTTCACTAGTGTTCTTATTTGCTTGTTCAGGCTAAGGAGAGATTGCTTTCAATTGGGCACCTGCTTCTTCTTGGTCCTGGACAGCATTTTTTCCCTTTTGTGATATACTTCATTTATTGCGGATGTTCCCCACACGTTTATTCTTCCTTGCAGAGGATGATTTTGTCCTGTTGGGGATTTCTGATTCCATGCATCTATATAACTGCTCGTATAGTACTTTGGTGTAGATTTGGACATTGGAGCCAGTTTCTATAGAGAGGGAGGGCACTATGAAGCTGTTTATACCATCCCTTAGGAGGTTGTAATCAGCTTTAGAGAAGTTTTTTGCTTGACCCTAGCTATACAGGATTTAGGGGAGATATTGTCTTCAAAAGTGACTGCTTTATGGTTGGTTACCAGGGAGGATGATACTGTAGGCATGCTGTTGTAGATACTCATGTTAATTAATACCAACTCCAAGATATTATCACCTCTTGTTGGGGTATTGACTAGCTGTTCTAAGGCATTTGCCTTGATAAAATCGAGGAATCTCTGGGCATTTTTGTTCTGGCATGAGTAATTTTTTTCTGATCTATGGTTGGGTAGTTAAAGTCAGCCAGGATCAGGGTAAAGGGTTGAATCTTGATAGATTTGAAGAGTTCCAGACAGGTGGAGTGGGCATCTTAAGTCAAATTTGGGGGCCTGTTGCTAGCTATGATTTGAATAGGGGTCATGTCAACTGTTAACTGCACCTGGAGTATTTCCTGTACATCATACTGTTTTACTAGCCTGGAGGTGTGTGTGTCTTTAATATGTATTGAAACTCCACTTCCTTTGACTTTGCTGCCCACAATTTTGGGTCTGAATGTATGATAGGATGAGAAACCAAGTAAGGTTGGGGTGTTCTCCGCAGCTTTGAACCAGGTTTCTGTGACTGCACAAATGTCAGTATCTTCCAGGGTTAAGAATGTTTGCAATGAGTGCAGTTTCATGTTTAGACCTCTAGCATTTAGCAGCATGACCTTCAATTTGTGTTTTGTTGAAATGTTTATGTTGGTAGGATTGACCTCATCACTTTTCCTTTAAAAGGCACTATGTGGAGGCAAGGGCCTTTGCCAGAAGCCTGAAGCCCAAGTGAGAC
The DNA here is from genome assembly GCF_019279795.1 of Protopterus annectens. Taxonomy (NCBI): domain Eukaryota; kingdom Metazoa; phylum Chordata; order Ceratodontiformes; family Protopteridae; genus Protopterus; species Protopterus annectens. The sequence continues at coordinate 180,797,477 of NC_056736.1, forward strand.
AGATGCAGGCCATCTCTAGCAAAGCATCATGGTCTGTCGATCATATCTTCCCAGGCTGTCAGCTACTGGATACCCCTGGAATGACACCAGAAACTAAGCCAATTATTAAAGTCAATAATTTTCTGTTTGTATTGAGGCATCATTCTGGGTGATGGTAGAATGCTGCTTACGGCTGGGAACATACCTGCCTGGGACACATATTCAGTGAACTCAATCATGCTTCTCCTCATATAGACCAGGGAGGTACATCTCCAGTCATCCATGGCAACATAAACTATGACAGAGTCATAACAGTACCTGTTGTTGAGAGACTTGAGTGTGCATTTGATCTGGCGTGTTCTGGCACCTGACAAACAGCTAACCGTGACTTTCTCTCTATCCAGCCTGCTAAGATGTACATCTGTGTGTCTCACAATGGAGTCTTCTATGACTAATATGTTAGCTTTATGGTTAGGCCTTAGTGGTTGTGAGACACAAGTGTGTGGACTATGCGTGGTATGTGGTGTGGAGGGTTGTGGAGTTTACGTGTGTTTTTGCCTCAGAGATCTCCTTTGTTTGGGTTTGTTTTTGTTGACCCATTCCCCCCACCTATAGATAGAGGTGAATAGGTCAAGTCTCATTACCCTTCTTCATTCTCACCGTGTCATCTCCAACAGGGATCCAAGTGGTTAACCAAATTGAATAACCTGGTTTACAATGAGTGCTTTCTCACTGCAAAATTAAAGATTCATTCCTGCATCACCTTTAAGTTACTGCAGTTCTATTGCCATTTGTTCAGAAGTTACTGCTTCTCATGACACCAACAAATATTTATTCATATGGATGAAGATTCCTCCCCCAGCATAAAGCTTAGATAATACCCCAGTTCAAAATGAGAATGTTGTTAGAGACCTTGGAACTTGGGTGGATAATTCCCTCTCATTTATTCACTATGTAACAACAGTGGTCAGAACATCCTCCTACATAATGCAGCTAATTTCAAAAGGAATATTATCTAGATCTAAAGAGGTAATTGCCCCGTTATATTCAGCACTGGTTATTCCAGTTATTGACTACAAATGCCCCATTTAGGATGTACCTCATTAGACATATCAAGCAACTCAAAAGACTCAAGAGGTTCCTAACTAAGAATATCACTGACTTCAAAATCTAAGCCATCAAAAAAAGAATAGAATCAATGACTCTTTGTACAGTTTCTTATAGACTCCTGAATGATAGTCTATGCCTTGCATCCGTGCCATTAGGAACCCACTGGTTCCCTTCTATCTCTATATACATCACAAAGTCTTACTAATACCTTAACAGGTGACATAAATGTTAACCAGTATATAAATAAAACACAGTAGAGAGATAGGTTCATTATGCAGCATGTCCCCCACCTCTAGAAAAAAACACCCCTTATGAATTAAGCAGTGTGATACACTATCGTCTTTCAAATGGGATTGGATGACTGGAGGGGTACTTGCAAATTTACCACAGGCTTGACTGAGCTAGCCCTTCTTGAGAGAGGGAAAATGGTCAAAGTGTGATTGTTGATAAGTAGGAAATAGTCACAAGACGTAGCTGCCTTGACTTTCTCATGATTCTTATGATTCCTATAATACTGATTGGTCAATACCATTCACTTGCAACTAGCTGGATAAACATCAATTTAAATGCATTGCATTTTATAACTTTCTTTTAAAATTCTCAGTCCGCTAATGACTCAGAGGTAATGAAAAAGTGAGAGAAGGAGAGAGAAATAGTAACTTAGGGCTTTTAGCTATTCATGTATAGGCTTCACACTGCAAAGAAAATAAAGTTTAAACAATGTTTCTTTTGGTCAGCTGTCCCAAAAGGAATGGTATTTAATGGTAAAATATTTGATGGATTTAACTATATTACAGCAAGACTGACTAGAATGGAAAGGTATCTCATTAGTAATATATACTAGGTATATCAATATGAACTCAGGAGGTCTGCAGCAGGTTTGCACAATTTTTCCCTAGGTAGGTAGCTACAAGATGCAGTTTCAGTGGTCAACCCTAGAGCAGATAGCAGATTTATTTGCACCATATAATTTGATCATCTAGCATGGGTTTTTGGTTGTAAAAATTCCTTAAGTCTGAATTTGGACGTTTTTCTCTGAAATTTCCACATTCCAGGGTAAACATAACTTCTCTGGCTTGTAATGCTGCACTCTAAACTAGGATACCATGGTTAGCACTTGAACCTGGAAGTTCACTCCCAGCTACCAGTCAAGCACATTTCTTGCAAAATCAGGAGCTTTTCTGAAGACTGCACATCTATACTGCTATAGTGATAAGCATACATATGCATGTCTAATTTATGGGTACTCCAGCAGCAGCTGTAGGATAAACAGTGGGACTAGAGAACAGAAAAAAGGAATTATTCAGTAGGGTCTCTTTGTACAGCAATCAATATGGTAAGAGCATACCTTCTGTACCAGGCATCAAGGACTGTCTTTTAGTGAATTTACAACTGTGAAGAATTCCAAGCAGTCCATAACAGGAACTCCCTTCTGTAAATGAGCAAGAAGCAACCGCTCAGTATGCTATGTCTGGATGTACAAAAGTGCCAAAATATCCTGTCTTCATCAGAAGATTAAGAAGTAAAAGGTTATTTAATATGATGGTTTGATGGTTGTGACATAAACGTCTCAAATGGTGATGATATTGAAGCAAGCATTAGAAGCAAATCTACCACTAGACGACTTGCATCAGCAGCATTTTCTAATGGGCAGCTTATTGTCTGACAGGAAAATATAATGCAGTTAAAAATCTGGAGATTATTTTTTTTGTAGATTCACAGTTATCCTCTTCCTGGAACAAAGACTATGAACAACTATAATCCAGAATAAAAAAAACTGGAACCACCAAAACTACTTGCACCAAGAACCCAAGCAAAGGAAATCTCAGTAAAGACTCTTTATTACAACAAATTTATTTATTTATTTATTTACATTTGTTGATCGGGAGTGTTCGACTGGATGTAGGTCCATTTTCAGCGGAGGCCCGGGGAGAAAAGCTCCACAGTTAAAATAAACAGACAGTAGTCACATTGGATTACATAGCGATTAACAATTTGATTAACATAGCAATTAATTGCAAACATATTTACAGATGAAGAACATAGTACATCAGTAGACAACTAGAATCTTTATCTGTGAAGTACATAACAGACATTAACAAATGTTACAATAAGAAGTTCCTGCTGTATAATAAGCACTAGGCTTATGAGCATCTGAGCTTGCTATAATCAATGTAGTTAGTGGGGTGGAAAGAATGTAAGAACAAAGTAGTTAAGTGCTTTCTTCCTGCAAGGGACTTCTTCAGAACTACTCCATAAATGAATTATACACATTGAATACAATCAAAAATCACATGCCTACTAACATCTATTAACTTTTAAAGTGGTCTACCACAAAAACTTATTATGTGTATAAATACTTAGCTTATTAAAACAGATTAAAACAATAAGCAAATTCTACACAATTTGTAATATAAAAATACATTTATGTAACATATGAAAGAAAATATTTCACTCAATTGGTCCTCAAGAATTTTTCCATACCTTGTATTATTACTTATTCATTAGATTCATGGGATATTGTAAGTATTATTAAGAGCAACTGGTTTATTATTTCTACCAATACTGATCTTCTGAAATTCTTAGGGTCTGTGCCCACGATAGTATATAGGAAGGGTACATGTTTTAAAGACCTTTTTGAAATGGCTATTTCCAATAATATGGGAGAGGATATGGGTAACAAAATGTCCAAATGTGGTCATTGTTCCACATGTAAGTATATATTAATGGGTAGTTCTTTTAATTTGAATGGACATAAGGTGAATATTACAGATAAATATGTGATTCTAGCAGGGTTGTATATGCTGCTAAGTGTCAATTTTGCTCTGACTTTTATATAGGAAAAATGACTAGGAAGGCAAAAATTAGGATTTATGAGCACGAGAGGGATATTACATAATAAAAGTGAATTTAATGCATTATACATACACATAAAGGATGATCCGACTCATGAGTTTAAGTATTTTGTAATAGAACAAGTTTGTAGAGATGCCAAAGGAAAAATTATTGAGGACCACTTGTTGGTCAAGGAATTAATGTGGCAACTGGTTTTAAATGCACACGTGTTTCCTGGGCACACTGAAGCCCTATCCATTGTTCCTGTTTTAAAACTAAAAAGTTTATAGTGAAATATTTTGTTTCATATGTTACATACATGTATTTTTATATTAGAGATTTTGTAGAATTTGGTTATTGCTTTAATCTGTTTTAATAAGTTAAGTATTTATACACATAATAAGTTTTTGTGGTAGACCACTTTAAAAGTTAATAGATGTTAGTAGCCATGTGATTTCTGATGGTATTTAATGTGTGTAATTCATTTATGGAGTAGTTCTGAAGATGTTCCTCATGGGAAGAAAGCGCTCAACTACTTTATAGTAATAAAGAGCCATTATTGAAGTTTCCTTTGCTTGGGTTCTTGGTGCAACTGTAATCCAGAATCATATACTCCATTTAGGTGGAACCTAAGTTGGTGATGCATATTCAACATATGAAGAGCCGTTTTCATCCAGGGCTGCTTCCCATCCAAAGTAAAGTGAAAAAATCTACTGATTCAATTAAATACATTTCTGACAAAGTTTTAGATATAATAAGCAGTGTTAATAAACAGCCCATCCTTCTAAAAAATAATGAACTGATGGTCCACAATCCCAAAAGCAGCTGTGGCAGTCATATTGAAAACTATCTTCCAATGAAATTATCCTCTACATCACTAAGCTTGCCAGCCAAATGAATCTGTAGACTGGGGAGCCTGGTAGCCATGAAAAGCAAGTCCAATAGAGGCAAGACCTCTTTAAATGATAGCAGAGATGCAAAAGTATTATGTGGAACTTCCTGACCAGCTAGTGGCAAGTCACAGTACTGCATTCCACAAGATTATGATAAGCAGAGATAGCTGATATTTGTAGCATGACTGTGGGACATCTGAGAATAGTATCATAAAGATGTGTCAGCTAAGTCAGAAGTGCTACCTGCATGTGAGGACTGATGAGGCATTGGACACTTTCTATCATAATGAGAACTTCTTCCACTTGCTGAGTATGCCTGTTGGATGGAAGTCTGTCTTGCAGAGTCAGTTACATCTACACTCTATTAAGCAGGACCAGATGGGATTAATATATCCAAATAAGCAACCATGCCCTGAAGTAAACTGTGATAGCAATCATTTGAGGGGGCATTTTAAACTATCAGAAATCTAAGATTTTAAAAGCATATTTTTCCCTTTCAGTAATAGGTTATGGGCATTATCCTTGGTATTCCTTTTCTGCAAGTTGCTCCAATGCATGGACTCTGAAGGGGTGATGGGCGAGGATGGTGTGTGGGAATGTCCCCTTCCCTGACAAGGAGAATGTGTCTATATCTAATTTCCCTTTTCTTGCTGCAAGACCAGATGACTTAAAAATAATTGTCTTGGATGGTACATGAATCAGGCTCTTGATCATCTTTCCTGGAAGACCCTGAACAAGAAGGATGCCCAAAACACCAGAACTAGGAGAGGATTGGAAAAGGTGTTCAGGAAGTTTACAATTAAGATAATTTTTTTGAGATACAAGTGATGAAAGGGTAGAGCTTTTATCTATGTTTCACTGAAAGATTCACAGTGCTCTTCTTAAAGGAAGAAACTGCTGCATACCTCCTGTTTTTCTGTGTTTCTCTCCGAATTACTTAGCTTCATCAGGATTATAGCTATGGTACCCTCCCCCCACAAATAGGAGCTATATCTTCTACTGAATTGTTGAGGAGCCAGATAGAGTTGTCCATCCTGTTAGCAAATAATCTATTATCATGGCTTGTGATGGATCCAGCTGCATGAAACAAAGACTCACAGTGAGAATTTTGGAAGTTTTTCACTATTCCTAGGCTTTTTGCCATGGGTCAGATATGACAAACAGATATTTAAGGATGAGTTTACAGTCATAGACTCTACATTTCACTCTAACACTGACTGCATTAGGTATTAAAATGCCAGTTATGCCTCTCTTTAGCAAAGAATGTCAAGAAGGCTTCTCTCTATAACATTCTATTCATCTTCACCCCCATTTAACCAATAAAACGAGCACACAGATGCACTCCAAGGGCAGGCATGGCTGCCATCATAGAGAATTAACTTCTATGCTCAACTGTGATAAAAATTAATAAAATAGCTGCACACAGTATACACAGGAGCACCAGCAGAATAAACGCCAGATTATGAATGTATAATTAAAGAACAAACACTGCTGGTGATCACTCCATGAAAAATACGATGTTCAAGACTTATATACACAGTATAGAAACTATAGTTCACGAATATGTCCAAGTCTATTCAGACCTAAGACACATAGATTAACTTTTGATGTACACGAAAAAGAGAATAATCCAACCAGATGAAATAAACACCTGTGTTTATTTCATCTATTTGGATTATTCTCTTTTTCGTGAACATCAAAAGTTAATCTATGTGTCTTAGGTCTGAATAGACTTGGACATATTCGTGAACTATAGTTTCTATACTGTGTATATAAGTCTTGAACATCCTATTTTTCATGGAGTGATCACCAGCAGTGTTTGCTCTTTAATTATACACTCATAACTTCTATGCTCATAAAAGTAATCCTAAGCAGAAGGCCAGTGAGAGCTTTTACTAGCTCATGAAGACCTACAGAGACGAGCATACTGCAAAAAAGGTGAATGTCCAAACTACAGATTCAGTTAGGAAGTCCCTAAAAAGATTGACTATAAACAAATCATCTTGGTAAGGGATCACATGAAGCTTCACCTTTTCCTGCAAGGCATCTGACATAAATTCTAACACCTTGGTAACAAACTAGGTAAAGACTGCAGAACAAATGGTATCAAAGTTAACTCAACCAGATTAAATCGGGGGGGGGGGTGACCTCCTGATGCTGATTTGTCAAAATATTCATTAAGGTTGATATGTAAGTGCAAGGCTAGCCACCTATGTGGGCCATTTTAAGCCTAGACAACTGTCCCTTTTGTGCTCAAAATAACCTGCCCTAATTGGTTGTAGGTTGGCCTTACCCATCCCATGGTCCATAATTATATATTACCCCTAATGAGAATAACTGGACTCATACCATGGATAGGCTGAGGGGATCTATGAACTGGATAAAGCATCTAAGAGCTGCTTCTGTCCATTAGTAGTACAGGGACAGTCCTGGAGTAAATTTTCTGTTTCCCACCCATAAATCTATGGTGTGCATAAAAATGGACAAGGATAAACTTTGTTGTATGTGGCTAGGGACTCTGTTCCAGAGCAGTGGCATCCTCTGCATGATATACCTATCCTTCCAAGCAATTCTGTTGAAGAGGTTTAGATTCCTAGACTGAGTATTTCTGATACCATTTGACTTGCTGATGTGCAGTAAAATTGCTTGACTTGTTCCATGGCAATTCATTCTCTGAAACTTGATGAAGAAGATACATTCATCTATAGCTGTTAATGTACAAGATGGGACATACAAACTGTTGTTTCCCTGTGGATTCATAAGAGCTCAGACTAAAAACACAGTCCTCCATTTGAAAAACATACAGCTTCAATAGCCTCTTGAGGAATAGATTCAGAGCCTGAGTTTTGTAGATACAGTTTAATTTCATTGACTTGATCCTTTCAGTTGAATGGCATAAGATGAGAAATAAGTGGTCAGTGAAGATCACATTGAGAACCCACTGGTCTTGATTGCCCTCCAAGCTAGAGCAAGTTCAGAGAAATAGCCAATCCTGAACATTCCTAGATAACAGTTAAGCAATCTGCTTTAAAAATAAAATAAAATAAAATAAATAAATAAAACAGTAGAGTATTATCACTCCTGAGGTTACTTGCCTGGTATAGTAAAATGAGGCAAGGGCATCTGATGCATGAGAATCCACATAGCTCTGTGACAATATTCTTCTTACAAGGTTGAAATGGTTATGAAGAAGGCTATAGGACTTAGAGAATTAAATGATGCCTTTCACAGTAGTGAGAGCCTGGTTGCTCAATTGGACTTCTACTTATGAGTTTTGAGAAAGGCTGAAAGCTCTTCTACAACTTATCCACTAGGAAGGAATTGAATCATTGGAGAGAGAGAGAGAGAGAGAGAGAGAGAGAGACAGTTGAAGGACCTAGCCACCATCATGATGCATGAAAACACGTTTTGCTCCCATTGTTGAGTGCTAGGGTCTGTTGTGACATGTCATAAGGTAACAAGATGACATGGTTTCTGTTATCCATGCTAGACTGAAATTATCATATAAGACTATACTTTAAGATGGCTGGACAGGATCTAATTTTAATCAGACTAAGTATTCTAGAACACATCTGTCTTCTTTGGAGCCAAGGAACAATATCCAGGTATTTCCAATCTCCATATATATCATATTTGATTATGGGCTCCTTAGAGTAGATGAATATAGTCTCTGACTTCATCCACCCAGAAATACTTTAGATATTTTTAGTGTAAGAGATGGAGACCACAGGAAAGTCCACTGTGGACTTCATCATCCTGATAGTTCTCCAAAGAAGAGGTCATCTGGTGGGGAGCTGTAGGGAATAGAGGACTCGTTATTCTCATCTGTATTAGAAATAATGGACTTTAGATACTCTGACACCTTCCATGAAGTAGAGTGAGAGGAAAAAACCCTTCCTTCTTATTTGCAGACATAGAATGTTCACACCCACTTGATGAGCATGGCATCAGGCATATCACATGCATGTGGATGCCAAATTACAGGATATTGTCACATGGGTACACACTTACTATATGCAGTATGAGGACAAGATGGGACTGTGCTGGCCTTGTACAGGCAAGGCAATAGAAGAACCCAATGGAACCTCATTATTACAGGTCATGGAAGAAGAGCCATTGCTCATAACTGCAACCATAGACATGTGGAAAAATGCATTAGAATGTGCCATTGGAAGAGGTCAGTTACAAATGTGTTCTGGACATTTCAATGAAGCTGGGTAGTGCCAGCCCCATGAATACACCTTTGAAGATGTTTGCAAGGGTAGTCCTCACTCTGTAGGTTTTCATAATCTACCGAAACAGGAGATGAAGCAAAGTTCAGCCATCACTAGTTTTATGGGTAAAGATATGATATATAGGGAATGAAAGTCTTTCTCAGATGGACCTATCTCCATGAGATGTGACTGATATCTTTCCTCTGTTTTATCATCTTCTGAGCAGTGCTCTTAAACAGGGTTTGTGCTAGATCAAAAGTATTTTTGCCAGTCTATGTGCTGGAGAGATGTAGACCAGGAGCATTTCTATCCTGTGCAGTTGGATAGCCAAGCTGAACTGCTAAATTTTATGGTAGTGCTGTGTGCTATGATCTTATCCATAACTATATATATATTATGCTAGTACAGTTCCTAACTCATGACTAGGTGGCTGCCTGAGCATTTCAATGTCATAGCAATTGTAGTCATTAAATGTAGGTACTTTTACACAGCAAATGTGAGAATGGAGATTCAAAGTCTGTAAGTAGCAGAATAGGACTGGTGGGCTTTGGGGCTAGGTGTGGTCTACATATGTTCTGCATAATATCACAAATGTTCATCAGTGGATCATGAATGTATACTTCAATACAGGAGTTTCATAAAAAAGTAGTGTAATTCAGAGAAAGATAGCTAACATCCAACAGTAAACTCGATGTTGCAGTCCCCTAGTACTAAATCTAAACTATAGCATTTCAGTTCTGATCTCTAATGTCTTGACAATTTGCTTTAGTCTGTCTATTCCCTACGTAATTATGTCTTCTGGTACGTTTTGCAGTCCTGACCACAAATGAGAATACAGGAGTACCTAAAGAAATCATAACTAAAAAATGTTTCACTGCCATGTGCTTTGGAAAATCATAATATCATTACATTAGCAAAAATCTAAAAGCAAAACATTTAGGTTTATTACTCACTAATTAATTAATTCATAATAGTAATCACTAATCAGTTGAGGAAGTCTTCCTCACCTATCAATGAGGGATAAGAACTGGAATAAAAGTTTTTTTGATGACAGTAGTTCAAAAATTGGCAAACATGAATATAAAAAAAGAGGATGACTTTAGGTTATAATATGACTATAGAAATGTATACCAGATTTAAATATGCAGCATTATGCAAATGTCAGAGAAAAAAACTGTTATTATAGCATGCATGAATAAGAAATTATAGATTTCTTAGTTTTCTAACTATAACAGCAGTAAAACACTTCTTAATAGGCCTTTAGGTAAATGAGGTTACCAAACTAAGGCTTGTTTCTATAGAGCCTTAGGCATAGGGGATTATATAAAACAGTTAGGTGCGAAGGTAAATTTTTGTAACAGGTTACATGAAAAGCAAACTTTACAATCTACAAAGTCTTTTAATTCTGTACATGGCAAATCAAGGGAATGTTCAGTTTAGGAATCTTAGAAAGCATATTGGTCAATGCAATATATTTGTATTTTTCAAATATGTCAGTTTTGTGCACTTCCTTAAATTATGGAAGTTATAAAATCAGTGCAGTAATTTCTGAACAAATGTAATCTTGAACTAATATTCCTCTGATACACAGTGGAAATCATTATTTCCTTACTGTTTTTCTTAAACATAACTAATTAAGAAGGGCAAAAAAGCTGTACAATTAAAATTGCTACATACAAATGTGACAATCTAGAATAATAAGATATCCATGTTTACAAAGTATATGGTTGTGACTGCCTGAAACAGAGGCTGGAATATTTTCTGACTTGAGAGTTTTTGACCACAGTTACTTTAGTCATAAAAGCAAGCAACATTTCTATACTTGATGGCCATGCCTAGGGCATAACATAATGCTGCCTTAGTTTTGTAAGATTTTCTGAGCAACTGCAGACAGAAAAGTCCATGAATGCATGGAGCAGACTAAGTGAGACCTCACTGCATCAGGCTTGAAGTTGAAATTTAGAATGCCATAGTTTTGTTTATAACATAATGTATATTTCTGCAAAGAACCAAGCATTGGGTAAACTGCCCAATGTAACAATGAAAACTGCAAAGTTTTTTTTTTTATAATAATACTTTCCCTCATGAATAATTAAAAAAATGGATCACCCATTTATCTTTAGTGATGTCATGTTTCTCTTTCTTAACTATCTTATTTACATCATCAAAAAGAGAATCAAGTTTGCAATGAAGTTATTAATTTCAGGCAACCTTTGCTAACGAGGTATTTGTAGATGATCAAAAGTTATTGATAATTCAAATGCATCTTACCCAGTCAAATTAAAACAAGAGAAATGTACTTTAGTTAAAGCTATCCCTAATAGCAAATGTACAACCCATAATAACAAGCTTAGTTTATACAAAATGTTTTACATAAGCAATCTGTAGCTGGATGTAGCTGCAGTAGGGTGGAATATAGCATGCAGACATAGTACAGGACTTGAATATTTATCAACTCTATTAATAGGATCTGAATATTTATCAAACAACACAACACAAAATCTTAAATCTTAATCTTAAGTTATCTTAAATAACTCCTGCCCTCCCAATAAGCACATCTCCTTTCACTCAAAAAATATCAGAAGCATCTTAAATAAAGTTAGTGAACCCCACGCCTGGATTTCCTACCATTCCCCAGATGTCATTGCCCTAACAGTATCCTGGCTTAAACCTCAACACCAAGACAATGACCTCTGTCCCCTGGCTATAATATACTCCACTTAGATCATCAAAACAAAAAAGGAGGTAGAGTAGCCATAGTATACTCCAACCACCTAACTATTACCAATATCAAAAACCCAATCCCACTTTTTCTCCCAGCTGAAATACTATCTGCCAACCTCATGCTAAATAACCATACCACTATCACCATAATTGCCATCTACATTCCACCAGGGGAAATAGTCCCTTACTGGAAAGCATACTCTCATATTTATCTCAACACATCACTAATGAAACTATCATTCTTGGTGATGTTAATATCAACTGGCTAACCTTCTGTTCACTACATTCATCTCAGCACATAAATCTGTATGGCTTCACACAACTCATTTCTGAGCCTACACACAAACAACTCACTAGCTACTTGCACCCTATTAGCCTGGATACTAGTTTCCAATCCCTCCAAATACCACAACCCCGAAACTCTTTTCCAACTCCCTTAGTGACCACTGCCCTATAAAGGTCCTCACATACTCACCCCACCCTATCAAACTACATCGATTCATAACCTGTAGAAAATTAACTAACTTCCATCCTGAAACTTTTAAATCTCTCCTTTCTGAAATAAACTGGAATTTCCTCCACTACCTACCCCTGGACGATGCTTTCCAGTCTTTTAACTCCATTTTCCTCAATATTCTTAACTCTCCCCCCCCCTTTGTACTGTACGGGTTAAGTCCAATATTTCTTCTTGGCTATACATTGCCACCCATACTCTAATAAATAATAGAGACAAACAATGGAAAACATGGACAAAAACAAAGCTCCCTGTGACCTACAAAAATTTAAAGAACTTAGAAATCAGGCCAAAAAACACCTTAATAAAGACAAAAGAAACTTCTACTATAACGCCCCCCCCCCCACCACCCTGAGATCCAATCCAAAAGAATTTTGGAACTCAATAAACCAAATTCTACACCCGGTAATCCCAACTCCCCTAACCCATATCCATTTCAATCTCCTGAGAATACTGCCTAAACCTTCAATACTTACTTCATCAACTCCATATCCAAACTACTTAATCCAAACCCCAACCCATCAACACAAAGCAATAATTATACAGAATCTGTACATAACTTACAAAACTAGTAACAAATTCTCACTTAAACTTGCACCCACCAGCTACATCAAATCCCTGCTCTCCAAAGTAAAATGCTGTTCTGCCTCTGTTGACAATATCTCCTATCTGTTTCTTCAAATAGCTGCTAACTCCCTTGCTCTTCCTGTCACTATCTTAATTAACAGCTCTGTCTCAGAGTCTAAAGTGCCAACCATCTGGAAACAATTCTACACCTTACCCATACACAAAGGAGGAAACTACACCGACATCACCACCTTAACACCTATAGCTATCCTGTCATCACTCTCCAAGATTCTTGAAAAATGTATTCCTAAACAAGTCATGCACTACTTAATTCAGGAAAATTTTCTTACTCCTACTCAACACGGCTTTAGACCCAAACATAGAACTGCCATTGCCCTACTATCCTTCCTAAACACTATTTCCCTTGCTAGAGAAACCAACAAACTTATTTCCTGCTTATTTTAGACCTTTCAAAGGCTTTTGAAACCATGTCCCATCCTCTTCTACTGCATAAACTAACTAACCACTCTTAACTTCTCCCCTGCAACCATAGCATGGTTTTCCAGCTAACTTTCTGACTGACTCCAAGCAGTGAAATGGCTTCCTGCTCACTCTTGTCTTCTTTCATTAAAATGGGTATCCCACAAGGTTCCATCTTTGGGCCACTACTTTTTAATATCTTTACCAACTCTCTCTATTCCTCCTGTCCCCTCTCATAATTAGTCCAACATGTTGATGACTCAACAGTTATCACTATTGCTGACTCCCCCTCATCTCTACCATACAGTCTACTTTCAACTCCGTCGTATACTGACTCTACGAAAATCGGCTAATACTGAACCCCAAGAAAACCAAGTTTCTACTTTTTCTACCAAAAAACTGCAACCATATAAAATCCTCCTTCTTAATATGGTCTGTAAATAACACCTTAACTGAGGTTGAATACAACACAAAGCTACTAGGAGTTATTACTGATGATCAGCTCAAATTTGACTTACATGTCAACATCTGTATCTGGAAAACTCATCAGATACTAGGTCTCATGCCGCAACAAAAAAATTATCTCCAGGGCAGCTAAGATAACTCTTTCTTACACCTGCCTATTACCTACTCTACTGTATAGCTCTCAGATCTTCACTAATCTTAACTCAACCTTGCTTGCCAAACTTGAATCAACCTACAACAAGATAGCTAGATTTGACACCCAGCAATCTTATAAGTCCCATCAGTGCCTCTTTCTGAAACAGCTAAACTGCCTTCAGTTACACCACCTGCTTCTTCTCTCCCAGCTCCAGATTATTCACAGCATCCTCTATTAACCTTCCTACTGCCCCACTCTCTCAACTTTAATCTCCCATTATTCTCCTTCTAGACCTCTCCAGAGCTCCACCCAAAACATTGTATTAAGTCATAAACCAAAAAATTTGGATGTAGTCTCTACAGCTATAACCCCACCAAAGCTTGGAACTGCCTCCCACTAGAAGTTAGGTCATACAAGCAACTGGAAATATTTAAGATTGCTACCAGAGAATACCTGCAAAGTCAATGGACTTGTCATTGTATTTGTCCTCCTTAGGCAAAACTTAACCATTAATTCTACCCGACATCCTTTCAAAAAAAAACATTGTTCTAATCTATTAGATGAATGAGTGTACTGTTTGTTATTATGCTGTTAATAAGTACTGTATGTTTCTATGTAATTTGATACTGTATTCATTACATTTGTTTATTTTTTTTTTTTCAATACTACTGCTTATTTCTAAATTGACTAGGTTAATTCTCCATGTATACTTAGCTGGAGCTTTTCTCCCCAAGTCTCTGCTAAAAAGGGCTACTAAGCTCAGTCGGACTAACCCGGTCAACAAATGTAAAATAAAAAATAAATAAAAATGGAAAAAAAAAAACAAAACCAACAATCCTGCATATTATTCAGCTGTATGTAATGATCAAAATGGGATTTTGTTGTGCTTTTCTACTTCAGTTAAAGTGCTTTAAAAAGAAAATGATAACCAAAATTAGCAAAAACTCATATCAGTTAAGAATGAATGCAATAAAGCAGCAATTAAATAAATACAAAGAGCATACTACAATAAACACGTAGATAAAATTTATATTATCAAATGCCAGTTTAGAAAAAAAATCTTGAGACTGGCCAAACAAAAAAAGAGTGAATCATTATTGCAACCATCATGGTAGTTCATTCCACAAGTGCAGTGCTTCATACATGAAGAAACAGCAACAATATTATTCTAGTTGCACCTACGGAAACTACTAGTAGCTCCGAGTCGGTAGAAAGTAGTGTTCATGGAAGACAATATTGCACTATATGCTCTCCCAGACATATCAAAATCAAGCTATGAATGGAAATTCAGCCAGCATAAATTTGCAAGGTGTATGAGCCTTTACCTAATGACAAATCTAGCAAGAAAATGACTTTCATCTTCCAGATATCTTATTGTCAATAAAGAAATGAAGTTGTCACATGCTTGCTATTTATAAAGCCCCATCAGTACCTTTCACTGTCCATATCTACTAATACAAATTAAATCCTTAATTATTGAACCAAATACAATTTGTCTATGTAATTTTAGCTACCCAATCATAAAGTGATGAAAATATACCATGAAGTGTACATATGTATTTGTTTTGCCAGCATTATTTAATGTCAGTAATGCCAGCTTCCTAGATAAGAGAATGTTATCTGCTTCTAGAGGGTTCATTCTCCTTACCATTGTCCTCACCTAGTACAACCCCTATCAGCTGCACAAGTCTTCCCACCATGGTCAAATCAGACAACTGTGCCATCATATTTACCTAAGTGCTCAGCATATGAATATAACTTTGAGCCCCACTGCATTCAGGATATTTTCTAAACTTAGTCTCCTAGCAGTCATAGATGACCTCAAGAAATTTAAAAATTCTTTTCCAGCAGGAACACAGTCACTAAAGCTGCTACTTCCACCATTGAAATTTTAACTCCCATCTGAATTCTTACACTGAGGCGTCTTTTCCAATCCTCCATGTATAATGGCAAATTTAAAAATAAGCTATATTGGTGGAATCTTGCTATATATAAACTCCAGAATAATAAAAAGAAAATCTCCTGATGATGCAGAATAAACTAAATGCCAATGTTTTAAGGGTCATCTCAATAAGATCTGCAAGGAATTCAGGTATAAGATCAAACAGTACAAAGCCAAGTGTGAAGAATATCTACAAATCCAAAAAGGATCATAATAAGGTCTTCTTTAAGGTAGTTGGAAATCTCCAGAATAATGCTTAGGACTGTAATTAGTTGGTTTCAAATGGTACTATCTTTTCACATATGGAAGAAAAAGCAAATCATGCTCTGTTGAGCATTGGCAGCATATACCATGCTGCTTCCTGATCAACACTGAGTTCATGCTCGTTAATCCCATCATAAACGTATTCAACATCATTCTCTTCAATGGACAGATGTCCAGCACTAGGACAACAGCCGTAGTTGTAGATCCAAACAAAGGTTTCCCATCATTGACATGGGGAACTACTGACTAGTTAAAATAATATGGCATAATATAAATGAACTCACAAATACTGATCCAGTCAGACTGCAAGATCCTGATTTCAACCAATTCAGTTCTGTAATGAGCAGCTCCTGAATATTAGCCTTCAGCTTCTTTGATAGAGTAAACAAAGGACTGGATAGTGGTTTGTTGGTAGACACTGTGTACATTGTTCTGGAAAAGGCCTTTGACACTATCAAACACATCAAATAACTACTTAAATATTAATGCCTAGCTAACCTGTCAGATTATCAACCAGCTCACAGAAAGAACCCTCACATTGAGGGTTGATGGCATGCGTTCTTTTCATCATGGTGGGCCAAAAGATAACATGTTGTGCCTACTTTTCTCAACTATATACTTCTCTTTAGCTCAGGATGACATCAACAGTCTCTGTCTGGTACAATGCTGATACCAATATCTGAGACATAAGCAAGTTCTTGGAAAATAAATTCTCATTAGACCACCATGCATCAACGTTTGTATGGAAATACTTCTAAGTAGCATAAATAATTGCTAAAGGTTTATCTTTCAGATGCATGTAAGCTATTACATCCCTCTGCTCCTCACCAGTCAATTCTCTAATAAGGTATAACATCACCTTAGCATGTTTGTATTCAAGCATATTGCAGAACCTGAAAAACCTGAAATGTTCCTCACATTCCTCACAATGAAGCTATATATGTTTTCATTATGCTTCTCTGAACAGCTGCAAGCACTTTCACTCTTAGCCATATCCTAGAGTGTTTTGCCTTGGGGGCTATGATGGATGCTATATTGCTAGACTTATTGCATATTCACAAATATGGTAATATCATCAATATCCAGTCTTAAGACATACATCCAGTTGGAATACTTATTGTATCTCCCATTGGAAAGATGCATTTCCCAATCTACTCCCTATGCATGGATAAATCTCCCACTCCATGTCAAATAAAGTAGTACCATAGCTCTTTTTTATATCAAATGGCAATCCATAAATTCATCCTCAGGGTATTCCTTTTTGCTCAGCATACAACAATACCAGTTTATTAAACTTAAATATAGGTCAACTGAAATAACGAAAGTAAAAACTGCAAATTAAAAAAAAAAAGAAAACCAACTTTACAAGATGAGCGCATAATTATAACAAAAAGAAATGGTAAAAAATGTATTTGCTGTTTAAGTGGATGTTCATATGGAAAGCTTGCAGTTGCACAGTAGTTTCTTGCAACAATAAGCTGAAATATCTTTTGTGGGAGCCACAACTTAGTGAATGCTTGATTGAATGATATGTTGATTATTTATTTATTGATTTATTTAATCAAAGTCAGATCACTGAGGTGTACACAGTAGCTGAGCATGTATCTGCATGTGTGTGTGTGTGTGTGTGTGTGTGTGTGTGTGTGTGTGTGTGTGTGTGAGAGAGAGAGAGAGAGACACAAATAAATTGAAATATACTACTGTGCATATTATTTATTTACTTTCACTATGACTTTTAGAGTTATAATTCCATGAGATGACAAGATATGAGCACAACTGATCTATAATTCAAACTGAAATAAAAACAAAACAAAAACAAATGTAAGCATCTTTTTCAGAAGTACAAAAGCTCATACACCACACTCTGCAACCTCTGAAACTATATATAACAACATGCTTACTCAAACCTGAAGAATGAATACATTTCCCAAAATAATGGGATCGCTATATGTACACACTCGGTGTACTGGCTGTGTTTTTTAATGGAAAACAGCAATCAGGGAGTTCAGCTTTACTGAGTTCTGCTAAGTGAGTTTGGTCTTCTCAAGGAGTCATTAATCATCCAGGTTTTACTAGACAGGAAATAGAGAAGCTTTTATTTTCATTAATTTATCACTGACGTCTGAGTTGTTAAGAGTCAACAAAGCTGAAATATATTGCCAGTGCCATTTTTATTTATATATTTATCTATCATTTTTTTCTTTTTATTTATTATTCAGAGACATCTATGTACATAGACAAACTGGAAATGGTGGGTACAAAGACTGTCTTTGGGTGAATGCTACTGGCATCTGCTGTGATTAATCACTTTTAAACCGTCACTGCTCTAATTTGGAAGAGATTCTTGAGTTTAAACAACCTAAAGTACATTAACATGGCCATTCTTTTCTTTTTTAACAGTCTGACAACTTACGCATGCACCATCGATAAAGTGGCTATAACTACTTAATTTGTCTGAAAAAACTCTCCTTTGCAAAGTAGATTTTGCACATACACAGAAGAAGAAGAAGACTACTGTAGATTGTTTAGCAAGTGCCCTAGGGTATGACTGTAACCATAACTGACTGGTCATTCACCAGTGCACATACTAAATAGTGTATGGACAGTCATTAATTCAAAACTGTAACCATGCTCACTGCTGAACCTGCTACAATATAGCCCTTTTCAATTTCAGCTAGTCTGGTTCAGATGCTTCCTGCAGCCCAACTTACAGTGAAGTCACTATCTGCCACTAAAATGAGTTACATTGGAAGAAAAAAGAAATGGCAGTAGTAAAAGGGGATCAGATATGATGATTTAGGGTCAAAGCTCACACAGACATATGCTTACATAATGATACTAACACTATTATAGGTGGCTATAGTAAGTCTTTAGCATTGTAGCACCTTCATTTTGTAGATCCATGCCATGGGGCATTTGATGTACTATAAATCACTTTTTTCAGAAAAATGCCATCTGCTAGTGTACTCAATTTGGAAAAGATATTCAAAGGTACACAGAACTGTGACATTTACTTCTGTTTACATACAAACAAAATTGTTTTTTAGCAACTGGCTGAGTAGCTTATATCATTCTAAGGGGCTCATATATGTGTCAGCCTTGGATAAGATGGCAAATAGGAACTCCTATTTCACCAGGGATGGTATATATCTTTCATACCAGGATGTCTGCATACTAGCTAAAGTCTTTTATACCCTTATAGTGTAATTTTTAAGTAGATATCCCTACTGGACATTGTAGCATAGCAAACTAAAATTCAAGTTTGGACTAAATCATGGAGGCACTGCTTAGCTGGATGAGCCCAAATAGAAAAGAGAGAGAAGTTGTGGCTCTCCAGCAATAAAAAAACTGCCAAAACTTTTGGCCCTCCTTTAACTCCAATACATTCATTTTGTGCAATTACTGAGAAGTGGTATCAATGCACCTCCTCTGTACCAAGGTTTAGGAACTATCGTGGTTTCAGGCCCATTGATGACTATGTGCAGTATTTGCATTTGTCAGAAGAACAAATTAACATAAAGCTCCTGAAGATCCAAATCACCCCTAACAGAGTCAGTTATTACTTCATTGCTAAGTACTACAAATCTCCACCAAGAAATTACCTTAACATGCTTAAGGTGTTAATAGCAAGACAAATACATTCGTGCTAGGTGGCTTAAATTTCCCAAGCATTCATTGTCACACTTACACCTCTATAACTCAATATGCTATTTTTTTTCTAGACATGTTAATACCAGTGTTGTTGTTGTTTGTCTTTTGGCTTTTCCAGTTAGGGATCGCCACAGCAAAACTCCGGTCCGCTAATGATTTGCAGTAGATTTTCACGAAAGCTGAGGTGCCAGCTTGATGTCCAACATTCAATGAAGGCACGCCCATTTATGCATGTCTTTTGAATGCCACCCAACCACGTGGAGGACATGCAGACTCCACACAGAAGGCACTCCCCGTACTCCAGCTGAGAATCGAACGGGAGAACCTCTTGCTGTGAGGCAACCATGTTACTGCTGCACCACCGCAGCCTACATGTCAATGCCAATGTGCTAGAGTAAATTGTAAAACTACCCACTAAAGGTTCTAGCCGAAAATACAGGAGAATAGTGATTGTTGAACATTGTTGTCTTCTTTTAAAGTTGTGTTTTACAGCCCTTCTGCTCTCCCTGAAGTGAGGAACTAGAGTCACATATGTATAGATATAATTGTGTGTGTGTGTGTGTGTGTGTGTGTGTGTGTGTGTGTGTGTGTGTGTGTGTGTGTGTGTGTGTGTATATATATATATATATATATATATATATATATATATATTTGTGTGTGTGTGTGTGTGTGTGCGCATGTGTGTGTGTGTGTGTGTGTGTGTGTGTGTGTGTGTGTGTGTGTGTGTGTGTGTGTGTGTGTGCATGTGTGTGTATGGGTCTACCTGAGAAGACCGATAAGTGAAATCAATGACAACGAGATGACTGACACCGGAAGACCGACAACTGAAATACCCAAGTTGAAATCCTGACGCCGAAAACACCGACATGCGAAATGAACATGACTGTGTAAGTGTGCGATAGTGACAGACTTTAGGGTTAGTGTGCGGGTAAGGTAAGTGTGCAATAGTGACGGACTTTAGGGTTAGGGTGCAGGTAAGGTAAGTGTGAGATAGTGATGCACTTCAGGGTTAGGGTGCAGGTAAGGTAAGTGTGCGATAGTGACAGACCTTACGGTTAGAGTTTGGGTTAATGTTAGTGCATAGATAGTTGTGCATGTAAGGTTTAGTGTAGCTTTATCAGGTTTTTGGTGTGCTTGTGTTGTGTGTTTTTCAGAACAGCAAATTTGTTTTGTTAACTGTCGGGATTGTGCTTTGTCTGGCATGTGAACATTCGTGTTTTTGCACTTTGATTTTTGTGGTGTTGGTGATCTCGTTGTCGGCCTTTTGAGCTAGCTTTCGGTGTTGCCAGGTAGACCTATATATATATATATATATATATATATATATATATATATATATATATATATATATATATATATCTACCAGCACTGAGATTTACATATGGGAAACATTAGTTTCAGACTTTGTATATATGAGTATATCATTCAGTCTCACTATTTATTTCCATTTGATAAATGGCAAATAGAACTGGCCTACTAACCCTTTTCAGTCATGACCCTCTTCTGGGACATGCTCATACATTTCTCAGAATATCAGTGAGTAACACTCAAATATCCATTACCTCATCATTACCAACACAGCCTCTCCCTGTACCACATCCCACATCTGGCCCTGTCTGTACCACATCCCACATCAGCCACTCCCTGTACCACATATCCTACATCTGTCTCTACCTGTACAAAAGCCTACATCCTCTCATTCCTAGCTAAGTCTAAACTTAAATCAGTGATATTCTCTAATAGGTTTTGTGGTTCCATTCCATTATGAAATGAGACTGTCTTTTCTAATATCTCCTGGGCAGCCAACTTCAGCTTGGAAAAAAAAAAAACTATATAAAATTCTGAACAATCTTTTACAAATGGTCTCAACTAAAAGGGCTGCCACATTCACCTCTGACATTTTTCAGTATCTAAACATCTGTATTAAAAAGTTAATACCTGTACAAATATAACGGTAAGTTCAGGGAAAAAAACCCTCTCTGGTGGAACTTCAGTGTTAACCAAGTGTATAGCAAAAGAAGAAAAGGGATGAAAAACTTATAGGATATTCCCATCCCGTTCCTCAAGGCCACTCTGAAACATGCTACCAAGCCACTTAAGAGTATTATTAGAAAATGTACAGCAGTGTAAGAGCTTATCTTTGCTACCTATACCAAAAGAACTACAAATCTTTCTCCAGTTATGTCTGAAAATTAAAGAATAATGTCCAATAATGTACTGAGCTCATTCATATTATCACACATTATGATCCCGATGTTATAGCCAGGATATCAGCAACCAAAGTTACTGCTAATTTTACCCAACCACACATATTGTTGCCCTGCTATTCCTGGAAATTTAGTGTCCACTGAAAATTCCTTAGAATAAATTCCAAGTATGCCAGAGAAAGGCTTAAAGTAATATTTCCATTGGACCAAATAACATATGAGGTTGCATTCTCATCATCGCCAAGTATACACTATCCATGCCTCTACCTAAACTGTTCGACCTCAACTGATTGGCACAGTTTGTGACTCATGTCTGAAGAACTGCAAATGTGACTCTCTTACACAAGGGTTGCACCTCTATGAATACAGATAATTATAGGTTGAGCAGGCTCACCAACATCAGCTGCTGTTATTTTTGTTAATAATTGTTTGTCTAGTATATATAAAATTGCAGCGTATTCAAACATTCAGTTCAACAATATTAAATATATGATTCAATTATATACTTCACTGGATTTTATAGGTACAGGAAGAGGCTTCTCTAGCCATGGGGGAAGATGTGCTAATAAGAAATGTATTGCTGTTATATGCCTGTATGTACTATGAATATATATAAAAGTTTTGTCACTTTAAAAAATAGTGCATAGCATTGCCTTATTAAAGTACTGTGTCACATAATGCATTGGATGTCATTTCCAGTTGCTAAAGTATTCATAATGAGAGAAAGGAAACTCATAACAGTGTTCTAACTCTGCATCCATTTTGCGTAATATTAAGGTTGCTGTTTTAATATTAATGTTGGTGTATTCTGATTTTATTAGTACTCCCTGAGAGCAGACCCATTTTGTTATACATGTTAAGGAGCAGAACAACAATTTTTTTCAAAAATGTTTTTTTTTTTTTTTTTTTTTTTTTTTAATAAGAGCAATAACAACAATAACCTATTTACAGCCATAACTTGAAAAAGAACTATATACAAAGTTCATAACAAAGTTAAACATTTGTATACATTCAGGAAATCAATGAAAATTTTTGCAATAATGAATGCAATTGTTCCCAAGCAATTAGTTTGTGTGTTAAGTTTTTTGTTTTCAGCTTTATATTAGTGATTTCTTTATCACACAGTGCTTTGACTAAATAAATAAATACATTTTTAAAAGAGAGAGAAGAATTGGTTTTCCAATTTTTTGTTACAACTTTCCTTGCAACTGCAAGTGTTGACCATAGTATATGCACTTAAGTGTTGGGGATGACCTCTGGTGTTGGTACATTAAATAGAATAAGAGAATTGGAAATATGCAATTACCATTCCATAAAGCATTACAAAAATTTCTGAATTCACTCCAGAATAAAGATAACATTGTACACGCAACAATCATATGATACCAGTCAGCATCTACTGCATCTTCAACATTTCATATCATTTTTTTATATATGTTTGCAATTCTTTGTGGTATGAAGTAATATTTGTGGAGGAATTTCCAGGTGTATATCTTCCAGTAGGGGGAGATTATTGTTTTTTTTTTTCTATTGATCTTAAGAAGAGTATTTTATTCTTAGTAGTGAATTCTTCTTTATTTATTCTAGTAGAATAATGAGGCATCTATAAAACTGAGATCAGATCTAGTAGTTTTATACATTAAGAATATAAATGAGGTGCTTCTTAAACAGCCATCAATAATATTAAACATTAGTTCCAGTATTTTAGGTTTATTATTTCCATGAGTTTGTAATGAAAATATAATTTTGTTATAGAAGAATTCCCTACATGTTTGTATATCTATCCAATTGTTATGTAGACTATGCCTATCAACTAAAAAATTAGCTGGATGAATTTAGACAAAAATTACTTCCAGTATAATAAGTTACTCTCTTTGAATTCAAGCATTTTATTAATATCAAACGTGATTAAACACTCATTAGTCTAGGTAACTGGGAAGGCAGATATTAATATGTTTATAATTAGTTGGTTGGATTGGGTAAATCTTTTAAAGTTTGTTAATATTAGGTTGATAAATGAGCAGGATTTTAATCTCTGATTATCCTGCATGTATTTTTTAATGACCAAATAAAGATATTACTATATATTTTAATAAGGGGTTTGAATAGTGTTTTATTGGTTAGTACATTTTTTTCATGTATTAATTTCCAATATGAATTGCATAAGGTATTTATTGATAAAAAATTATGTTAAAGATAGCAGTGTTTATATAAAAGTCAACATTAGGGAAGCTAATGCCCCCTTCTTCACAGATTGCAGTGTGTCTTTGTAAAGATATCCTGGGTTGGGGGGGGATGCCAGAGGAATTTTAATAGAATATTATTAATCTTTTTTGTGACTTTCTTAGGTGGGCTAATGTAAAGGATCTTGAGTAATAATATCATTTTAATTAACATTAGTATATCCTCAAAAGTAAAAAAAAAATATTCCAGTTATCTATAAGATTAGTAATAGCGTTTATTAAATTATTGTAATTTATAGAGATTGTTTCTCTGAAATTATGATTATTGGAAACACCTAGATATTTAATTAGTATAATATCACAGTTAAAATGTTTGTGATTTCTCATTCTGGTAGTGACATTTTTATTTATTAAGAGAGTTTGGGTTTTATTATGATTACATTTTAAACCTTATAAGGTTTTTAAAAAGTGTAAAGCATTAAGTAGGTGATCTCAAGATGTTTCGATATCTCCGCTAGTTAGTAATAGATCATCAGCAAATAGTTGAATCTTTGGGGAAATACCTCTATTAAGATTATAACCTTTGATATGCACATTATTTCTAATATAATTTGCCAATGGTTCTACAGCAAGGGCAAAAATTAAGGGGGATAGAGGGAAGCCTTATTTGTACCCTTTCTGACTTTGAAAGAGGAAGATAAAAAAATAACTTATCTTTATGAAAGAGATAGAGTCTTTGTAAAGCTTTCCAATTAATTTTGGAAAATCTGGCGAAAAGTTATATTGTTATAATACTCTAAATCAGTAACACCAACTAAGTGAATTGAATGCTTTATCAATATCATTGTTATGGTCAATTCATTTTTCTTTATACTTGCTATATCTATTAAGGAGATAAGTCTTATTATGTTATCTTGAACTATCCAATGTTTTATAAAACCTGTCTGGTCTTCTTCTATTAACCTAGGTATAATGAAATTAATTCTATTTGATATTATGGTCATAAAAATCGTATAAACTATATTTAAAAGTAAGATGGGTCTATAAGAAGAACAATAAGTAGGTTCTTTGTCAGGTTTAAGTATAGGTGAAGCAATGGAATATTTCCATGATGGCAGAATATTGAATGAACTTTTAATTTCATGGAATGTGTTTAATGTGTTATCTGGCAAGATTTTATATATTTCTGGGATCAGGCCATCTAAACCTGGTGCTTTAATCATTTTTGATTTACCTATTTGATCTTTTAATTCTTTAAACATAAAAGGTCTATCAATTTTGGGAATATTTTCAGGGATAGGGTCTTTCACATATTATCTGTTAAGAAGTTGTCTAAAATTTTGTTGTCATTTACAACTGGTTTAGGGGTATTTAAATTTTCATAATGTTTCCTGAAATAATATAATATGTTCTTCATGTGTTACACTTTTATTATTTTTTTTTTATGTTCTACATATATGATTTCTTTTATATGATTTTTTTTCATTTAAGTATTTTGATCTCACTGCAATTTTGTGTAAGTTTTTCGGGTTAATATAATTGTTTTTCTAAGTTTATAGATATTTTTTGCTGTAGGGTGTTTTGGTATTCTTTGTTTAGTTTATTTATTTTAACTAAAGCTATCTTATCATTAGAAGTAAAATTTTGTTTTAGGCTATCTACTTCATTTTGGATATCAATTTTATCCCATTCTTTTCTTTTTTTGTAGATAACAGTTATTGATCTTTCCATATAATACAGCCTTTAAGGTATCCCATAAAATTGAGACTGACACCTCTCCATTATTATTTATTTCCATAAACTGACTTTTCAGTTAACATCCAATCTTGAAAGCATTTTATTTTTATCATGTAGGCTGGAATTCTTTTCCAATAATTTAAAGCCTCTGTATAAAAAGTTATAATAAGAATTATATCATTGTGATCAGATAGAGGGCAGGATATTGATAGTACATTTTCAATTTTTCATTGTAAAGACCTAGATACTAAAAATTTGTCAATGTTAGTGTCCCAAACCTATATGAGTAGTGGGAAAATTTTAGGGAAGAGGGTAATTTTATATCATGTATATATCTTTCAAATTCCTTGTATTTATATAGTTTTGTAAGTGTCTCGCTGTAGGGGAAATTTTAAAAGGTTTGGTATTTGTGGTTTCACTAGAAGAAAGAATACAATTAAAGTCTCCTGCTAATATCATCTCTCCTCTGGAAAGTATGGTTATAATATGTAAGTATTTCTTTACAGTTTCTTGTACTAATTCCAGGAATGAAATAAGAGTTTATAAGAGTATAATACTTTTTCTCAAACTTAATTACTGCTAATGCTAGCATTCCATCTTTATCTATGTAAGCGTCTATGATTTCAGGGGTTCTTAGTCCTTGTTTCCCAAAGGATTAATACAACTCTCCTTTTGTGTTTAAATTGGGACCTAATCAATACTTCATAATTTTTAGTAAAAGCTTATTTAGATCCTGTAGTATTAAATGTGGCTCTTGAAGGAATACTGTATCTGCCTTATGCAAGGAGAGGCATTTATTAATACTTGCTCTCTTGATATGGTTATTTATCCCATTTATATTTATAGATAAACATTTATATGTTGACATTCTTCAATGTGTTGTACAGTAATAGAGCATTTGCAATGATTTCCTGAAAAAAAAGTAATATAAATTAAAGCAACATTTATTATGGAAAATGTTCCTATAACTAACAAATAATGTTCAATATTATATACAATAACAACCTTCATTATGGAACCTAATGTTCCTGACTTAATATATGTTGCATATAAGCGCAGATTTGCCAACTCATATCATTTAAAAGTGGTTCTCTACTACTGTATATTTAGTAGTTATTTAGAGAAGAGAGAGAGAGATAATACAAGGTATTAAGGTTCTAACAAGCTAATTGAAATGTGTAAGTAGAGAGCGTAATACCCTGAAGTTATTGTACACAAACATCAAAAATAATGACTGCAAATTAAGTACATAAAATGCAATTGGTTTATGGATTAAGGTATGTGTCTCATTACAAATCCAACAGATTACATGGAAACCTCAATACAATTTAATAAAATCACATTCTGAAATGTTCTCCAAATCTCGCTGGAGTACAACAGTCAGCTATAATCAGGAGAAGTCAAGTCATGTACACTGTTCTATGGTTATAAAAATATATAGCCATTGCAAAGTGCAGTGTGCTATCTATTCCTATTTGCCAATAATGTCTATTTCAAATAATAAATTGTTTTTTCAGCAACATTTTAAATAATATAAGTTTTCTCCATCATCATTAATTATTATGCAAGATGATACAGGTCTATGTAGGAACAACTATTTTCCATCTTCTATCTGTATTGTCTTACCTTCACCAAACAACTAACATTTATTTATAGAGGTCTTCCTTTTCTCTCGTATGGTTATTTGGCCTGTAAATGCTTAATGGGAAAACCTGTTAATAATAATTGTGAAAGCATAGTGACTGTATATTAGCAGAATACATCCTAAACACTTGCCTTATTTATTAAGTTAGGTTTATGTAGCTTCTTATTATTAAGTTATGATATACAATTATTGATACCAACTGAGACATAAGGAACAAAGAATTTCACCTTGTTTTTCTTTGTAGATGTTCCTAAGACATCTAAAATAGCTATTTGTTGTAAGTAAAAGGAAATCAAGTAGGTTTTAATTTATTTGTCTCTAGGTTTTTTTTCTCTTTCACAGACCAGCTTTATTTGCTTGTCTTTTTAATGTAGAAGTGGTATCCATTTGTTCTTCTGTGTTGATTTAAAATTTTCTTCTTTATGTAGGTATTTGCTTCTTCAAGGGTGTCAAAAGTTCTTTTTCCCTCTGGCAGGCAGACTCTTATTTTGGCAGGGTATATTAGTTGTGCCTTGATACCAGCTTGATTTAGTGTTTTGGTAAGGGGAATGAACGTTTTCCTTTTTGAGAGGACAGCCGAGGAGTAATCATTATCAAATTTGATTACCTGACCATTAATTTTCAAGGAAGAGAGAGCCAAAGCAGACTTTCAGATAAGATCCTTGTCCTGGCTGGATATAAATTTTACGATGATTGATCTTGAGCGAGTATTCTTGCTATTAGAAAGAGCTGTAGATAGTGATCTGTGGGCTCTTTCAATGCTGAAAGAAAGAACCTCTGGTAAATTTAAGGTTTTGGGAAGCCATGCAGTTAAAAAAATCACCACATTGTCTCCTTCCATTCCTTCTGGTATGCCACAGATTCTTATATTATTCCTTCTAGACCATTTTTCTAAGTCATCAATTTTTGTTGTTGAAGGAGTTAAATGTTTTTTTCCCTCCATCTATTAGTCTGCAGTCAATGTCTGAAACTGACTCTTCTAGTGCTGTTGTTTGAAATTTTTGCTATTTTAAAATGCCACTTAATAGTTCAATTCGTCTGGTTGAATTTTCTTTAATTCTATGTTCTTTAAGGTCCAGTTTGTCCATTTTTGACATTAGATCCTGGATATTTGTAAGGATTGAGTGTAACTCTTTTTTCATGGAGTTCTCCTGTTGACTGGGTTTGAGAAGACTCAAACTTTATTCAGTTGCAGTTCTCCCTTCTTCTTCTGAAACTTTTGACAGGAAAATATAAAACTTATGGGTTGAAAAATATACCAATAAAGAGCTTGTGATTCCTAGAAAGTAGATCACATTGTTGTTTTTTGCAAATAATTACTGCCGGGATAATTATGGTACTGCAGAGCAGAGAATTTGTGCTGTTTTCAGCCTACCATCGAAGCCACGTCCCGCAGACCATCAATGTTTTTGATCATACTTACAAATTCATCTCTAAAACAGATATTAATACTGTTTTGATTGGCTTTTTCTCCAAGATCTTCTCCAAGACTCCCAACTAAGTCTTTAAACAATCATACCAAAATGGCAGTGTTTATATCTTCCCAAAGTTAATAATACAAACTTCAGAAAAATGGAAGCCCAACTGAAGATAGGAGAAATTACAAGTTAGAAGAGATTACATCAGTATTACAGACAGCTCCTTAGGTCACTGCCCCTATCATTCTAAAAATAACTGGTTGTCTCTACAGATTAATCCACTCATATCGTCAAGCTGTTTTAGTTAATGTTTAATATAGGCAATTCACTTCATTTTTCTGAAATCTGGGAAAGAGATAATCATTATTTCAAATAAGTTTCTCATCTTCCTAATTAAAACTGCGTAGCAGTTGCTAAACAGCTTGCCATTAGAGTACACTCTTTTTTAAAGACAACTCGCATACATACACAAAACCAACTTTGCAAAATTAGATTTTTATCCATAAATATCTATATTATCTCACCTTTTTCATGAAATACACCAGTTAAAGTATTGTGATGCTCTAGTAACTGACATTTGAGTGGATTTAAAAATTACTCTGTCTCATGGAGTTACCTGTGTGAAGTCTAGACAGCTTTGCATTTTTCCTCTTTGACTAATCATAACAATTCACTCTTAAACTCCTCTACCATGTTTACAGTTCTGCCAAGTCAAATATCGTTTCACTTTTCCTTACAAAAATCAGGACATGGTAAGGGTGCCTTCTCCTTCACATTATTATTGCCTGTCAGTGAACCACTAGCACAGACGTTCAAGAGCTTAGCTTCTCTATAAGGTTGGAAATACGTTGATACAGAAACTCATATTCCAAAGAAACAATGGGAGTATATATGTATGTCTCCCAAATATGCAACAAAATCTAGAAGATTTAGGATTTGACTATGAAATGTTTACATAGATATTTTTATACCCCATGTAGACTCCAGAGAATTTTTCCTCAGGTAAATAACAAACATTGGAGGTGTGACAGGGAAGAAAGAGGTAATTGGGAACATATTTTCTGTGAGTGTAATGTTTTGTCGGACTTTAAGGATTCCATATGGAATGTGCTGTCAGAGATGCTGAGTGGGCAGATTGGTGTGATGAGGTAGGTGATTTTTCTGAGCTATGATGCAGAATTGGAATTGTCTAGACATGATAAGGCCTTGTTGTGTCTAACTATGGTGGCTGCCAAAAAAAGCAATTACTAGAAAATAGAAATCAAAATCTAAACAAACTATATTAGAAGTAGTGAATATAGTAGCAGAGATAAAATACTGGGATTCAGATCTTTAGAAAAATTTAAGAGCAAACTACATAGAAAAAATGGGATTTGTGGGAATAATACATACAGGGGAGAAATGTGGTTTAAAGGAAGGCAGGACTTAAATGAGTTATGTAATGTTTGAAAATGATTGGGTAGATTATAAGTAATGTATAATGTCTGCAACTGGGAGTGTGTCAGTATGGTTTGTGATGCAAAATTCTTATAACTAGTGTCCATGTGCTTTGTTTTCATTTATAATACAATTGCCTATGTAGTAAGAGATAGTTTAATGAAGATGTTTCTTGTTTAAAAAAGGGGCAGAAATTGAATATTCTATGTAATGTTGTGTAGGTTATATGATATATAGCAATATATGTGAAGCATGTTTGTTAATTTTAACTTGTTAATAAGGTTTAATTACTTTTATATAAATGTAAATGTGCCTATGTCACAAGTGATAATTATATAAAGGTCTTTAATAGAACTCATATTCATGTATTTGTAGATGATATCTGCTTTTGAAAAGGATCCCCAAGTGTGCCATTTCCTTATTACATTTTACCTCTGTCTGGGTTTAAGGTTAAAATGAAACTGAGCTGATTCTCTTAAATTCTCTTGCAATTCAGTTGAATAAATAATTCGCTTCTCTTGTATTTTCCAGGTACTGCTTCTCCCTCAAAGGATACCTAGGCATTTTTTTCACATTTTAGTCTATAAGCTCTCTTACTTTAATCTTTGTTATGCAGTGATTTTTTTTTATAAATGTATAGTTTATTCTCTCATTCTCAGTACGGGGTTGAATTAACCTTTTAAACATAATATTTTGTCCAAAGCTTCCATATTTTATATGGCACATTACAATCACTGTATCAGGACTGTTGCTTCAAATAATATATATATATATATATATATATATATATATATATATCTCGAACACTCAAATGAGCCAATAATCTTTGGGATCACAATACAGTGAAGAGTGGGACATTTGCCCTTTCCTCACTGTAGTATGACCTCGGAGTAGGAATATATATTTAGCGGAGGGTGTGGTGGCACAGCCCCCACAATACAAATTTCGATGTTATGATTATTCGCTCATATGAATGTTCGAGAGATTGCATTTTCGTTTATCTGACATAGACCCATATAAACATGCTATTTATCCAGAATGACAAAGGACAAAAGATTTACACCAGTATGATAACAATACATGCCACTAAGGCTGGATTAGGATTTTACGACTTGACTAAAAGGGGTTGGACTTCTATACCATATAATTTTAAATGGGATTCATTATTACCTCCACAATGAGGAAAATAGTGGGTAACATCATATGGGAGGGTCTTTTGACATTTAGCCATCTCTTTTTTTTTATATGGCAACTCCCACTGCATTAGGCTATGCTATATGACTTGCTTCATTTTTATGGCTTTTACAAAGCTTTGTCATATCCTAAAATTGGCTGCATCATGTACACATCTTTACTTCTTTTTAGAAATAATATACTTTACTATAGGAGGTATACTAATTTGGTAGCAATCATAGGGATGTCCTGCTAGATTCAACCATTTGTGGCATAACCATTCCCTCCGACTGATTGTTCCATCATCATAACCCACACTGGCATGACATTTGTGGATATTTTCAGATGGGATAGAGAGTATCATCCTTCATTGCTTTTAATTTTTAGAGATAACCATGAACCTACAAGTAAGACTCTTTCCTATAAGCATTAGACTTTTATTCCCATGGGACTTTTTCATTCTTACCATCTCTTTAATCGAGTTACGTCTCAAAATTTGGAAAATGGGTCCCGATAATCTGGCTGTGAGGTATTAAACTGATTTTTTTAACACTTTTTGAGTTGTCGGGACTTCCACACTAAAATATTCATATGCCTTATGAAGTGACACAACAGATATGTTTTTATGTCTTTGGTTTACTTCAATGTGTCTAAACAAATTGACCCCGGCACTCAAGTCCCTGTGTAATTTTACTTTCAAATGTATATTACAGCCTCCTTTTACTTTAAAAATGTTATATACGGGTCTATATTAGCAAATCGAAAAACACTTTAGCCGAATACCTAAACGTTGACACCTATAACGTGAACCGCAAAAATCCTGAATGCACTAAACAGTGAAAAATAAAATAACGAACTGTCATAGTCGGCCAATCTCACCACCCACTACATACCACCTACCCAAACAAAATAAATAAACCACATACATACACTAACCAACTCCTACTTCTAACCTAAAGTAAAGTACCAAAACCCTACTTCTAACCCTACATTAAACCCCACAAACACAACTATGCACTATCCTTAACCCTTGCCTAACCCTAAGGTCCGTAGCTATCACACAAGTCCCCTACAGACATATACCCAAAAAAATAAATACACATACATATGACAAAATCCTACTTCCAACACTACACTAACCTCCTACATACACAACTATCTATGCATTATCCTTATCCTCTCCCTAACACTAAGGGCCGTAACTACCACACACTTCCCCTACAGACATTTACCCAAAGCAAATAAATAATACACATACATACAGCTAAATAAAACCCTACTTCTAACACTACACTAAATCTTACATACATTACCTCTCTATTAACTTACCTTAACCCACATCCTAACCTTAAAGTCCTATCTATCGCACAATTACCTTATGGAGCTATACCGCAGACGGGCCAACCACTGCACTTCGACATTTCCATTTTCGCTGTTTTGGACATCCGGTGTTTCCGTATTTCCCACAATACATGTCACTCTTTCTGTATTTGCGATTACGATCTTTCGCTCTGCTAATAGGAACTTGTTATATACCTCTGATTACATTAACAGCATATTGTATTCACCTTTTACTTTAGAAAATGTTATACACTTCTATATTTATGTACTATTATGCTCTTTACACATCTAATTTATTTATTGAGTAAAGGAGCAATGCACATATAGTGAACTAAATGAATGAAATACACATTGACTCTAGGCATTTTGTGTAGTCCCTAAACTTGCATGCTTTTTCACAAGGATACCACATATGACACTGTAACCTTTATCAATATTTAAGGAGTCACCAGTCATTGCAACTGATCTGGAAGATAGCATTTCTTTAGTTGTGTTGCATGTAGAACTCATTCAGATTCCTTAAGTCTCAGTTCTCTGATCAGCTATTCAGGTGCCTCAGATATTAAATTCTTTAACAGCCAAGTTTGACTTGTTAATTTCTGAAAATGCATGTGATTTCTTTTGTACAGCTGCATGTCATCTCTATACAGTGTATGAACAACATTTGTTTATGTGTGAATTCTACTCAAAAGTTTCATTTACTATCATTGTGACTTTCTCTTTTTTGTAGATGGGTAACATTTTTGGCATTTTATCACAATATTAATTCTGTTTCACCTGTCTTTTCAATAGTTATTCAAGCTAGGATTGGTCTTTCTCAATAATTTGGCAAAAAGGATCTCAGCCTTCTTTACTAAATTTGAGAAACTGACAGACCTATAATATGCAGGGGCCTATATCTCCAGTCTAATAATGTAAGTTGAATGACCAACATATCTGGCAGATCATATTTTGTCATCTTGTTTTTCACAGCTGGGAATATGCAATCCATTTTCCCATTTGATACTTTTTGACTGTAGGTATATTGCATATGAAGAAATATACTGAAACTCATGGGATTTAGAAAAAAAATACTTGAATTCTTGGTTAAGAAACTATTAGACAATTGTCTGATTTTTTTTTTTTTTTTTTTGCTCAGGTATTCCATGTCAGCAAAGCCTGATCATAGCTCATGGTGTACCATGGTCAAAATGGACAACATCTGCATACTTTGTGTTATAATTAGCATGCAGCAGAAAAATGAGATTATGTCACCAGAATACATCAGCTGCTAGTTTTAGCTAATGTAAAGCTAGAAGCGTATATTGCATCAGTTTCTCCTTCTGACACCAGTTTCTATGCATGTTTTACAGATTAACGGTTCTGTGCTATTTGTCTGCTGACATGTTAGGTCAATGATTTCTCCAATACACTTGTTAGCGATCAGAGTCATGGATTTTCAGAAAGCTTTGGTTTCTCAATGTTGATTGAAGTATGATTCTCTTTAAAATATAGACCATACAATCACATCAGTTCTGTTCTGAAGGAATGTTATGTCTCTTCATCATGCAATGATGTAAAGTATCAAAAGAAGAAGAAAACACAACAAAAAACAAATGCAGGCATCTCCTTTCAAGTATACTGAAAGGTAACAATTTACCTGATAACATCTTTTGACTTTTCTGCACCACAGAACATCTTGGTCTACTCTGTTGGTGATCTATTCACCTACCATTCATCTCAGGCTTTAAATAAAAAATATGTTTAATATCCTGAACAACAAATATATACTCGTGCAGTAAAGGGTAAAAAAGGCTACATAGACAAACCATTCAGTAAAAACTGTGAGAAAGATGCAGCCAAGTTAAAGTTTTCACTATGTAATACCTTAAACCTCCTGTACTGGAGGTCCATGGGATATATGCAACTGACCCTGAATCATCCCATAAATACTTAAAGAATATAAAGTCATGGACATTCAGAAGCCTAGTAGCTGAAACATGGGTATGTTTTTAAAGGCTCATTTACATATATCCCATGCACTTCCTTCATTTTCACATGAATTCAATTGTTTCATTTCATGCTGCACAATTTGTCTTGTCAAAGAAGTGTTGCTTATGCATATGGCCCCCATACCACCTGCCAGAATTAGCACTTTTTCCATCACCAGTCTCTGAAATTGTACATCCAACATGAGTTATTGATCACTTGCTTGTTCCTACTACTATGTCTTCAACTCCTGACCTGATTTAAATGCATGAGGCTTACATCCAAATTACCGCACTATTTTCCACTTACATCTATCTGAAATGTACAATATAGTCCTGCCAAATTAATTGCCTGAAATGTTTTACATTTGCAAAATTTATTACCACATAGCATCACCACAAAGTAAAGCCCATACTGGCTCCTTAAGTGTTATTGTTCCATAAAATATGCATAAAATAAGGAGTAATTGTTAAATGCCCATGGTTTAAGTATGGCTGCCTTACCAGTCTCCTACTCTGGCACACTTGCTGCTCCAACCTTAGCTTGAGATTTATTTTTATTTAAGACAGCTAAGTTATGTTTCCCTTTGAAATAATGAAATATACTGATTGCCTCTGTTGTCATATATTTCAGAAC
Source organism: Protopterus annectens (assembly GCF_019279795.1). Lineage (NCBI taxonomy): Eukaryota > Metazoa > Chordata > Ceratodontiformes > Protopteridae > Protopterus > Protopterus annectens. The sequence continues at coordinate 180,832,996 of NC_056736.1, forward strand.
TGAAGTAATGCAGCCAGCTACTGATTCAGTGTTGCAGTAAATTGTTTACATATGACATGCACCCACCAAACCAGCCTCTACAGTTATACTGCACTACATCCAGTACAAACTCCATTGCCACACTTACTTTTACCATTCCTGCTGTACTGCAAGCTCTGAAGCCACTTTCTTGATATTAAGGTTATGGCTGTCATATCACAATGTTCTTCATCAAGTCTCTTCATAACTAAGGATTTTAGTTATATATCCTTCCTCTTGGTAACTTCTGCATTTGGACTTCATCATCCTTCTCAGCAGCCATCAACTCTTCATGAAACCATGCATGGTAAACAAAAGAAATGAGTAATTCAGCCTTCACTAATCAAGCGGGTACTAATTGCTTTATATTTTACTAATCTTATAGTTTCAGTCTCATTATCAAATGACTACTAACACCATGATGAAAGCCAAAAATTAGCTTAGCGTGTCTTTATTCTTGTCACCAAAGCAAGTCACTTGGTCTGCTTTGTCTTCTAAGTACTTTTGCTGATCTCAAACTTCTGCTAGCCTTGCGTGCGTGCATGCACACACACACACACACACACACACACACACACACACACACACACACACACACACACACACACACACACACACACACAAAACTTCAGCTCTTCCTACTGCAAAATCCCAGCAATTTCTGTAATGTACCATTTGCATGCCAGAGCAGCTATGGCATTGCCTACCCATATAAATTGCTTTAATAAAATTATGTCCTACCATTTTTCATCTGCTCTCTTTGCATTTTTGTAGTCAGGAATTTAAGTTTCTTAAACAAACTGTTTTCTGAAAGAGGTGTATATTTCATCTTTTCTGTGTCCATCATAACTAAACCTGACCATCCATAATTCCCACCTGTAGCTCTACCTTTTTAACTTGAGGTTCCACTTCTTTTCTCATCTGCTTTTAATAATCCGTTTCTGCCCCTATCAAAAATGAAGCTTCACTAGCTGTTATAGAACCAAAATAAAAACATTAATGTTCCAGGTCTCGTTATTTTATACGATAGGTGAAAGCAGCAAAATAATTTAAAAAAATGCAAGTATTCACTGCAGGTATGTGTGACTGCATTTCTTAGTGTGCATGTCACTGCAGCCAGTTTGGATGACTGGGACCATATGTTATAACATGTTGAAGTGTATTCAAAACTGGAAAGGACTTAAGGTAAAGTAATGTTTCACATTATTTACACATCCATTTATTTTAATACAGTTTTACATATCATGGGTATCTTTATGTTCTGCATCATTGGTGTTTTGTATTATTCATTCATGGCATAGGCAAACATCTGTTCAAGCTATGTTATTGCATTCACATGATCTTTGTTGTTTAGCAATATAGGACATTTAATGCTCACCATTGTACCATTGTAAGCTAGCAAATTACATCCTGTAGAAGACACTATAGAATGTATCAGTGTAGTGAGTCCTGTTTATTTCTGGCACATTGTGCTTAACTTTATTACACCTGAATGCCACTTAGATCCACTTCTAATCTTTTAATATTTCTGTTTCCCCAGTCAGTACAAGTGAGATGTGGTCTATCTCCTGACAGGTTGAAAAGCATTCAGAATTAATTTACATTCATGTTAATTGTGAATGCTAAGCTAAAATTATGATTTAGGGTATCCATCTGCAAAGCCACACAAAGGCATGTTTTTCAAGTATGAAATTTGGTTTGTTCAGATATGCTGAGATTATAGTACTTCACTGCTTCCCTTAGTGGCACATCAAAGAGTACATACATTTCCCTGTTTCCATAGTTTTAATGTAAGATTTGCAGGAAATATTTCCATTTCTACCTCATTTACTGCAGCACTGGATATATGATAGCGGAAATTATGACAACTTGAAACTAAGGTTGTATGAAACAGTATTAATATTCTGCAAATCAATTAAAACAGATTGCATCACAGACCTGGTAAAAACATTAAACGTTCTACTGAATATAATAAAGTCAAAGAGTTCAGACTGTATCCTTTGAGCATATACATGTATCCAGCATATAAATGCATAGAACTGCTTACATCAACTGAGGACATGGCTTGATTACCCAGGCTGTACAGCTTAGTAAAATGGAATGAAATCAGAAGACGTACCACAGGGAACTATGAGCTAGTAAACTAATTGCAGCAATTCAAGCTGGGAGAAGGAAATGGATAGAGATACAGTAGGAACTCCATAAGGCCAGAACTGAGATACTGTTAGCAAATAATTGAATGACTGTGTGTGTGAGGCATGCGATAAGTAAGTTATGGATAAGTCAGCAGGACTGCTGGTACACCATTGTTATGCCTGTGTCTGGGGTAAGTAAGAAAATGTGTAGCTTGGGACCAAAACAGTTAAGTACTGATAAGCCTTATGACTTTTAAAAGTTTGACGCACTGGATTCATTCAAATTTACCTTTTGATGTTTCAGCAAACCAGTTGACACCATAAGACAGCTATGCTGATGCTTCATCATGTATTACCTTTTCTTACACAGACATTCATTATCATTCATGGTATATCAATTCTGGGCTCATTGGCAGGTTTAGACTGAGGTGAGGTCATTGTATCTTTCTGCAACTATGTTTTAAAAATATTTCATAGGTTCATAGGTTCATAGAAAGTTACTAGGCTATTGACCGGAAGGTAGTTTTAAGCCTAGGCTATTACACCCATTATATTTCAAGAGAAAAAGTCTAGTCAATGCCTAAGATTATTATTAGCAATGATTGCCCATGTTCAAGAGGGATGTGGGATCTGTTCCTGGCAAGAATTTGTAGTTTCCCATTCATTCATTCAGGATCCTTATGAACAGAGTCATAGAGGTGCTCTGCTTAACATGAATTGTTAGCCTATTCTAGAGAAATGGCAACTTCCATAAGATGAAATTGTCTCTCCAGCATGCCCTATTTATATCATAGGCCAGATTTAGGTCACTGGAGTGGGCAATTTTAATCCAATTTGACTTACAGATGTGCAATAACTTCATCAGGATGGGGTCAGAGATTGCTCTGTAAGCCAGGCACAAGGCTTCCCTAAGCAGCCTATAGGCTACTGACTACAGTGATAAAGACTTCAGTCTGTCTATGTAAGGCATTTGCTGAAGACCCAGTACTTTCTTAGTTAAAAATCTCTGGGGTCTCTCCAGTTGCTGCAGGTGCCTGGTACTGTATATACAAAAGGGGTGTTATACTCAATTATGGGCCTGATAAGGCATGAGTATAGGGGGTTATAACCTCTTTTGCTCTTGAGGCTATGCCTTTGCTAATCAAATGTGTGATGTAGACTGCCTTTCTTACTAAAGTGGACATCTGGTGATCAAAGTTTAGGTGACAATCTACTTGTGTGCCCATATCCTTCACTTCAGCGTTAGTCCTTAAGGTATTGTTGTATATTTAATAGTTAGTAGGGACACTACTTTTACTGAAGGGAATGATTATGCAATTTTTTGCATTTAGTTTGAGTCCATGGCTTTGGCACAAATTACTGCTCTGTGTAAGCCCCTCTTGGAGTACACTGACATCATTTGGGGAGTCAAAAGTCAGGCCAAGTTTCCAGTCATCAGCAAATTGGTCATACACATCACCTTTGTTTTGGCATGAACTTGTGAGAAGTAAATACCGAACAACAGGGGGCCCAGTACTTACCCCTGTGGAACCTGACTGGTGACAGGACTGCTGGTTGAGGTGGGGTCACCTACTTTGATAGCATGTGTATGGTTAGTGAGCCAATTTGTGGCCCACCTAACAACAAAGGGGTTGACATTTAGGTGGGTGAGTTTGTCAATAATGCCTGAATTGGGGATTGTGTCAAAGGTCTTCGCCAAATCCAGACATGCTGTGTGCACAGACTTGCCTTCATCTCTGGCCCTGGTCACATTTTCAAAGAAGTCTACTAGTTTTAACAGACACTATCAACCCTTTACAAAGCCGAGCTGGCATGGATCAAGGGTTTGGATGTAACCTACAGCTTTATTTATGAGGTCCATGATAATACATTCCATGGCCTTGTAGATAAGGCTAGTCAGGCTTATGGGTCTATAATTCCCTGGATCTGTTACTAAACTGACTTTGTGAAGGGGGATAATGGTCATGGGTTTCCATTCATAGGTTCATAGGTGTGTACTAGGTTAATAGCCCTGGAGCCTTTACAAGTCTAGCCCATAGGATTACCCTGGCATTGTGCCACCCGATCTTAGTTCCCAGTGCCTCTGTCGAGTAAAGCCACTGGAGTGATCCCTGGGGTGAATTTTCTATTTCTCATCCACTCATGAAGATTTCTTTTGAAAAGTGCCAGTAAGGCACTCTGCTTGACATGTATGGGAAGTCTATTCCATAGCATGAGCAGTCTCTGTGTTATGAACCTCTCACTCCAGCATGTTCTGCTGTTTGTGGTAATGAGGTTGAGGTCTCTGGAGCATGTGGTGTGGAGGGATTGTGATTTCTTCAAATGTAGCATTTCTAACAGAGTTAGGTCAGACATGGCTTTGTAAGTCAAGCAGATATCACCTCTAAGTAGGTGATATGAGACAGAGAATAGTTGGAGTTTTTTTTTAGTCTGTCCATATAGGACAAATGTTTAAGGCCTAGGATCCTCTTTGTAAGGTAATGCTTATGCCTCTCCAGTTGTTGCAGGTGTTTAGTGAGGTACATGCCAAATGGGGCATTGTACTCAATGACTGGCCTAATGAGGGAAGAGTAGAGGGAGACAATGACCTCTTTATTCCGGGATGAAAAACCCTTAGTAATGAGATGTGCCACATAGAAGGACTTTCTGATTACAGTGGCAATATGGTGGTCAAAAGAGAGGTTGCTGTCAACCTGTGTTCCCAGATCTCTTATAACGCCTTCTGTGTTCAGTGGACTACTATCGATGTGGTAATTCATGGGAACTGGGTTTTTCCCAAAGGGAATGATGACATATTTTTTTGGCATTGAACTTAAGGCCATGGTTCTGACACCAGTCATTGGTCTGAGTGAGGCCTTTCTGTAAGATGCCAACATCACTTGGGGAGTTAATAATAACTCCCAACTTGCAATCATCTGCAAACATTGTCAGCCAGAGTCTCTTTGTGTTGGCCTGGACTTTAGAGAAGTAGATACCAAACACGAGAGGACCCAGGACCTAACCCTGTGGGACTCCACTCATGACTGATCAGCAGTCTGACTTGGAGTCAGCTACTTTCACACTGTGGTTTCTGCCTGTGAACCAGTTTGCAACCCACCTAGTGATATAGGCATTGATGCCAAGCATAGAGAGTTTTTCTATGATTCCTGAGTGGGAAATGGTGTCAAAGGTCTTGGCCAGATCAAGGTAGGCTGTATGAACCAACTTGTCTTCATCTACAGCTCTGCTGACTGACTCAAAGAAGTTGACAAAGTTGAGCAAGAATGCTCTACCCTTCACAAAACCAAACTGTGTGGGATCCAGAGTTTGGAGATTCCCTATATCCTTGTTTATTATGTCCATGATGATGCATTCCATAGCTTTGCATATAAGACTCATCAGGCTAATATGGCGATAGTTCCCAGGGTCTGTAGTCACTCTTCCTTTGTGAAGAGGGATGACTGTAGCAGTGTGCCATACTGTAGGGACAAAGCCTGAGGTGATGCTGTGATTGAACAGGGCATACAGGTGAGGTGCCAGCTCACTCTGTAGTTCATGTAGAACACAGCCAGGGATATTGTCAGGTCCCATAGAAGCTGTATCCTTGGCCATGGACAGTGCTGTTCTAACCTGTGCAGCAGTACTACTGGGTGCCTGGCAATCTGCTGGTATTGTGACTGGCCCCTTGGGGGTGAAAGGGGTAAAGTTGGCACTGAATCTGTCGGCCAGTATATTGGCAATATTTGTTGGCTCAGTATAGGAGGTAGCATTGTGCAGTAGCTCAGAGCAAATCTGGGTGTTGCCATGGAGATTATTTACAAAACTGTAGAAGGCCTTGTGGTTGTCTTTACTATCTGCTGAAATTCTGTTTTCATACCTAGCTTTAGAGGGTTTTATGAGGGATCTCAACTTTTTGTTGAGGGTGATAAGGGAATTTTTCCAGTCTTTAGACTTCTCCTTATTCCACATCAGTTTCCTCCTTCTGTTGTAGAGTTTGTTTATAGCAGGGGACCACCAGATTGGCTTCCTTTTTTTGGAGGAGAGCATCTTGGTTCTATTGGGTATGGCGAGATCCATGCATTTGTGCACCTGTTCGTACAGTGCATTGGTGTATGAGTCAGCGGTCATGCAACTGATCTCCATTTGCATGGGTGCAGTGAAGTTAGCCACCTCTGTTTTTAGGAGCTCAAAGTTAGCTTTGGAGAGGTTTTTCATGGTGGTTACCTTTGTGGGGGTGGTGGGGGTGGATTTCCAAGGTGATTAGCTTGTGGTCGGATCTAACCAGGGAGGAGTTGATTATTGGTGTAGTGCAACGGTGACACATGTTAGTAATGACCAGGTCAAGGATGTTGCTACCTCTATTGGGGATAAGAATGAGCTGGTCCAGGGCATTGGAATTAATGAATTCCAGGAAACATTGACCAAATGTTTTGGTACATGAGTAGCTTTCCCAGTTAATGGAGGGGTAGTTGAAGTCACCCATTATGAGACTGTTAGGTTGGACCTTAATATTCTCCAGGGTGTTTAGGAACATGGAGTGTGAGTCTTGGGACATGGTTGGGGACCTATAGCAGGCTATGACATGAATCTCTGTCTTACCTAATGTTAGCTGCACCTGAAGTATCTCAGGGGACAAATATCATCTGGGACAAATCCTGTATTCAGGCTATGGTTAAATAGGGTGCCTAAGAGGGTTACTAATTCCTGTTTTAGTATGGGTGAGCTGTTGAAAGTATGGTTTGTGATATGTTTGGAGAGGATAAAGGGGAGACATTTTCACCAAACCTGTCCACTAGTAGGTTAACAATTTCTGCAGGATCAGTGTGTGTGATATCATTTGTCACTAGTTCAGCATACATCTGGGTCTTACCTTTTAGGCAGTGGATGTAGCTGTAGAAAGCGTTATGGTTATTCCTAGCTGTGTTTGCTAATTGTTTTCTCAAAGTTGCCCTTAGTGTATTTTATAGGTTGTGTTATGTGTTTATTTAGGTTTCTGTGGGTACTTTCCCAGTGCTGAGACCTCCCTTTGGTATTCTTAGATAACAGGCTTTTACACTTGTTGTATAGTTTATTTATGTGAGATGTCCACCAGGGTGGCTTGTTTTTTCTTAAGACTCTTACTTTGTTCCAGTCTGGCACAGCTGAGTCTACACATTTGTATAAGCGTTCGTACAAGGCATCAGAGTATACTTTAGTATAGTTGCCAAGACCATCTGTGGGAACTGCAGCTTGGAAATCATGTATGCTAACCCCTAGGTGGGTATAGTTTGCTTTGTTGAAGTTTTTTAATCTGAATTCACTTCTGATGTGTTCCAGCATTATTGCTACTTCAAAAGTGACTGACTTATGATCAGATTTTACTAATGTGGGGTGCTTCAGTTATGAAAGTGCAACGGTGAGAATCCAGGTCAAGTATATTTGAACCCCTTGTATGATTTTATACAATTTGTTCCAGGCCATTTTCATTAACAAAGTCAAGGAACTTTTGTGCCAGTAAGCTGGGCCTCTCATAGGTTTCACAGTTGATGGTAAGATAGTTAAAATCCCCCATGATAAGAGTATTAGGCTGTATTTCTATTGGCTCAAGTAAAGCCAAATAAGCTGCATGAGCATCTTGGTTCATGGAGGGGAACCCATAACTAGCAATGACTTGAAGGGGGGTCTTACCCATGGTAATCTAAACTTGGAGCAGCTCAAAATAGTTATCTTGTCTAACTAGTCTGGAGGAGTATTTATCTTTAATGTAGATAGATACTCCACCACCTTTGGTTCTCACCTTTCATTTTGTTATTGAAGGTGTGGAAGGCATTGTAGCCTTGCAATGCCAGAGTACTCTCTCTGGTCTTGAACATATGCCTGTTCCAAAACTATTGAACATCAAACTGCTTGTATGGCTCAGGCTCTGGATTGCATTGCATAAGTGGAAATTCCCTAAGATTCGAAGAGCAGGATAAGTTATTTCTTACACTTATTTCACTGAACTGCACTTCTGAAATGCTTATAATTGTGCTATACAGTTGATCTACATTTTGCACTGTTATAAAGCTTTTTTTATTGTTTCACTGCATTTATGTACTGTTTTATACTGTTTTAACATTACTTAAGTGTAAACTGCTGCTTTTTCATACTGAGAGTTGTATTTTCTGTTTGTGAGTGCTCTATCCGAGCTTTTCTGTGCATTTTTGATAATTGTGTGTTTACAATTAAAAGTATTCTCGAGTCTGCTCCTTGATCTGTTTAAAACTTTCATTTAGTGGCTACAGCTAGGAACTGTAATAGTGTGCATTATTATATTTGTATTTTTTATTTGATTACTGAATTGTAAACTGCTTTTTCATACTGAGACTTGTATTTTCTCTTTGTGGGTGTTCTTTCTACGCTTTTAAAGTGAGCTTTCTGTGTTCTGCTCAGGTGGCATAATCTTGATAGAGGCCTGTTGTCTAGGCTGGTAGTTTTGTTTGAGTTTCCTGTGTTTCTGGCAGCCATTTTCTGCTGATTATCTTCATTATTATTGAGAGTAGCAAGGCCTCCTGACCTTCTGTAGTACGAGTGATTGGGTAATAGCAGGGGCTGAGTAGTAATCTGATCTTCCAACTCCAGGCTTGCCACCCCTCCGTTTTTTTTCCGGACTATGAGGAAATCAAACTGATTCTCCGGTAGTCCGGAAAACACTGTACAAACTCTGGTATTCTGTTTCAAAAAGGAAACAGACTATCGGAGTTTGTAAATCGGCTGATTTACTATGCTTTTTTTACAGAAAAGCATAGCAAATCAGCCAAAAGCAGGCGGCAGGAGCGAAAAAAGAGGGTGTTCCCGTTGATCGGCTGATTTACTATGCTTTTTTTACAGAAAAGCATAGCAAATCAGCCAAAAGCAGGCGGCGGGAATGAAAAAAGAGGGTGTTCCCGTTGAGTGATGCTGTCATGACATCACAAAATAGGCGGTATGTTGGCGGGAGAGGGGGTGGGGCGGGCGTGGTTACTGGTGACGCGAGGGGCGTGGCTCCGGTTTTAGCCGTGAACGAAGGTGGCAACCCTATCCAACTCTTCCATTCTTACTGCTATATAAACCCTGCGTCTTATAAAGGTTCTGCTTGTATGGCTCAGTCTCTAGATTGCATTGCATAAGTGGAAATTCCTTAAGATTCCAAGAGCAGGATAAGTTATTTCTTACACTTATTTCACTGAACTGCACTTCTGAAATGCTTATAATTGTGCTATACAGTTGATTTACATTTTGCACTGTTATAAAGCTTTTGTTATTGTTTCACTGCATTTATGTACTGTTTTATACTGTTTTAACATTACTTAAGTGTAAACTGCTGCTTTTTCATACTGAGAGTTGTATTTTCTGTTTGTGAGTGCTCTATCCGAGATTTTCTGTGCATTTTTGATAATTGTCTGTTTACAGTTAAAAGCATTCTCGAGTTTACTCCTTGATCTGTTTAAAACTTTCATTTAGTGGCTACAGCTAGGAAATGTAATTTCCCACCGACCCTCCCTAGTGTTGTGTGTTCTTATACTTGGTGGCTTTGCAGTTGCCCGCCCATACTACATATTTGATCTGTGACACTCCTCCCAGTCTAGTGTCATTAGTTCACTCAATCTAATAGAGGACATTTGTGAAGGCCAACCCACTCAGATTCTTAACGTTGAATTAACTTCTGTTCTAGCTTTCTCCATTTCCACTTTACTGGAAAAAAAAAATTCTAAGTTTACTTCCCCCCTTTCCTGTGGCAGGTCTTGCCCAGATATGGATTTGCTGTGTCCAGGACTCTTTGTGAGCTCCTAAGCACCCCCCCCCCCACACTTAACTGGGGTTAAACTATTCCTGGCGTCATAGAGTCTGTTCTTCAAAATTTCACTTGCAACTTGCCAGCTTTTTAGTTTTAGCACTCATCTATTTTTTTGAGCTCAGCACTTGTTCAGAACTCATTGTAAGCACTAAATAAGTTACAAAGTACTACAGCACTCAACTTTCCTCACTTGTCTAGAGAAAAACAGTTTTTAGTACTTAATAAATAAGCACCTATTCAGGCATGTCTGAAGGTCAGCTCCTGGTGTTTCCTCCTGTCTACCTGATGAATCTGGGCATCTTGGGACAATGCAGCAATTGCCTCATGTACACAGACAACCCTCTCCTCCTACCACCCAACACTATGACCTGTGAGAGATGCATTTATATAGCTAAACTGCAAGCAAAGCTCTCTTCACCAAAGACTGGCCTAGACACACAAGAGGAGAAGGTAAACACTTGCACCGCACCACACTCATCACATAGTCCCTGCAAACCTACTCCACCAAAACACACACACAGAAACACAAAACACACACCTACATTCATGGAGGCTTTCAGTACAAATCTGCCCAAACAGCAGAGACCTTCAAAGCAGAAATGCAAGCAACCTCCACCCCCCCAACACAACCCGAATGACACATAGCCCACATACTCAGTGTGGCACTCAACTACAGCCCATAAGGCATAACGTACCCTACACTCTAGTCATAGGTGACTCTATAGTCAGGCACACTGATGTTCCACTCACCAGGCTAAATAAGGAAAAAGTTACTGTCAGCTGTCTGTCAGGTGCCAGGATCCACCACATAACGCACGCACTCAGGTCATTCCACAACAAGTACAAATATGACTCTGTCATTGTCCATGTTGGTGTGAATGACCTGAGATGTATCTCCCTGGACTACATGCAAAGTGACATGGAGGAGCTCTTTGATCTTGTAGCCCAGGCAGGTATGACCCTAGCCCTGAGTAGCATCCTACCATCACCCAGAATGATACCAAAGTACAAGGACAAAATGATTGACTTTAACAATTGTCTAAGCTTCTGGTGTCATTCTAAGAGAATCCAGTATCTGTCTGCCTGCGATGACATGATCAACAGACCATGCTGCTTTGCCAGAGATGGCCTGCACCTGTCGCCCTTGGGATTCCGGATACTGGCAAAGGCTCTTGCCACACCTATATTGCCTTTTTTAGGCAAGGTTCAAATGACAAATTCACCACCATACCAGGTACAAGCAAGCAAAATCTGAGGGTAATGCTACTCAATGCTAGAAGTCTAAACCTCAAAATGCACTCACTTGAGGCACTCCTTAAAATGGAGAACATTGACATCTGTGCAGTGACAGAGACCTGGTTCAAAGCTCCAGTGGGAACCCCTGCATTACCAGGCTATATTTCATACCACACCCTTCGGCCACCAAACCTGGACCGAAACACTAAAGGTGGAGGCATGTCCATATTCATTAAGGATATCCACACCTCCAAGCTAGTTGCTCAGCTTAATGCATCCGAGATTATCCAAGTTCAACTAACTCTGAGAAAAACTGCAATCCAGATTGTAGCTTGCTACAGACCCCCCACCATGCCCCTGGATTCCCACTCCTCTTTTCTTTATACACTGGAAAAATTTAAGGTACAACCCAACACTCTAATAATGGGTGATTTCAACTACCCTATCATTAACTGGGAAAACTACTCATGTACCAACTCTTTTGCTCAACATTTTCTGGAAATCATCAATTCCAACGCCTTGGATCAACTTATCCACACCCCCACCAGGGGCAGCAATATCCTAGGCCTGGTCATCACCAACATGGGTGGCCGGTGTTCCACACCAGAGGTCAGCTCCTCATTGGTCAGATCTGACCACAAGCTAATCACCCTAGACATCCACATCCCGCTCCCACCCCCCCCCCCCCCATAAGGGAAACAACCGCAAAAAATTTCTCCAAAGCCAACTTCATGCTTCTTAAGACAGAAGTGGCAAACTTCACGACACCCATGCAGATGGACAATAGAGGTACGACTGCTGAATCCTACACAAATGCACTTTATAAGCACTTACACGAGTGTATGGATCATGCTATCCCTAACAGAACCAAGATGCTATCCTCCAAAAAAGGAAGCCAATCTGGTGGTCTTCTGCCATAAACAAACTCTACAACAGAAGAAAGAAACTGTTGCAAAAAAGAGTAAAATCCCACGATTGGAGGAACTCCCTGGTCAGCCTCAGTAAGAAGCTGAGATCCCTCATAAAATCCTCCAAAGCTAGTTATGAAAACAAAATTGCCACAGATTTTAAAGACAACCACAAAGCATTCTATAGCTATGTCAAGAATCCCAATGGCAACACTCAGATCTGCTCTGAGTTACAGCACAATGACACTAAATATACAGAACCAACTGATATTGCCAACATCCTGGCAGATAGGTTCAGTGCTAACTTTACCCCCCTCTCACCCCCTAAAGGGCCCATCTTTATACCAGAAGAATGCAAAGTTCCTGTAATCACGGCTGCACAGGTAAAAACCTCACTCTCCAAAGCCAAGAACACAGCATCCATGGACCTGACAACAGCCCAGGCTGCCTTCTACATGAACTACAGAATGTACCAAGTTCAATCATAGCCTCACCTCAGGCTTTGTGCCCATTGAATGGAGCACTGTGACAGTTATCCCACTCCACAAAGGCGGGGCCACAACAGACCCCGGGAACTACTGCCCCATTAGCCTGACGAGCCTAGTCTGCAAGGCCATGGAACATATCATCCTGGAACTCATAAACAAAGAGATTGGAGATCTCCAAACTCTTGACCCCACACAGTTTGGGTTTGTAAAAGGGAGATCATGTCTCCTAAACCTGATAGAGTTCTTTGAAGTAGTCACCAAAGCCATAGATGAGGGTAAGGTGGTTTACACAGCCTATCAAGATCTCGCCAAGGCATTCCACACCATCCCCCTCTCTCTGGAATTATAGATAAACTCACTAAACTAGGTATAAATCCCTATGTCACAAGATGGGTTGCCAACTGGCTTACTGACAGAACCCACACTGTGAAAGTAGCAGTCTCCAAATCAGACTTCAGACCAGTGACAAGTGGAGTACCACAGGGTTCAGTCCTGGGTCCTCTCCTGTTTGGCATCTACCTCTCTAAAGTACAGGCTATCACAGAAGATCTTTGGCTAACTAAATTTGCAGATGACTGCAAACTAGGAGCCATAATCAAAACTCCTAATGGTGTGGACATCCTACAAAAGGGCCTCACTGAGACAGATGCCTGGTGTCAAAGACATGGTCTCAAGCTCAATGCCAAAAAGTGCATTGTCATCCGTTTTGGTAAAAACCCTGTACCCATGAACCACCACATAGGCGGTAGTCTACTTAACACCGAAAGTGTTATAAGAGACCTTGGGACACAGGTGGACAGTAGTCTCTCCTTTGATAATCACATCGCCACAGTGGTGAGGAAATCCTTCTACGTGGCACACCTCATCACAAAAGGTTTCTCATCCAGAAAAAAGAGGTCATTGTTCCCCTCTACTCATCACTCATTAGACCCATTATAGAGTACAACGCCCCTTTTGGTATGTACCTCACAAGACATCTACAACAACTGGAAAGGCCACAAAAATACCTCACAAAGAAGATTACTGGCCTCAAACAGATGCCTTATGCAGACCGTCTCATCAAACTCCAGCTTTACTCCGTCGCATATCGCCTACTCAGAGGCAATCTCTGCCTAACATACAAAGCTATGTCAAACCCAGAGCTGTTGGACATGCTCCACTTAAAGAAATCCCAATCCCGCCGAGCTACACGCACTAGGGACCTAAACCATGTCACCACAATAAACAGAACATGCTGGAGGGATATATTCCTGTCCCAGAGACTTCCCATACTCTGGAACAGACTACCTATCTATGTCAAACAGAGCTCCTCATTAGCACTCTTCAAGAAAAATCTTGATGATTAGATGGGTAATAGGAAATTCACCCCGGGGATCACTTCTGTGGTTCTGCTTGACAGGGGCACAGGAAAATAATTTTCTTGGGTGGCAAAAGCCAGGGTACCATTTTGGCTAGGCTTGTACAGGCCCTAGGGCTGATAGCCTAGTACCTACCTATGAACCTATGAACCTATGAACCTATGCTGTAAAAAGTATATAGCCAAGTTTCATTTTATTGTGTGTTCAATACATACTCCTTGTCATAAGGTATGAATGTGTATATTTATATTCGGTGATTTCCTGAAAAAGGGTGATGAGGTCGAATTCAGCCTGCTCACATCCCTATTGATACATTGTCATTTTCTAGTTCTTTAAAAATAACTCAAATTTCCTTAAAGTAGTCAGTGTTGCTAACATCTTTGTCATCATGTCTCTGTAAAAGTTTGTCTGTCACCCCTGATTTAGCATGAAAGTATTCATCACAAGCACTGCTTATTTGGTTTAGTTAAAACAGATTGTAGGTAAGAAAGCAATGTAAAGTGCTTTTCATCAATAACATAGTCTGCATTCCACTACATATGTAAAGTAATCTGTGTCTAAAGCCTGACATCATACCTTTTTTAGTATTCATTGTGAGATTTGCAGATTACATTCTTATGCAAACAGTTGTCATAAGGATAACGTGCGTGACCACTGTCAGATGCATATTACTGTCTTTGCTGTGAATGAGAGCAGTAAAGGTATGCCATGTTAATGCCATTTTTCATAGTTTTATTTGCTTTAAGAATATCTTAACAATTCTGTGAACATTATTGAATAGTATGCTTGGGCATTTAAAATGTTGAACATTTTCCTTCTAGAGCATATCAGTGTTTCAGTGTTGCAGGCAACATTCAGGTCCTACTGGTAACTGCTTCTTTGGCAGCTATCATTTTCCGTACTTAAGTAGGTCTGCCAGTGTAATTAGATTTAATACTTAGAAGAAGCTGAGAATGCAGAGCATATGAATGATTTTAAGTTGCCTTTTATAAATATTGCATAATAGCTTTTGAGCAAAGAAATACAGTACTTTTAAATCATTGCACTATATATCATAGACATCTGTAAATGTCTGGGAGTATACATAGTTGCAAAGTTACTGTTTTATGATTACATTTTTTTTTAAATACCTTTATCAAAATGCTTATTGAGTATTGCAGTGCAACTTTATGGAAAAAGAAAAAAAAACACAATCTTTTATAAATGGACCAGATGTAACTGTTCTTGCCAAAATAAGCACTATTCGCACAAGGCAGATCGTAAATATATTGTAAAAATTCATTTAAATTCATAAGTTATGAAATAACTCATCCCTATCTGAATCTCTGATCTCTATCTTATCCACTTAAAAATGAATCCATCTTTAAAGAAAAAGAAGCTGGAAAACATAAACATTTACAATGCAGACATACAAAAGATGTTGCTGTCTAGTCCTTCTTTGTTCTGGGAACAACAGAAAAGTATATAATTATAAACTGTAAAATTTTAATTTTGATTTTCCAGTGCATCCATTCAGTTCTGAAAGTATAGGCTTTTTTGAGAATGCAAATCAAATGTATGAAGCAACGAAAAGTATGTCCAGTGCTAAAACAATGCTAGAGTTTGCATTTTCTGATCATTTTGTGAATAAAATCTAAAAGCGATATTTCTTCAGTTCAGATAGGGCAGCTAATCTTTGACTGTGTGGCAATCTTCAGGTTACAGTGTATATACTGCTTCTGCTTGCATCTATGACAAAAAAGCTCACCTGAAAAGCCATGCAGTTGTTTAAGTTAACTGTAATACCTTAAAACTACATTACTAAAAACATGCTTCTGTTACCACTGGAGCTTTGCATGGCATTCGCAGTCCTAATATCTTAATAACAAGAATCGCAAAGAAAGCTAGAAATAAGAGTATCCTAAGGGTATACCACATACAAACAGAAACAAGATTATCCTAAGAGATGAACTGAGATCTTCAAATATACTTTTACATAGGTTCAGAAACATGTAATGCCAAGATGATATACTCTGAGAGGTGGGCTGGATTCATTAACAGCTGCAATAATTGCAACTATTATGTATGTGGTGCGGCCTGCCACACACGCAGTAGTATACTATTTCATATTCATTAAACAGCTCTACAGTTAGCGTAGAGTCTCCAAACACAGATAAATGGCAGAATATGGTAATGAAAGTGTAAGTAGCCAAATCACATGCTAATGAGCCAATCCAACATGGCAGGATCTATCAATGAAGCTATAAAGCAATTGTGTACACTCAATGTAGACATTTTCCCTGAAATTGAAAACTCTTTGTATTACAGCCACGAATACACTTACAAAAAAATTAGCAGTTGCTGTTGTCATTAGAAAGCTGTATGTAATTAAACATGTTGCTGCTGCTGCCAGACCTCTTCCAAGAAGAAGGGTTTTTATGCCCTGTTTGACTTAGTATGGACTGATGACACAAAAAATTGTGCAGCAAAACCAGATATACAGGGAAACAGTATAGTAAATATGAAGCCTGTTCCAAACTCATCTGAGGCCCAAAGTAAGTGAGGAAACTATTTGAAAAAAACAAAAAAGAAAAGTAGCTCATTGCTTAGTTCTATATGCAAATAGTTATATGTTTCTAACATGAGGCAACTGTCCTGCCTACAGTAATGTCAATAATACTGTATGAGTGGGATATCTGCAATATCCATACATGGACAATACACAATAAAGCAAATCAAGCATGTCATTTTCCCACAAATATATGCAAATATAACTACATAGAAAATGTGCAAAAAGTGCTGCACAGTCATCATTATTGGCACAGGGCAGTGATAGGGGAGAATCCATGAGGTCAAACCTAACATAAAAAAAATGAATGCAAATTATTAAATTACATTGCGTAATGTACGTGAAAGTTCTGCAGTACACATACTGGTGTTAACATCCATGTCAGAATCAACATCAGTGATTCTGTGTGAATTCTCTGCTGAAGTGTTGGTGATCTCTGACAGTGGACAGAAGCTCCTCAATTTCAGTTAGTGGTATTTTGATAGCAGTCCCTCCATCCCCACAGCCATATATTCCTGGCCAATTTCTCATGCCGTACACATTACATACATTATTATGACCCTGGCCCTATGCTGGGTTTAATGATATGTATGGACAATGGCTCCAACACCATTTATATAGATGAACATCTGCCCCACATATGGTCACAGAAGTACTTGCCACTTGTCGCCTATGCCTCTTTTTAAGAGGAAGGGAGCCATATTGACTTAATGTCTGCATGATAACTTCATTCTCTGCAGCATGGCATGATATTTTACAGTGTGCAGATGTATTGGGCACCAAATCCCTCTATGAGTTAAAAAATAAAACAAATGTATAATACACAGTAAAGACAAAAATTATTGTTAATAAAACAAGATAGTAAAAGGAGAGGTAATGAAAAGCAAGTGGACAGGTTATTTAAGAAGGATAACAGCTGTGTAACTGAGTAGTGTGTCACAGCATTGACCAAAGCAAAACACTTTTCCAGTACAGATGGCTAAAACTATCTTGCATGTCCACTTGTATGGAAGGCAGTCAGTTATATAAAGCAGCCTTAACACATTTGTGGACTACAAACATCAGACCCCTGACCTAGCTAGTAAGTGATGCAATACTCTTCTGCAATAACTTGTTAAATTGGCATAGAAATGTTAATGTTCTTTAATCTCATGTTAGATTCTTTGCAAACATTTGTATTGTACCAAATAACTTATACATGTCTATTCCACCAGCAAGGGACAAACAATGCATATATTAAGCTATGGGTATATTGTGAAATGCAATGCATCACTTGGGTTGAAATATAACATTTAAAATAAAAACAACAACTTATCTTTGCACAAAGTTAGTTGTGATACTGCAAACATGATATGCAAGCAATTAGCAGCATGCAGCTCTATGGATAAACAGTCTTCCCTATCATAATACACTTTTCTTTACTTACATAATTACCTTGATATAGTGCAGATTCAACCCTGTGACCACTGTGGATATGCAAATGAGGCATTAACTCATTATTATTCATGAATTTCACACTCTGCACTAAGTGCAGGGAATTAAAACATGCTGTGAGGAGCTACATGACTGCAAGCACATACCCTACCTCTGCAAGGGCAAGTACTGAGAAGTATTATCTGTTAAGTTCTTGCAAGTGCAAATAATTAGGCTTACTGCAGTATCAATCAGGGTGTTTCAGGGAGAAGGGACCTAACAAGAAGTTTTATGACCACCATTGACTTGACTTAGGAGAGGAGAATTCCACAACATTGATACAAATTGTTTATGACAACAGTTTCTGCTACTCAGTGCAATTTCTTCTGCAGTTCTAAGGAAGTAGATTCCTCTTTGAAACATATGCCAACTGCAAGGAAAAACACATACCAGTCTTGCTACAGAAGCATAGATCTGAGAATGATGTTCACAAAATAAAGAGAAGCAAAAAGGTGCAGTGTACATTTTCATATTGTATGAGGAATAATTATCTTCCTTGTTGCCAGTATCACATCCATCTACACATCTAAATGCAAATTGCAAAAAGAAAAGTTAAGGAATTGTTTTTCTGTTGCACCTGTAATGTCAGTTTATATTATTTTAGATACTGAGTATAGGTAACCACTTTTTTTATCTTCACAATATAATGTGTGTAGAACATAGTAGTAAGAATCTGAAATGTGTCTTCTGAATGCCTTGGTGGCCTAGTGTTCTAATCCAAAAATAGCATTGTTTGTGGGAACATAATGAAGTTTAATGAGCCTATATGCAAGTTAAAACACAACAGGATTAAGGAAATATCTGAACTATATATTTTAACTACATTTTTCAAAATGTTTCCTCTATTTCAATCAACTTTTTTTTCTTTTGTCTTCATCATTTGCCTGCCATTTGACATTGCACACTCTGGGATGACAGTTGTCCCCAGCAGTGAAGTACAGTTCACTGCCTAAGGAAAAAAGTGAAAATTTTAACTTAGGCTGTCTTCTATAGAGAAATAAAGCTGGCATTGGTATGTGGCCACCAGCACTCTGGATAGTACTCAGTGAATGAAATGAATCTCTCAGGTAACTTTCTCTGTCATGCAAAGTAAAAGTGCAATGATCTGAGAAACCCAATGAAGTGATAATTTTAATGAGGGATGGGAGTCTGAATACATATTTCCACACAATTTGTGATATCATTGTATTGTTGTTGGAAAAGCAGCTATTCCAAGTATTGCTAACAACATGGGAGCTGTTGTCTGCTCCCTTTATCATTATTTGGCAATACCTGCATTCTTGGTTATGATTGCTAAAAACGAAAGTTCTCATGTGTCAAGAAGTTGTGAGAAGGATGAATGTATCAGTGTAATGTACTTCTTTCTCTAGGCCTTGTAATGTATACCCTATGCTTGAATTATTTTATTCTTTCAGCCTTTTCCACTTTTCATCTAACTATCCCTGTGCACAAGATATAACTGAAGTGACTTAAAAGAAATAAGACAGGTGATTCAGGGTTAGAATCCAGTCAATTGATAGTTTTATAGAAGGGGATCTGAATACATATTTACACACATTTTGTTAGATCACTGTGTTGCTGTTGCATGAAATTCAACTATTGATATTATTGCTAACAGCATGTGAGCTATCTGTCCATATTCAGATTATTTTTCATTTATTATAAGTCTGATAAGTTAAGACCTAATTACACATACACTAATACTTTGCCATCAGTAGCACAATTGAGCTTGGCAGTGCTACACTAGTGGCAGAGATTTAAAAAATACAGCAAATAATTATTTCCTTAGGTTGTACAACATCTGCATGTCTGTTTTGAATTGTGACAACATGTTATCTGGATTTCAGAATTATTTTGACTCAATTAAGTCAGTCTGCTAATGCATGTCTGCAGTTCAAAGGTTACACGTGCAACTGTGTTACAATGCTGAGAAATCTATTTACCCATAATCCATCAGTGCAGTTCTGCAGTGCAGTGTGCTATTTAGAAATTGACTGTTTATATTCTGAATGCCCATTGTGCGAGCATGAGAAAAGCATACAATCATCCTCGAATGAAGTGGCAGGAATGCTTGATTGATAATCCACGGAACTGTCCACTTCCAGTGAGGAGAATAATTTTAAATTTGACATAACTCCTGCACTTTATCCCACTTTTAAGAGAAACATCCTCTCTGCAACACAGTGATGAAGTCATAATGACAAAAGTGCACTCTCTTCCCTTAAAAGTCAGACTTGAACTGTGTGTTTGTGACTACTATTGTGTTCTCTAGATTGTGTAACTAGATAGGCAGAAGGTTCAATTCTCACTGTGGGAAACGTGTGTGTGAGTGTGTGTATATGTGTGCCTGGGAATATAGTGACAGATAAGTAATACCTCAATGTCAGATATGCTGTGTCCATTACATTTAACTTTGGAAACAGTTCAAACTGCAGCACAGTGACGAGGTCATGCTGTCAAGAGTGCACACTCTATGCATAAGAGTCAGACTTCTCCTCTGGCACCTGCAGTTAATACTGTGTTCTCTAGACTGTGAAATTGGTTAGGTAGGTGTCTCAAGTCTGACAGTGCTGAAGTTGGGTGTCTGTGTGGTTGTAAAGTCACGGAAATAAACCTTCAACAAAAGATGTGCCGTATCCACTTCCACTCAGGAGAAACCTTGAAATGTGGACAGGGATCTCTTTGCAATTTGTCAGTAGCACAACTGAACTTGGCAGTGCTACAAACTTCTTAACTACAATATGATGATGACTTTTTAACACAAACATCTTATCTACAACACAGTGATGAGGTCTTCTCTAAGAGTTAGACTTGTTCTGTGATGCTTGCTACTTATACTGTGCTCTTTACATTGCATAATTAAATATGTAGGAAATTGTTATCTCACTGTGGATAATGTTTGTGTTTGACTTCAAAATCAGTTATGTATAGCTTCCTGAATGGCTATGCTGCATCAACTTCCACTCAGGGGAAGATTTTAACTTAGAAGAGGGTGCCCCATCACCTTATTCCACTTTTACCACAAACTTCCTCACTTCATCCCACTGATGAGGTCAGCATATCAAAATTGATGAGTCCATGTATGGATCAGGATTCTTATTGCAAAGATTTCTGCTCTTTTTTTCACATTGGTCTTTTTTTTTTTATAACAATGATGTCATGGGATGACATTTGTCTTTCCCAAGACAACTACTAAGGTTTTTTCTCGGCATGAGGACATGAGATTGTGTTCTGTATGGTTCAGCCTTAGCAAAGGCAAGTGTTCAAATCCATGATTATCAAGGCATTGTACCTAATTGCCATTTTCCCATCACAATGATGACTGTATTATGCATCATGTGTGTCTGGGTATACCAAGCAGGCAATGGTGTGTGAGAAACACACATATACAAGCACTATTCTGAAGAAATGACAGGCAGGCATCTCCCTTCTACCAATAAAATGATGTCACAGCTTCAAAGACCAAAATATCTCACACTTGAAGCACCAGTGGCACCGTGGTGCATTCATTCTTCCCAATATTATGAAGCTTCTGTTGTGACATAGTCAGGTCTTCAAAATCCACATTGGATGACTATAACCATTGCATGTCCTACTGTTGTTATGCATGAATGACATCCTTAATGTTAGAAGGAGTACAATTACAGTGAGAGAAACCTCTCCCAGTCTTTTTAACTCATAAAAAACTGTAACACAATCATATGATATAATGACTTCACATAGGTGGAGTCTTACATTTTTTTTTAAGACTTCTACTGTGGCACTTGGGATTAATGCAGGTGTTTGTCCAATTCCAGCAAAGGGTAACATTCTATGACTGTATTGATATACAAATAACCCTGCGTGAAGTTATTATTCTTAATTTTATTTATATTTTGCTAATGCAAATAATACACGTTTGTGTTGTTTACATGCTGTTATGGCAGTGTTCACTGTAATGTTTTGTGAGCATGCCCAAAATAATTCTTTATTAACTGTACTGCATTTATAAATAGAGACCTTGAAGCACTGCAATGTCATCAGATCTGTGTTGTCATTTGTCACTTGTGTATTTTAACTGCTATTATATTACCATTTATGATGCACATGTATATAAAACCCATGCTTGACTAACATGTGTCAGTGTAATTTAGGTTCATAGGTAAGTACTAGGCTATCTGCCCAAGGACATTTATAAGCCTAGCCAGAATGTGTTGGCTTTCGCCACCCCCTTAGATTAGTTCCCTGTTCCTCTGTCCAGCAGAGTCATTAGTTCCCTGTGCCACTGTCCAGCAGAGCCACTGCAGTATTCCCCAGGGTAAATTTTCTGTTTCCTATCCACCCGTCAAGGTTTCTCTTGAAGAGTGTTAGTGGGGGGCTCTGCCTGATGTATATTGGAATACTGTTCCAAAGCATGGGGAGTCTCTGGGATAGGAATCTATGCCTCTAGCATGTCCTATTTATCGTTGTGGTGAGGTTTATATCTCTAGAGCGTGTGGCTCTCCGGGATTTTTTTTTTTTTAGGTGGAGCATAGGTTCATAGGTTCATAGGCAGATACTAGGCTATCTGCCCTAGGGCATTTATAAGCCTAGCCAGAGTGTATTTGGCTTCCGCCTCCTTATTAGATTAGCCTACTGTGCCTCTGTAAAGTAGGTCACAGAAGGTACCCTTTTAAGATTAGTTTACTGTGCCTCTGTCTAGCAGGGACACAGAAGATATCCCAGGGGTGAATTTGTGATTTCCCATCTACGCATCCAGATTTCGCTTGAAGAGGGTCAGCGAGGGGCTATGTCTAACATAAATTGGGATTCTATGAGTGAGGGGAGCCTCTGGGAAATGAATCTGTCCCTCCAGCATGTTCTATTTATTTTTGTGCTGAGGTCTAGGTCCCTGGAGCATGTAGCTCTAAGGGACTTGGATTTTTTGAGGTGGAGCATGTCCATTAATTCTGGGTTTGACATGGCTTTGTATGTCAGGCATAGATCGCCTCTGAGTAGGCGGTAAGCAACTGAGTAGAGCTGGAGTTTCTTTAGTCGAGCTGCATAGGACATCTGTTTTAGTCCATGATCCTCTTGGTGACGTAATTTTGGGGTCTCTCCAGTTGCTGCTGGTGTCAGGTAAGGTACATCCCAAAAGGGGCATTGTATTCAATTATGGGCCTGATGAGTGACGAGTAGAGGGGCACAATGACCTCTCTTGATCTAGATGTGAACCCTTTCATGATAAGGTGGACTATATAGAAGGTCTTTCTAACCACTTTGGCAATGTGATTATCAGAGGAGAGATTACTATCTACGTTGGTCCCCAAATCTCTAATTACTTCTTCCATACTTAATGGATTACCACCTATGTGGTAATTTGTGGGCACCTTGTTTTTCCCAAAGGGGATGACTATGCACTTTTTAGCATTTAGCTTGAGGCCGTGGCTCTGGCACCAAGCATCCATCTCTGTGAGACCCTTTTGGAGGATGCTTGTGTCAGCTGGAGATTCGATTATGTATATACCAAACAAGAGAGGTCCAAGAACTGAGCCCTGTGGGACGCCATTTGTAACTGGTTTGGATTCGGACATGGCACCTGTGATTCTGACCATGTGGGTTCTATCGCTGAGCCAGTTTGCAACCCATCTTGTGATATAGCGTTGATATTTAAGCTGGTAAGCTTATTTATGATGCCCAAGTGGGGTATTGTGTCGAAGGCTTTTGCGAGGTCCAGGTAGGCTGTGTAGACTACCTTGCCCTCATCTATGGCTTTGGTAACTGTTTCAAAGAAATCAACTAGGTTTAAGAGGCAAGATCTGCCCTTAACAAAGCCGAATTGGGTAGGGTCCAGTGTCTGGAGGCTCCCAATGTCTTTGTTTATGAGTTCCATGATAATACGCTCCATAGCTTTACAGACCAGACTAGTCAGGCTTATGGGGCAATAGTTTTCGGGGTCTGTTGTGGCACCACCTTTGTGGAGTGGGACCACTGTAGCTGTATGCTATTCTTTGGGTACATATCCTGTAGTAAGGCTAACTTTGAACAGTGACTTAATGTGAGGGTTCAGTTCTTCTTGGAGCTTGTGTAAGACACAGCCTGGGACACCGTCCGGTCCCGTAGATGCTGTGTTTTTTGCTTTGGAGAGGGCAGCTTTCACCTGTGCATCTGTGATGTCAGGGAGGTTACATTCAGTTGGGATAGGCATTTGCTCCTTTGGGGGGAAGGCGGGGAGAAGTTTGCGCTGAATCTGTCTGCCAGGATGTTGGCTATGTCTGTAGGTTCGGTATATTTTGTACCATTATGCAACAATTCAGAGCATATCTGGGAGTTTCCTCCTATGTTCTTGACATAACTAAAGAAGGCCTTGTGATTATCTTTAGTGTCTAGGGCAATTTTTCTTTCGAAGCTGGCCTTTGATGATTTTATGAGGGGATCGAAGTCTCTTGCTAATACTGATCAGAGATGCCTTCCCTTTTTGGGATTTTGCACTGTCATGTAGTAGCTTCCTCCTTCTGTTGTATAGCTTATTTATGGCCGGGGTCCACCAGACCGGTCTCCTTTTTTGGAGGAGTGAGTCTTGGTTTTATTTGGGATAGCATGATCCATGCATTCTTGCAGGTGCTCATAGAATGCATTTGTAAAGGATTCTGCGGATTGGGCTGTATTATCCTCTGGCCCAGGGGCTTTGAAGGATTCCAACTCAGTCTTGAGAAGTGCAAAGTTGGCCTTTGAGAAATTCTTTACAGTGATTTCCTTGGCTGGGGGTGGGGATAGAATATGGATGTCCAGGGAAATTTGTTTATGGTCTGATCTTACCAATGAGGGGTTTACCTCTGGTGTGGAACATAGAGTCCCCATGTTGGTGATGACCAGGTCCAATATGTTGATCCCTCTTGTGGGAGTGGTGACCAGTTGTTCCATTGCATTAGAGTTTATAAAGGAACCGTTGGGCGAGGGTGTTTGGGCTTGAGTAGTTTTCCCAGTCTATGCTTGGATAGTTGAAGTCACCCAATAACATAGTGTTTGGAGAGACCTTCATATTCTCCAGTGTTCTCAGGAATGCCAAGTGGGGTTCCTGTAATAGGGAGGGTGTTCTGTAGCAGGCTACAAACTGAAAGGCAGTTTTGCCCTTGGTTAGTTGCACATGGATGGTTTCCGATGCTTTGTGCAGTGCCACTAACCTGGAGGTGTAGGTATCTTTGATGAATATAGATACTCCCACTCCTTTTTTGCTTCGGTCCGAGTTTTGGGGCTGAAAAGCATGGTATGAGTTATAACCTGGTAGTGCTGGGGTGCTCTCAGGAGCCTTGAACCAGGTTTCTGTTACTGCACAGACATCAATTTTCTCCATACTGAGGAGAGCATTGAGTGCGTGCATCTTGAGGTTTAGACTTCTGGCATTGAGTAGCATTACCTTTAGTTTTTTTATCCTTGGATTGTCTATGGAGGTGGGTTTGTCCTTTGAGCCTTGCCTAAAAAAGGCACTATGGGGTTGGCAAGAGCCTTGGCCAGTATACGAAAGCCTAAGGGTGACAGGTGCAAGCTGTCCCTAGCGAAGCAACATGGCTTGTTGAGCATGTCATCCCAGGCTGACAGACACTGGATCCCCTTTGAATGACACCAATACTTTAGCCAATTGCTGAAACTGATCATTTTGTCTTTATACTGTGGCATCATTCTTCATGAGGGCAAGATGCTACTCAAGGTCAGGGTCATACCAGCCTGGGCTACATGGTCAGAGAGCTCCTCTATGTCTCTTTTCATGTAGTCCAGGGAGGTAAATCTCAGGTCATTCACACCAGCATGGACAATGATGGAGTCATACTTGTACTTGCCTTGGAGTGACCTGAGTGCTTGCGTTATGTGGCGGATCCTGGCACCTGACAGGCAGCTTACAGTGACCTTCTCCTTGTTCAGTCTGGTGAGCGGGACGTCAGTGTGCCGGACAATAGAGTCCCCTATAACAAGTGTATTTGGTGTGTTGTTTGGCCTTAAGGGCTGTGATTGTGAGGCACACTGATTTTGTGAGACAGATATGTGATTCGTGGGTATTGTTGAGGGGTGGCTGTTGCTTGGATATTTGCTTAGGAGGTTTTTGCTGTTTAGGCAGATTTTTATTTAGAGCCTCTGAGTAAGTTTTTGTGTGTTTATGTGTTGGGTATGCAGATGCAATATGTCTGTGTGAGACTGGATTTGTGGTGTGGGTGGTTACCTTTTTCTCCTGACTGACTGTGCCAGTCTTGGATTGAGAGAGCTCTGCCTCCAGTTTGGCTGTGTAACTGCATCTGTCACATGTATTAGAGTTTGTTGGAAGGAGAAGAGGGTTGTCTGTGTACATAAGGCAATTGTAACATTGCCTCAAAATTCCCAGATTCACCAGCTGGACTGGAGAGTAACCTTGAAACTGACCCTTGGACATACCAGATTAGTATAGGGAACTGTTTTTTTACTGATCAGATTAGGGAAGGGAACTGATTTTTCACTTGATCAGGAAGGACCAATCGGGAACCTAATACTTATGAGAAGTCAAGGAGGGTGTAGTGCTTTAGTTAATTAGTGTTTCCTTATAAGAGCTGAGCAAGTGCAGGGCTTTAGAAAGAGAATAGAGTGATTACTTTGAGAGTTTGAACAGTTCTAAGGGAAAAAGTGAAGAGCAGACTTTGTGGAGCCTGGAAGAGTTTAAACCTGCTTATGTGGCGCTGCCAGACGCTGCACAATGCGCAAAACCGCGCAAAAAGAGAGTTGTAGGGTTTTAAGAGAGACAGATCAAGGAGTTTAGATTTGACCCAAAATGGCCAATAAAACTACAGCTTCTAGGTAGTAACCACTCCTCCAGGGACAGGCAGGTTTTTCAGTGTTAACCACTCCCACTGGTGAACACAGGGACTTCCCTTTAGCCCAAGCAAGCACTGCCTTCTAGAAATTTCCAAACAGTCCAGAACAGCAAATCTGTAACTGAAGTTTCTTAACTTTCAGAAAGTGGGAAAAAGCAAGATTTTTTTTTCTTTTTGTTGTAGTTTAAAGGTAGCAGAGATACACAAGCAGCAAAATAATCACAACAGTGCAATAAATTACCCCACAATTGAGTGCTAGGCCAAAATCAGGTAAGATGCAGTTTTTAGAGAAAAAAAAACAATTTTAAATTAAGTGTAACACAGGAAATGCAGTAAACAGGCTCTAGATGTGCTCCAAGTACTGTTACTGTTACAGATATAAACTTTAGCAAGCCGGAAAATGCCAAAAATAGGTGGCAAAGCAGTAAAACTTAACAAAAAATCAGAAGAAAATACTTAAAATCACAAAAGTGGCTCCTTTTCTTCTCTCAGCGTTTTCTCCCCTTGGTAGGTGCTTCAGCAACAACTAGCAAGCCTGAAAAGATGCCAAAACCATGAGGCAGCCGGGTTTTAAGAGAGACAGATCAATGAGTTTAGAAGTGACCCAAAATGGCCAATAAAACTACAGCTTCTAGGTAGTAACCACTCCTCCAGGGACAGGCAGGCTGTTCAGTGTTAACCACTCGCACTGGTGAACACAGAGACTTCCCTTTAGCCCAAGCAAGCACTGGCCTTCTAGAAACTTCCAAACAGTCCAGAACAGCAAATCTGTAACTGAACTTTCTTAACTTTCAGAAAGTGGGAAAAAGCAAGATTTTTTTTTTCTTTTTGTTGTAGTTTAAAGGTAGCAGAGATACATAAGCAGCAAAATAATCACAACAGTGCAATAAATAACCCCACACTTGAGTGCTAGGCCCAAATCAGGTAAAATGCAGTTTTTACAACAGTAGGACATGCAATGGTTACCCCTCTATCTATGGTTGTCAAATGTCAAATGTTAAAACATGTCCCTTTCCGCTCCACATTATACAGCTGTTGTACAGCTCATGCCTTGTTTATACAGGATGGAGTGCAGGATAAAGCATTGCAATAAGTTACCACATACACATTCGCTGTATATGCATGTCATATTCAGTATCTGCACAGTATGTGAATGGTCCATAATGCATCCACCGTCCTTGTAAACCTTGTAAACTATCATCTCAACTTGGCATGTTAATATTATGATCACACTTAAATTTGTCCCTCTCACATCCATTGTTAGCATTTCAGTTTTAAGTTATCTAGCTTGGTAAATACTTAGAAACAGTATTATTTATTATTGCCATCGATATAAATGTCTTCTTATTTAAAAAATGTTTCTTTCAGACATCATCAAATTTTAATGCATTAACTGATTACATTTTTTCCATTTACCTTTGGTTTGTAATTAATCCTGCACTGTTCATAATGCATCCAATATAAATTAGCCCAGTTTCATGCCCTCTGCATTTGCATGCATATAGGTCACTTGTCTTTACTGTAAGCTGTCCGCATGTGGTCTCATAATATGTCTACATGAAACTATTTGCAGTTATATTGTGTGCTCATGTCCCCAGCACTGTTTCATAGCTGCCAACCTTGCTGCTGGCCACAAAACTGTGCCTGGAATCAAGTAAGCATGATGAACAGGATGCATATTCAATGAGCGCTGCTGCTCATATTATTAATGAGCTACAGTCATGTAGGCTTTCTGTGAAGCCGTCAAAATTGCCAATGAATCCCAGTAGTGAAGTATATCTCATCGTAAATGAGAAATTGTTAAATGAAATATTCACAGGTTTATAGGTTCATAGAAGGTTACTAGGATAATGGCCCTAGAGGCCATACAGTCCTAGCCATATTTATACCAAGTTGCACCAGTTGTTGTTTGTTAGGTGAGTGAAGTTTGCAGAGGTAAGGGTCTATGGTATATAATAATGAATTCCTCTATCCAGGAGGGACATGGCCACTACCTAGGAGTGAAGTTGCAGTCACCCATCCACATCTATGTTGAGTTTGAAGAGGGTCAGGGAGGGGCTCTGTTTAACATGAATTGAAAGCTTGTTCCAGAGAAGTGGCAGTCTCTGAGAGATGTATCTATCTCTATCTAGCATGATCTGTTCAGGTCAGAGGCTAGGTTAAGGTCCCTGGAGTGAGTTCCCATCCTGTGGTTTGATTTATGAATGTGTAGCATTTCCATCAGGGCCAGGTCAGAGACTGCTCTGTAAGCAAGGTACAGATCACCCCTTACCAACTTGTAGGAGACAGAATACTGTGACATGGCTTTCAGTCTTTCAGCGTAAGACTTGTTTTGTGTACCAAACAATTTTTTGGTGAGAAGCCTCTGTGGTCTTTCCAATTGCTGCTAGTTTCTGGTGAAGTACCTGCAAAACGGAGCATTGTACTCAATTATTGGTTTGATGAGGACCAAGTATAATGGAATTATAACATCCTTAGATCTAGATGCGATGCCTTTACTTACAAGATGTGCCACATAGAATGCCTTCCTTACTACTGTGGATATGTGGCGGTTAAAGCTCAAGTTGCTATCAACCTGAGTACCCAGATCACATACCACTGGGTCTACACTTAAAATGTTGCTGTATATAATGTAATTAGCAGGGATGCTAGCTTTCCCAAAAGGAGTAATGATGTATTTTTTGCATTTAGCTTTAATACTTGACTTTGGCACCAATCATTTGTCTGTGTTAACCTTGTCTACGGTATATTAACATCTTTGGTAAACTCAAAGATTGCTCCCAATTTGCAATTGGCAGCAAATTTGGCAAGCCACAGGCCATCTAAATATGTCTGGACTTCTGAGAAATAAATTCTGAACAGTAAAGAGCCCAGTACAGAACTCTGTGGTATGCTACTAGTTGGGCTTTTGCTATAGGTGAGGTCACCAACTTTGACAGTATGTGTCCTGTCAGTAATCCAGTTGGCAACCGATGTGGTAATTTAGTGGTTAATTTTAATTCCCAATTGGGTGAGTTTCTCTATGATACTTGAGTGGGAAATTGTGTCAAATGCCTTGGCTTGGTCAACGTAGGTGGTAAGCATTATCTTTCCCTCTTCCAGGGTCTTCGTCACTTTCTCAAAGAAGTCAACCATGTTTAACAGGCATGATTTACCATTAATGAATCCTAACTGGGTTGGGTCTAGACTTTGGAGATTACCTATTTCCTTGTTAATGAGGTCTATAATGATCATTTCTGTGGACTTACAGATACGGCTAGTCAAGCTTATGGGCCTATAATTCCCAGGGTCAGTTGATGGTCTCCCCTTGTGAAGAGGGATTACTATTGCTGTCCTCCATTCTGTTGGAACATAGCCAGTTCTCAAGCTATGATTAAACAAGGATCCAAGTGGGTCTGCTAGGTCATGTTTTAAGTTGTTTAAAAGGCAACCTGGGATGTTATCTGGTCCCATTGATGCTGTGTTTTTGGCCTTGGAGAGCAGCAAAATGAGCTGCTCTCTGAGATAATAGGCTAAGGAATGGTGGCAGGTATACTTTGGGGGATGAATGGTGGGAATGGAGTGGTGAAGTTTGTTGCAAATCTGTCAGCTAGCAGGTTGGCTGTTACCTCTGGCTGACTATGGGTGGTGCTATCCACAACCTGTACAGCCCATAGTAGGGCATTCCCTTTAAGATTTTGGATGTAGTTCAAGAATGCCTTATGACTATCCTTAGCTAGGGAGGCTATTTTTGATTCATAATTTGCTTTGGGGAACTTGACAAAATATCTGATTTGTTTGTTTAAGCTAGAAGGGATTCTTCCTCTGCTGAGCCAGTTCCCTCTTCTTCTTGGACATTAGTTTCTTTCTCTTGTTGTATAGCCTGTTTATAGTAGGGGTCCACCAGGGTGGCTTGTCTTTTGGCAGGACCTGGTTTTAATCTCGTCAGGTACAGACGATTTTATAGAACTGCTTAAGTGGTTATACACAGCATTGGCATACACCTCTGCATAGGAGTCCATGTTATCTGCTTTTCAGGAGGCTTTGAAACTTCTTATACCATCACTTAGTAGGAGGTAGTTTGTCTCTGAAAAATCTTTAAGCATTTTTTGAGCCTGATGGGGTATCTGGTCTTATAATTACATTGAATAAGACTGATGTATGGTCCGATCTTACCAGGGAGGGCACGACATGGAGGGTGCAATGCTCTCCCATGTTAATGAGTACTGTTGTAAGTGTACTGACTAGCTGTTCCAGACCACTTGTATTGACAAAGTCCAAGAACCTCTGAGCCAGCATATTTGTGATCATGTATGTTTCCCAGTTGATGGCAGGATATTTAAAATACCCCATGAGTAAAGTTTTGGGCTGTATGGCAAGTGACTCCAGTAAGTCCAGCTATGCGATATGCTTTTCCTGTTTCATGGCTGGGGACCTATAGCTAGCTACGATGTGGTAGGTGGTTTTGCCTATAGATATTTGGACATGGAGTAGCTCAAGAGAATCATACTGTTTGATGAGTTACGAGATTTACTTATCCTTAATGAAGATGGGTACTCCTCCTTTGATTCTTTCATGCTCAGTTTGTGGTCAAAGACATTGCAGCCCTACATGGTCAGGGTGCGTTTCTCTACTTTGAACCATGTCTTGGTGACTGCACAGACATTAGCATCTTTCAAAGTAAGGAATGCTTCCAGGGAGTGCAGTTTCTTTTTTAGACTCCTAGCCTTATGCAGTAGTACCCTGAGTTTATCCAGAGAGAATTTTATGTTGGAGGTTGGTTATTTTGACAGTGCCCAAAAAATGCACAATAAGGATGGCTAATGCCGTTGCCAGTATCCAAAAGCCTAGAGGAGACAGGTGATGACCATCTCTGGCAAAGCAGCATGTCTTGTTGACCATGTCTTCCAGAATGACAGGTAGTGGATCCCCTTGGACTGACAGCAGAAGCTAAGCCAACTGTTAAAGTCAATCATGTTATTTGTATTGTGGCATCATCCTTGGAGAAGGTAGAAAGCTGCTTCAGGCTAGGCTCATACCTGTCTGTGACACATAATCTGAAACCTCAGTCATGTCTCTAGTCATATTGTCCAGTGAGGTATGTCTCAGTTATTTCTTCCCTACATTGACTATGACAGAATCATACCGATAATTGTGGCTGAGTGACTTGAGCGCTTGAGTGGCTTGATGGATCCTGGCACTTGAATAAAAAAATTAGTTTTAATCTTTAGAGAGCTGTACCTTGGCATGATCTCTGATTAATTATCTTCAAGTTTGCCTAACAAAATGTGATAATATTTTTTCAGCAGACAGTTTATCTTTTTCAAATAATATTTTAACATTCTGTAGAGAGTGAGAAAGAGGAGATGGGAAGGGAATGGGGTCTAATTTGTACTCATCACATTAATTATAAGTGGTTTTATACTCATATTGCTTTAACATCTGTTTTGTTTAAATCGTTTCTAATATAACTGATTATTTAAATGTGATCAAAATGAGAATTATTGTTCGTTTTGCATGCATTCACCACAAATGTTATCCTATAAATAAATACTAACATTCAGAGAAAGACAACACTATAAATTTTACTGAAAAGTTATCATAACTTTTTTTATCACAGTGTAGTCAAGTTAAGTGAAACGATCCCAACCATCATATAGTTAAGTATCAAATACAACAGAAACCATAATGTAGTTGTTAAGACACATACATTAGATCTTCAGGTAGATTTGTGGTATTTAGCATAAATATTAACTTCAGTTATTTTACGCTATCATTATTTTGACATACCTCAGATACTTTCCCAAATATTCTAACCATGCCAAACATAAATACAGTTCCTTGAGTCTGAGAAGTCTTAGCATCCATTTCACAAGACTAGTGATTTGCAAGTGCAAAAAATCACATTATAAATGTTTGTAGTACATACGGCTAAACCAATGTGCCATGAGTTAAAGAGAAAAAATAAATGTAAGAATGCAAAGTGAATTATATATTTTAAAATATTCAATACTTAGCTAAGACACAGTAAATTACTAGAAAATGCTCCTCTTATGATCCAACAAACTTCAGTCGCATATTGTCTACTCAGATGCAATCTCTGCTTAACATACAAGGCCATGTCAAACCCAGAGCTGTTGGACATGCTACACTTAAAGAAATCCCAATCCCTCAGAGCCACACGCTCCAGGGATCTAAACCTTGTCATCAAAATAAACAAAACATGCTGGAGGGATAGGTTCCTGACCCAGAGACTCCCCAGACTGTGGAATAGATTGCCCATACATGTCAAGCAGAGTGCCTCTTTGGCCCTCTTCAAAAAGAACCTTGACGATTGGATGGGAGAAAGGAAATTCACCCCGGGGATCACGTCAGTCACCCTGCTAGACAGGGGTCCAGGGAAGTAAATTGTGTGGGAAGAAATAGCCAGGGGAATTGTTATGGCTAGGCTTGTATAGGCCCTAGGGCTGATAGCCTAGTACCAACCTATGAACATATGAACCTATGAACCTATGAACTTTAAAACCAGTCAAACACTTCACTCTAACACAGTTTTTTTTATAAGCGTGTGTATGGTTGTATATGTGCATATATGGGAATACAACATAAAGTTTATTAAAACGTTTAATAGTCTATACAATGGTCAGCCTAATATCTACATAATACAGTGGAATGATCTCATCCCTGGACCAAGATATTGCACACTTATTAATGAGCTGAGCAATGAAATGGGACTTTTTCACAACACTGGATATGCGATGATCAAAGGATAGTTTGCTGTCCATATAGGTTCCCAAGTTCCTAACTACCAAATCAGTGTTTAGAGGTCAGTTGTCAATGTGATAGCTACAGGGGATGTCATATTTATCAAAGAAGACTATTATATAATTCTTGGCATTTATTTTTAGTCCATTGTAATGCCACTAGCAATTTGCTTGGGAAGTGCCATCTTGGAGGATGTTTGTATCCTCTAGAGAGTTTATGATAGCACCAAGTTTATGTTCATCTTGAACTTGGTTAGCCACAAACCATTTACATTAGCTTTGACCTCCAAGAAGTAAATGCCAAACAGATGTAGCCAAGGATTGAACTGTGGAGCATTCCACTAATGATAGGTCTCTTGGAGGCTGTAATGCCACATACTTTAAATTATTTCTGGGTTCTATTTATGATCTAATTTGCTATCTAACAAGTTATACAGGGATTAACATTTAGCTGAGTTTAGCAATAAAACAGGAGTGAGGAATAACACTGAAGTCGATCATGTTAGGCAGTCAGAATCTGCCCTTGACAAAATTGAACTGGTATGGGTCAGCAGAATGTAGGCTCCCTATGTCCTTATTTATTATTTCCATGGTGATCCTCTCCATAGTCTAGGAGATGTGACTGGTCATCCTTATGGGTTTATAATAATTCTGGTCCATTGATGCCCCACCTTTCTGCATGGGCTGATTTTTATCTCATGTATTTGTCAGGCACAAAGTTTATTTGTAGACAGTTATTAAATAGTCTATATAGGTGTTTTAACAGGTCCTGTTTCAGACTGGTCAGTAGGCAGCATGGTATGTTATCTGATCCTAGAAAAGCAGTGTTCCTGGCCTTGGGGAGTGCTTTTGGGGCTTGTTCTTGGAGATTTAAGCGGGGGGGGGGTATAGATGCAGGCATGTGATTTGGGAAGATAGGAGGAGAGAATGGGTGAAGTTAAGTAAAATGTATTGGCAAGTAGACTGTTTATTTTCTCAGGGTCTGAGTATGTGATAGTAATTGCTGCTAGCTCTGGGCAGTACATTGTTTCTGAGGTTTCTAACATAGTTAAAGAGGGCTTTATGGCTGTCTTTTGTCTGGGTGGCTATTTTTACATCATGTCTAGCTTTGGTTTATTTGATCAGTGACCAGAGTTCCTAGATAAGTTTAGCAAGAGTGTTTTAATTTCTTGATAGTTACATTTATTATAGCTTGCAATGAGTTTTTTTTTCTTTCTTTTATTGTACAGCCTGTTTGTGTTTGTGTTTCACCATAGGGGGTTATTTTTAAATATGGCATTGTATTTGCTTCAGATGGGTGCATATACATTTATGCAGCTATAAACATAAGCATAACATTTTACAGCAAAAGATTTTGCATATGCAGTGGGGTCATTAGGTTGGAGGGAGATGTTAAAATTAGAGAGGTAATCACTCAGGTCTGTAGATTACCCTTCACATAATCTCTGAATACTAAGGTATTTGAAGATGCTTCTGGTTTCAGACTTAATGTGAACATGGCCAATTTATGTTACAATTTGATGAGGAAAGAAGGTAATAAATGGTAAGGATCAGAGCTGTCCCATATTAGTGAAAAACAAGTCCAGGATTTTGTTACCCTTGTTCTGGCTGCAGACTAACTGGTCCAGAGAGTTTGTATTTATGAAGTCCAGAAATCTCTGGGTATAAGTGTTAGGGAATGTACACATCTCCTAGTTGTTGAAGGGGTAGTTGAAGTCTCCTAGGAGAATGGTGTTTGGCATATTGCATGGGGAATCTACACTAGTCAGGTAGAAGGCATTGGCTGAGGGGGACATAAAGAGGGTCCTTTGATTAGCTATAATGTGATAAGGTGTTTTGTTAATGGTGAGTTAGATATAGAGGCATTCTAGGTCATTTTCCTGTATAATGATCCTATAGGTAATGTTTTGCTTTACAAATACAAGCTCCTGCCTTATTTTATGCCATCATATAGTGTCACCAGGCTGAATGCTTGTTAGGTGCTGAAACTCTGCACTGGCAGGATATATTCAGTGGTCTTGTACCAGGACTTCATGTTGATGGACATACTGATGCATTTTAGGGTAAACAGTGCCTGTATGAAGTGAAGCTTTGTTGAGACTCATAGCAATGAGCAACAATTCCTTTATTTTATTCATCTTTTGTTTCGTTAAGTTGGAAGCTTTTAAAGACTGACGTTGTTTAAAATCACTGTTGGGGTAGACAAGGTTTTAGCCAATATATGAAAGCCTTATAGATACAGGTGCAGGCTATACCTGACAGAGCAGTTAAGACTGTCCACTTTCTTTCAGGCTGACATATATAGGAACCACCTTCAATGACACCAGAAGCTAGGACAACTGTAGGAGTCAATAATCATTTGTTTGTATTCCGGTATCATTCTTTGTGATGATAAAATACTGCTCAGGGCCAGGTTCATACCTGCTTTGGTTGCATATTTCAATAACTCTATCATGTGTCTCTTCGTATAATCCAGGGAAGTATGTATTAAGTTTTTTAGTCCCACATATGCTATGACTGTTACATGTGTACTTGTGGTTGAAGGACTTGAGTGTATCTGAGATGTGGCAAATACTGGCCCCCAAAAAACAGCTAACCGTGATGTCTCTTTATTCACCCTTGTCAGGGTGTACCTGTGGTCATTAAACCTAAGGAGAGTTGGGGTGATTTCATGTTCATGGAACAGCTTCATTAATGGCTGGACACAAACATACAGAGGGCAGGCAAATGGTGTTGGGATGATTTGAGCAATGAAAAAGAAATAGGGAACAGCACATAAGGAAGGAAAACCATCTCAATGGGGATAAGAGTAGGGTACTAGCAAAACTGTGAGATCAGACCATGGGGTGAAAAACCCAGACATTACTGACCCAGGTAGTCAATGTTATGGACTGCTTTCTTCTCTGGCAGTTGCAGTGGGTGGGGCCTGCTGATCATATAACTATACAAGCTGTACCAAAGTTGCTGAGGGGGAATCCAGTTGCTACTGCTCCTCAGCTACCAAAAGCATTTACAACAGGTATCAGGAGCATAACTTTCAACATTTTACCCCAGGAAATCTGGCCAAAGGCAAAAATAATGGGTTTCCAAAGGCCCAAAAACAGGGACATATTTTAAATATTTCTCTTATAAACATAGGAAGTTATTAGACTAACAGACGTTATGCTACCATGTATTTTTTGAAGGTTATAAAATCTGAAACTCAAATGTCTGTCATTATTTAGTGACTTCAGTTCTCAATTATTTGCTAGAAATCACAAATTTTTTGAGGAACAGACCAAAAACATGAGACAAACATCTCAATAATCTGTGAAAATTTGAAATGTTGAGGAATATGGTCAGCAGACCATGGCAGACACCTCAGGATCACTCCCAGAAAAGAAGCCTTCCATGTTTTCTGGGAAGTAGCCATAGAGATCACTACTGAAATGCCAGATTACCTTTAGCAGGGGAAGCTTTGTCCATGTTGAGAGGTAGTCCCAGTGGCCATTGGCAACTCAGCACCATACATTTCTACTGTAACTGATTAAAGAGAACATGGACACTTTAGTCTTAGCTAGACCTGCAGTTGGACAACATAATGGAAAAAAAAAGGATTACATGTGTATGGTTTTAACACAATTTCAATTTTACAGCTAATTGGGGCAGTCACCATTACTGGGAGACTCATTACTACATTTTCTGGCATTCAGCCATATGAAGCTCAGCCTATCCTCTTCTGGAAAATAAGTACGCATTCGTAAGGACACATGTAAAACAGGTAATATACCAGAAGGTGAGAGTACTGCAAAAAGATTATGCTTCTAGTATATTTCTGGCTGTCCAAACTTCACCCCCACAACTTCAGTGCAGGACAGGACGGCATCACCTCAGGTAACTGCAGCAATGCTGGCATTATTCAGCAGAAGTGGTGATATAAGTGGCATCAGTCATCATCCTGGCAAACTCATTGAAGCACCTACCTCCCCAAGGGACCATTATATTATGCCAGCAGTTGTTTGTGAAACTCTGTACAGGCCAGTCAAGAAAATCTTGCTGCCTCTTTCGAACTCAGCATTACAGTATACTTGTAGTAGCCAATGCCACTCACTCACGTCCACTCAAAGATTAAAGTGTAAACTGATGTGGATAGACACATGTTCATAAACCATGCACTTCACAGTGTAGCACTATAGTGTTGGTGTAGCTCCCTATTGCTCTGCCATGATGATAAGACCATACGCCACATGTTTGTTGTTGGCTCATGGTCATGCTGATCTACAGGTCTACCACAAGCAAGTTTGAGTAGCTCAAAGTGCTATGGCAGTGAATCAGAAATAATAGCTTTGTTCGCATAACTTTCATACTAATTGGTTTTATATGAAGCAATGTCACAGTTTTATACAGCCTCACCTAATATCATACAATTGCTGAATAAAACAATGTATTTAGAAATATTTGCAGATTTGTAGCTTTACAGCATCAAGGAAACATTTAGTAGTTTGACAAAGAGTCCAGTCTGGTAAAGTACCTCATCAAGTACAGCCAAAGTTGACATGGATGTCTATCACACTAAGGCAAACTATGGGATGAAGATGTTATTGGGAAGTCAAGAAAATGACAAGGCATTGCATCATCTGCTGGGGCAGCATGCAAGTGACAGAAGGAGGGTAGATTTTACATCTGCCATTAAATAAGCCCCTGTAGAGGTATAGGATGAGTAAACAGCCTTATCAAGGCATGCCAGAAGAGTTCTGCTGAAAGTCCCTAATGGCCTTCAGTGCTCACAAAATCCAAAAGGCTTATTGTCTCTGAGGTATGTAAGTGCATCAGACTGGCTATATTCAAGGAGACTAGGTGATGCTGTGACTCCAAGACTGTTCCTCATATGTCTGTGACACTTCATAATAAGCAGTAGGTATGTTGTTCAGTGATCCTGTTACAATTGCCTGCTACTCATAGTACTGCGCAGATGTTGAGTGTGCTCTGTGGTTTGTAGATGATATAAACTAAGTGCACAATGGCACTGAATATAGAGAAAGGGAGCAGACATTGCTGATGTGAGTACAAGTGGCAAACATTGCCTTCATTAGTGTCTACATGAGACCCCTTGCAACTGCTCCGCTTTCTGTATCCAGAGGAGATGTGTTCCATGCCAGTCTGAGGGTCAGGATGTGGGGAGGTAGACTGTGTCCACACAAAATACACAGAACACTAAAGAGATGGCATTATTAACAACTGTAGGTACACATCCTGCAATGATCAGTCATGGGTGTATTCTGGGTGAAGGACAATGACACTCCTCTGGCTCAGCATCTACAACACCTCAACAAGCAGCATGCAAATGGTCTCATAGCATTAACCTTCCCTATTTGCTGTGGTCACACAGTCTGTCACTCCGAATGTGGTCAACGATTACTTTGAGGGCAATAGTGCTCATCAGGAACAGTGCACAGAATACCCTATCAAGGCAAATGCTTAAAGTCCCATAGTGATATGCTTTCCCTCCCATGAACTGCAACAATGCTGGCACCACTAGCAAATACAATAGCCAACACCCATGGTCACACCCATCACTGGATGAGGTGATCCCTGATGCCCAACAACCTCGCAGAGTTTGTGGCTGCCATCTTCCCCTCCCAAGGTCCTGCCCAAACTTAGAGTATTACAGTCATCTCTCACTGTTCCTCCGACTTCTGCCAGTTATGACAGTTGTACCCTGACTCTTCCTAACATGTGTGGGTATTGTGATGTCTGGTGCACAATGCTACCAGCCCATTTAATACCCTGCATATCGTAGTTATGATACATGCATTAATTTATACTGTGTCAGTTCTGCGTTATTGCTCATATTTGTGGAGTAGATGCCACCTCTTTGCATATGGTAAAATGTATTTCATCCACCTCTACCTCAGTTTTGGTATTCCTACCTGTTCCTCATCTGAATCTCCACTCTGCACTTCTGTTGCTGATACTCTGGTATGGAAGATCAAATCAAGATGTTCTCCTACTAATCTGTGTGTTTGTTCAATGCCATGCTGTGCAGCATTGCATACTCAACAAAATTATTGATATAGGTTTCAGGACTGTATTGCATTACCGCTGTTAATGTATTTAACTACCAGAAGCATCCCTTCAGTAGGTCAAACACATGCTACACTACATTGTGAATTTTGCATGCATTGAATTATAGATACCCCCCCCCCCAGCAGAATTTCATAGAGATGGACAATGCTGTAAAATGCCAACATCCTGTTTGTTCTCTACTCTGCAGTCCTAGAGAACAATATATGCTTCACCCACATGCTGCAGCATAATGTTGAAGAACTCATTCAGGATCTGGGATGTCTGTGCTATCCCTAATATGTTCCTAGTGAGCCACTAAAAGGTCCAAAAAGCGTAGATGGATAAAGTCACATAAATGTCAGTATCCACAGGAATGTGCATACCTTGCACCCCCCCCCCCCCAAACACAAACACAGTTCTTGTTTTGGCCAACGAGGTATGACAAGCCCCTTACAGTTTCCTTCTTGATGATCTTCTGGTTATTCAGCTGCTTGTATATCAGGTAATCTGTCTATGTATCTCTGCTACAGATGCTTATAGCTATGACATGTAACAATTTTGCAACTGTCTCTCTTGACAATTATTAAAACATACTGATGAACTATAGCTGCTGCTAATCTAAATATCAGTGCCTTCACATACACTGCAAATTTTCAGTGTAAAGAAAATCTATGCTTTATGGGGTAGCATGTTCATTTCATACCTTTCTGAATCAGATCTCCATTTTAGGTGTTTTCATTTGAAATCACACATTGACATTTGCATACATGTCCTCGTGACATTTGCATACATTTCCTCATGCTCATGTTATTAATTACCAGCATATGCTTTAATGACCATGCATTCTGCATTGCTTCTACCCTTGTGAGTTTGCACTAGGAATATACTAATCATCAATGAATCTCAGTGACTGTCCATGCAGAGTGTTTCTTCTACTCAGAGGAATGATTGAGGTGAAACATTTTATCTCAGAATAACTGTGATGTGAAAAACTAGACTCTAAGTCTTAAAAGTAATGAAAAGAACTGAAAGCAGATTTTTAAGGTAAAATACAGCCTTTAAAGTAACATTTAAGATATCACCATCTGTGTTTTATTGAATGCTGACAGGCATTATTTACTTAGTTTTCTCGTATGTGCTTCAATAAGCGGGGTTACGGGGGTTTTGTTAACAACAATAAAGTAAATAGTTTATTGATAGTCTGGTGATGTGAAATAGTGATGTTTATCTGTTTCCTATCATTTAAATAATTCTATTGACTCCAGAGGTTATAACCAACTGCTGCTTTCATTAATTTGTGGATTCACTAGTATTACTACGTGGCTCATTTAAGTAGTTATTTAAATGACTCTTTAACATTGCTGGTACTGCAGTATGTTTCAGGACTTACTTGTATTGTTCATCAGGACAGCAACAAAGTGACAAAAATTCTGCAAGTCTGTCAGTGTGCCAAAAAAAGCGATAATTTCTGTAAAATTTAAAATAGGGGTGACTTTCAAGTCTGACATTTCATCTGTGTTGCAGATGAAATCATATGCATTATACAAGTTCTTTAACTTCCACAGTGAAAAGGCTTTATACTGTCTGTTTTAAAGTTAGTTTGTTGGGCTGTATGACAAGAATAGATTAATTAAGCAATAACCCACGCCTGGGTGTGGATAATGCTGGATTTACCCACGGTTGGTGTGGTTTGGTCACAAGGGCGAAGCCCAAGTGGCCAAACAAAGGCAACCATGGGTAAATCCAACATTACCCACACCCAGAAGTGGGTTATTGCTACTATACAATGACATTATTTAAGAAAAAAAATAGTTACTTTTCTTAAATAATGGCATTGTGTAATGCCTCTGTGCTGCCCTTCCGCATCTGTCTGGTATTCTGGGGCAGTTCAGATGTACTGCACATGCGTATGCTTACGCAGTACATCAGAGCTGTGGGTGGAAGCAATGGAGAAAGCAATATCTCCTTTGCTGTTTAAAAACTGTCTCGCTATGTTAAAGGAGTTTAACATAGCGAGACAGCTTTAAAAAAAGCAAAGGAGATCTTCCTGGTAATCTACCAGTGTAGTACCTCGCCGGATGTGCAGTAGCAAACTCTGTCCCTAACACGCCCATGCCTTACAAAGCTACATTCATAGTAATTAGCTTTCATGTAGCTGTCAGTTACAATTCTATTAGTACCTTACATTTTTCTATGGCACCCATGATTTCAATAGGTGACAACAATGTGTTAAACCAGTAGTTAGAAGTTCTGTTGTGGCAGGTAATTATATTCTATTATTACATGTATTTTTTGTATGGAACATGATCGGTGCATTAAAAGTGGTAACTATAGTCAATATAGTCAACCCTAGCTGTACACGTACAACTGGTACATTTCGGTTTGAAAGTAATGTTGCATTTGCAGGTGTTGTGTTCGATATATGGACAGCAAGGTCCTCAGTAATTGCTTTCTCCACTTTACTAATTAGTTACTTAACCAAAATCATATCCAA
This sequence comes from Protopterus annectens, assembly GCF_019279795.1. NCBI lineage: Eukaryota > Metazoa > Chordata > Ceratodontiformes > Protopteridae > Protopterus > Protopterus annectens. The sequence continues at coordinate 180,875,011 of NC_056736.1, forward strand.
ATAACCAGAAATAGATGCATGTGTTGTTATTTTTGCTAATCTGGGTTTTGAAGCGCCAACATGTAGCTAAAATGCACATATTTTTTGAGCCATTAAATAAGTAAAAGGAGCCAAATTTCACCTCTCCCCTGAAGTAAATATTTCCACCATTTTCTGTTTGGAAGTGATTTTGGTGTCCTAGCTTGACAATACAGTTAAATTACCTGGGCTGTTAGACTACACAATGAGGTCTTTTTTATCACAGGGTCCAGTGCAAATTAAAGCGTGGAGCACCAGAGCAACGGTTGCAATGGTACAAGAGGCGATTGTTGCTCTTATGTGGTTAGAAACATTTATAGTGGCCAGATTCCATACCGGATGCCTTGAAACAGGTTCAACAGCCGCATCTTAGGCGATTTTTAAACTGCCCGTTGCTCTCAATTATAGGGAAAAAATCATAATATAAGTTATGGATCTCTGCACACAAACTGCGTCAACCATGTGGATGTTTAATTTGAATGACAGTTTTGTTTTATTCATTGTTTTTACGTGTTCAGTGATGAAACTCGAATTTTCAAATTGTGTGTTTTTCTAAAAACTGTCACTCCAATGTGCAATGAATGCAAGGCGTTTTTCTAAAAACTGTCACTCAGATGTGCAATGAATGTAAGGTGTTTTTCTAGAAACTGTCACTCAGATGTGCGATGACCTGTCAATCAATGTGGACACTCATTAACCTGCGCATAACCAACCGCGAGGTACTACACTGTTAGATTGCCATCTTCCTTTCTCCGTTGCTTTTTTTAAACCTGTCTCGCTATGTTAAACGGGTTTAACAAAGTGAGAGAGCCTTAAAATAAGCAATGGAGAAAGGAAGATCTCCGTTGCTTTCTTTAAAGCTCTCCCGCTATGTTAAACTCCTTTAACATAGCGAGACAGTTACTAAAAAGCAATGGAGACCTTGCATTCTCCGTTGCTGTAAAAAAAAAAAAAAACAGGCTTATACTAATGGAAAAAGTCCAGGCGACCGGATCTTTTTCCATTAGTATAAGTCTGATTTACAACATGCATGCTGACCAATCAGCATGCACATTTTGGAATATTAACGGGGGGTTGTTTTATAATACAGCAGATGGACGGGGGATTGTTGTAAGTAAGTAAGCAAGCAGCTATGAGATTTAGACAGCCCAGCCACAACAAGCTATGAAACTTGTGCAGATCATGATATCCATCTGCACATAATGGTATGTTAAATGTACAGAAGTTAAATTCACATTTTAAATATCCATATAGATAGACTGCAGCACTAGTCTCACAGATTTTGTTCTTGTCAGAAAGTCAGAAAAATAAGCTTTCATTTAGAGACTGCAGCAACTGATCACATTACTGAAGTTTCATTATCACACTATTACACAACTTTATTTTTTATAGTTAGAGCAATGTGTGACTATATTTTTGGGTTACATCCTCATTGAATAACACTGCAAGATATGAATAAGTCATTCAGTAACATTTGTGTGTTTTAATTATGCTAAGTAATTGTGTATTTTGGTTGATAGAATGAATTTACAGGGCTGTGAATGTACTGTATAACTGGAAAGCAGTTGTACTATGTTGGCATACTATAATACTCTTTAAAACCTTTCAAATTTAATTATTGTATTTTAGCTGAAGAACTGAAAACCTCTATTCTTGATTACCATTGTGCCACTATAAGCAACTTACAGAGTAAATAACAAACACATATTAATTTCAGAAAAAGCAGTCAGTAGAATGGATAAAGAGGGCAGCTGCTTTTAGAGATCACACCAATACTATATAACAGATGACAATCGTGTCCACAAGTCTGTGGCACTTTAGAAGCTGAACTAAGAGCAGTAGTGTTTATTGAAGCAGATGCAATATGAAAACATAGCTTTTTTTTGTTTGTTTTGTTTTTGTTTTTTCATTTGATCCTCAGCAGTTGAGAGGGTGCCAACTGGAGGATTGTACAGACAAAAAAAAAATAACCTAGCTTACGGTAAGTTTTCAATTTAGTTGTTGCTTGTTATTTTGAGTAGGAACAATACTCAAAAGTGACAATGCTTTTTGGCATGTTGTTAATGATAGCTATATGTACATGATATATTAGTGATTTACTATCCATGATGGAACGCCATTTATGGCTTAGCAACTTCTTTCAGAAGACAGTAATTCTTGAATTTGCTAAATAGTGTATTGTCATCATTTTACTATACCAATTAGTTAGACAACAGTAGAACAGTGCCAGCTATCATGAGAGTGATGTAACAGCATAAGTAATAGACTTTGAAAATGGAGTTCTCCACTAAAAGCAGAGCAACTGAAAATATATTCCTTGATCATTGAGAGTTTTCCATATGATTCTCACCCAGGACTGACAGACTTGGGGTAGCTACATTAGTTTACTGGAGGGCATCAACCTGGTTATAATTAACTTGCAGAATTGTTTTTGCGTGATACTAGACACAAACACGTAGGTGCGCCAAAATGACTAAACCAACTAAGAACCACTATATCAATGTGGGGATGCTATAGAAGAACATTGGACCACAGGATGTAAAATGAAGACAGCAGTGGATATTACCTTTTCATACTGGGAGTCCTTATTGTAAAATTGTCATCATTCTATCGATTATTTTCTCTATGTTAATATTTAGAATGAAAATGTAAAAGAAATCCTGATATAATCACACAGTAAAAAGTGTGAGTTTTGTTCTGAAACTAATATGCTAATACCATCATTAAAAGCAAAGTTTAGATTATCACTTGAGCATTCTTGCATAAATCAAATTAAAGTTCGCAATGATTTTTTTTATAGTAAGGCCTGGCATACCTAATTGGTGAAAAAAAATCAGAATACTAACAGATTGCAAACTAAAAAAAATATTTATTTATGTTATGAAAGGGGAATTATGAATTGCTTGATTGAACTGGATGGATTAAAAAGAACTGCACTGAATGTTTCAAGAGCAATTATGTTCTTGTTAAGATAAACTGAAGTGAATGATCAACTCACAGAAAAGTTGGGGTATGTATCCTGTTGTAATGTGAATGACTGTATTTCGGGCAATGTGCATGTGACTTTATTGTTTTGTTTGCCAAGGAACATGGAAGAAATATAGCGTATGCAAATACATCCGTTTATTTTTTCTTTATTTCTCTCCGATCCTTTTCATTGCAGTATGACATGTTATCCCTACTTGATTATGGATGTCAGTGAAAGAGGATACTAGTATGCAGAGCTGGGTGCAGTTGAAAACAGACAATTTGTCAAGATTAGTAAAAGATGAAATATACGAATACTTACTTATTCAATAAGGTTCCGTGCAGGAATAGCTTATTCCTGCAAGGAAATGACTGTTTAAGAGCAGCACGGCAGCAGCCATGCATAGTTATGAAGGCACACTGCCTCTGCTCCTAAATGGACACAGAGCATGGGCAAGTGCAGGGGGTGTGTCTGAGAGCAGAGCTGTCACAATATACATGCCCCTGCAGTCAAGAATTGCCGATCAGCAATTACACTCATAGAGAGTTGCATACCTCTCAACTGTACAGATCGTCGCAGCATGTCCAGATTTTTGGCTCATACTTTTGGCCTGTTCCTCGTTTTTCTTGGCAAATCACTGTGATGATATTAGGATTGAAGTCGGTAAATAATGACATACATTTGAATTTCAGACTTCAAATCCTTCAGAAAATGTATATTAAAACAGCATCTGTTACTCTAGCAACTTTCTTAAGTTTATAAGAGCAATATTTAAAATATGTCCCTAGTTGCACCTCATTTTGTCAAACTTTGTCCAGATATTTTGCATGAAGAGGTTGAGAGGTATGGGGGGTTGCCACCTCTTCAAATGCCTAAAGTGGGACTGTTAGTGTACAAACATGACATGTTGTAGGAGAAAACACACCCACAGCCATTGCAAAGGTCAAAACCCCACTTCTCAGGAAAACCCTACACTGATACCAACTGAAACATGCTAGGATGTGTGTCAAATGTGCAGATGTATGCAGAAATCCACAGCAATAAGTGAATCCTGTCCCTTCTTGGAAAAAATAACACTAGAATTTTTTTTTTTATCAAACATTAAATTTAACCATAACTGTGCAGGTTTGCCCATTGTTTATGTATGCATACTGTAGCTTAAATAGCACAAGAAGGTAAATAGCAAGATACATTCAGTAGAAGCCATACTGCAATAGTGCAGTGGTCAGAGCATTCGCTTTGCGAGCAGTCATTCCCAGTTCGGTCCTCACTGTAGTAAATTCCATTTTCCTTGTGAAAGCAATTTATGAACATTTTTTTTGCATGTAACCTAAAATATATTTGTGAAATGGAGTACTGCATTAAGCGCAGATGTGAGGTGTCATTGTAATGTTGTGTCTTTCGGCTTTTCCCGGTTAGGGGTAGCCACAGCGGAACTCCAGTCTGCTAATGATTGGCAGTAGATTTTTACGTGCTGGCTTGCTGGACCTAACGTACAAACTTCAACAAAGGAATGCCCATTCATGCATGTCGCCACACAGAAGACGCTCTAACTGAGAATCGAACGGGCAACATCTAACTGTGAGGCGACAATGCTACCGCAGCACCACCACCACAGTGAGGTGTCATTGTAATAATGTAGTAAAATCCACAGATAAACACAAGTGCCCCATACAGTATACGTACACATGAATCAAGGATACGAAATAAAGTTATAATGTGTAATCAATGATAAACCCATGCCATACAGCAAATAGTGTAAAAAATGTATCAAGTGTCCAAATCTACCACTTTCTGAAGATCCTTGTTTTATTTCTTTCTAAATTAGTGCAGGGGTACGTGGGAGTAAGCACATTTAAGCAGCAGTAAGTGAGTTTAAGCCTGTTTATGCAGGGATAAGCAATGCCTACACAGGTTAAGCAATTTAGAGGCTAACTGAGTATAGGAATATTTAACTGGAAGTTAGCATTGCTCACCATCGTGCAAACCCATGCAAACCCACTTACAGCTGCTTAAAAGTGCCTTAAACACTCTGTATCCAACAGCCTCTGTTCTGTCCAGCAACAAAATAAACAGCCCTTGCAGGTCTGGAACACAGGACCCTGTACGCTATAGTCACAGCAGTTAACCAGTAAGCCATCACAGCTGTACATAAAAACTGAGGTATATCCAAACAGATCTTCACTATAGCAAAAATCACAATTTACATATGAAAGGAATCTATAAACAGTTTTATGTTGTATAACCTACTAAATAAAAGCACAGCAAAAAGCAACAGGACACTGCTGTAAACCAAAAGTATTTAATAAAAACTCAGTCCTTAAAATGCAATATAAAACATAATGTAAGCGCTTACGGGTTACACCCTTCATCAGACATCAAAGAATTAAACAGACATCATTTTAAACTATATTACATCCAATGAAAACTAATGAAAAGCCCGCCTATTCAATAGGGTGGGTTTTACTGGTATAACATCATTAAGGCCAGGTGATTTATTGGCCATAAGTTCAATTATCCATTTTGTTTCAGCTAATGCAGTGTGTAGTTTTATATCCCCCCCCCCTCCTACTCAACTTGATGTTAGTAATGACCCTAAATAAAAAACTATGTGTGGGATGTTGTTTTACATGCTTAAACAAAGCATTATTTTCATCATTATTTCTAATGCTTCCCAAATGTTGTAAAATTCTAACTTTAAACATGTTATTTGTCATCCCTACATAAAAACAGGGGTAGTTCTTACACTCTGCAAGATAAACCACATTATTCGTCCTACAAGTGGCCTTGCCTTTAAAACTAAAAATTTTTCCAGTAACAGGATGTTTAAAGCTAGTCTCCTTATTTATATGGGCACATGCTTTGCAAATTCCACATGGTAATGTACCTGAGGTGGTAATAAAAGTTCTATCTTTATACTGGACCTTCTCATTACATAGTAGATCTTTTAAGTTCTTATTTCTCCTATAATGAAAACCTGGTCTATCACTGATGATACCTTGAAGGGTGACATCACTTGTCAGAATATTCCAGTTTTTCCTTACAATATTGCAGATGTCACCCACATTACTACCATACGTAAACATAATCTTCAGGTCCCCCCGTGTTTTCTTACCTTGTCCATAGTTAACCATTGGCTCATCACAATGTTTATATAGCCAAGGTTTATATTTAGTATTTCTGCACTTTTTACCCTCTTCAATAACATCCTTCACCATATTCTTTTTATAACCCCTATGTTCAAAATGTCCTTTTAAATTAGTTAACTCCTTTTCAAAATATGTGTCCTCTGCATTAACTCTGGAAATCCGACTCACTTGTCCTTTAACTATATTAGGAAATAAGTATCTAGGGTGCATACTATCGAATGATAAAAGGGTATTTTTCCAACAATCTTTTTTATGCAAACGAGACGAGAAGCCTTCTTGTGTTTGTGTAATACAGACATCTAAAAAATCTATACAATCATAAGAGGTCCTTGCAGTAAACTTAAGGAACGTAGTGGTGGTATGTAAATAAGATAAAAAACTTTCAAACATATTTAAGTCACCATTCCACAAAACAAAAATATCATCTACAAAACGGGTGTACAAAACAATATGTTTCTTCCATACATCATTGTTCAGGACATTCTGTATTTCCCATTGTGAAAGGACCAGGTTCGCATAGGTATTGGCACAGGGGGTGCCCATGGCTACCCTCTGTACCTGCCTATATATCGAACCTTCCCCTAAAAATACATTATTATTCAAAACCAATGTTAACAAAGCATCAATAAGCTTTTTTCTGCTTTCAGTTACTCCCAAACTAAACAATAGTGTACCAACAGAAGAAATACCGTAATCATTGTTAATGACGGTGAACAAACTGTTCACATCCAAAGTAGCCATTAACAATTTGTCTACACCTAATGGTTTGGCGAACCCACCTAAAATATGCAAAAAATGTCTCGTATCTATCAAAATGTTATTCATCATTTCAACATAAGGTTTAAGTAAAAACTCTGTCCATATAGAGATGTTCTCAGTGACCCAACCCCTGCCTGAGACTACAGGCCTAAGGGGTGGGTCATATATGGACTTATGTACCTTTGGCAGAGCTTTAAATACAGGGGTTACTGGTTTCTCTATTAACAAAAACAGATATGTCTCTTCAGTAATTAAAGATTCATCCCTCAAATTACGCAAGTATTTATGTACATTGTCTATAATGAATCTAACTTGTAAAGGATTAATCTCAAGATAAGCTGTATCTTCTTTCAACATCTGTTCTATTTTGTAATTATACCAGTCTGTGTCCATTATCACAGTTGCTCCACTTTTATCTGCTTTCCTAATAATAATGTTATTGTTATGTATCAAACCATCCAATGCTCTGTTTTGACTCTGTGTTAAGTTAAAATATTTTGTGAAGTACACTTGAGTATAATATGCCATTAGATCTCTTTCACAAGCATTCAAAAAAAGTTGCAATGTAGGTGTAAGAGGGGGTACAAATCCACTGGCTTTTTTAGGTATATTACAATTCACAGTGCTATCACCAAACATCACTCTTAACATAATGTTCCTACATAATAACATGACATCCATAATTATTTCATTATACAAACAGCTCTTGCTCGGTACAAAAGTTAATCCCTTATTCAAGACAAATAATTCATCTTCAGACAAAACACAAGAAGATAAATTATAAACAATACCATCATGTTACAAAATCCCAATGGTGCACCACGAACTGTGAACAAATCCAATAGAAATCCAATCTTTTATTTAGTTTCAGAAATGCAATAAACAAAGGTAAGCGCTTTCACGTCGTGTAGACGCTTCTTCAGACCTCAATAAAATTCAATGTGAATAACATCTGATATACGAAGAGCTAATTGACACATTTACATAATTAGCGCTACAGTATTAATGAATTAAAGTGCTAGTGCTTTTCACTGTAGAACCAAACAGCTATATAATTCAGATAGCTGTGTAATTCATAAAAAGGCTTTATACTTATAGTTAATGTGAAGCTATTACTGTGCCTTCTGTATATTATCTATAGAAATTCACAATAACATTTGTAAAGTTAAAAATTAGCATTCATAAAAACTTAACATGTATAAATATATATAAAAACCTATTAAAAACATATAGAAACGTTTGAAAACACATAAAACCAATGGACACATATTGCGTTTAATCCCACATAACTAGAATGTTTTTTAATCAGGTATTAGTGTTTGAGTGACCTGGATGCTAGGAACGGCTTTAAGGTTATTTTCTCGTTCAACCCATACTTATGTGACTGCAACCTCAGGATCCATTTATTTTCTAACTCTTCTGTATAATTCTTCACATTGCCTAACCTATTACTTCTCCTTACTAATTCTAATGCTCTGAATTTAAAACTATGTGCAGATCCTTGTTCCATAATGTGACATGCTAGGGCATTGGTGACATTCTCTTTGTTCACTGCATATATATGTTCTCTAATGCGTTCACGCAGGGTTCTGTTTGTCTTTCCCACGTAAAACTTGTCACATGACTGACACTGTGCTAGGTAGACTAAATCCTTGGTTTTACAGTCTGCATATTCTTTAAATATATAGACCTGGCCTGTAACAGGGTGTTCAAAGGCATCATTACCTACTATATATTTACACTGATTGCATGTGCGATAGGCAAATGTCCCTTTCCTTTGTGACTGAACCAACTTCTTTCCTGTCTGTTCATAACATAATAGTCTTTTTAAAGACTTCATGTTTCTGTATGTTATGCTGGGTTTGTCATCCACTAACCTTTTGATCTTGTCATCCATTAATAACAACTTCCAATTCTTTTCTATTATTGTTTTTATTTGACCATTCCTATTAGAAAATGGAATAATCAATCTATTTTTCCTTTCTCTTTGTGTGGATGTTGTTTCAGTATCATTTCTAACTCTTCTATGAAAGAATGGTTTTCCTCTAGATGTTCTTAATTCACTACACAATGTTATGATCTTTTTTACTTCATCTTTTTCATATCCTCGTACTGTAAAATTATCAACTAGTGTCGCCTGTTGTTCAAAAAAAGCTATATCCTGAGTGGTTAGTTTGGAGGCTCTAAGTGTCTGATTTTTCACAATATTAGAATAAATGTGTTTAGGGTGCATGCTACCGCGATGTAGGAGATTATTCCTCCAAATTGGCTTCTTAAAAATCTCAGTGTTGATCCCATTCAGTCCCTTGGTTAGCTTAACATCAAGGAACTCGATTTCAGTTGATGAAAAAGTGTCTTCAAATACCAGAAAATCTGTTGTGCCATTAAGATACATAACAAAATCACATAGCTCTCCCTCAGTCCCCCTCCATACAAAAAGCACATCGTCCACGAACCTCCCATAATATTTTATGAATTCAGCATATATTGTGTTATTAAGCACATACATATCCTCCCAATATGCCAATACCAAATTGGCATAGGAATTTGCACAGGGAGTGCCCATGGCTACTCCCTTTTGCTGCAAAAAATAACTATTCTCATGCAACAATGCATTGTTCTCCAATACCATTTCTAATAATAGCATCCATTGTATTATTTTATCGTTGGTAATTCCCTTTTCTAATAGATATAGTCTCACATATTCTATACCTATACTATTAGGTATCGAGGTGAACAAAGATTTCACGTCAAGTGTTACGAAAATATCATCTATCCCAATGGGTATGTGCCTATCAGATGTCGCTAAATTCTCCAAAAATTGTTGGGTGTCTTTTAGTATATGGTCAACACCATTAACAATGGGTTTAAATTGTTTATCCAAAAATATTGACAACGGTTCTGTCAGCCAGCCTTTGCTGGACACAATTGGTCTGAGGGGGGGGGGTTAAATATTTCTTTGTGTATCTTTGGGAGGCCCCTGAATGTGAGAACCAGTGGGTCTTCTATCAAAAAATATTTGTATAAACCTTCATCAATGACATTGCTTAGAAATAAGTCATAAAGATGGCTATAAAAACTTCTTATTAGATTATTCAAAGAATATCTACTTAATGACTTATAAGTAACATCATCTGCTAACATACTTTCCATTTTTCTTAAATACATTATTCTATCCATAATTACTATGGCTCCTCCCTTATCAGCCTGTCTAATGACAATATTATTATTCATTTGTAAACCAAAAAGAGCCTTCCTTTCATCACTTGACATATTAAAAAACTCTGTCTTAACTTTGCCACTGTCATACAAGTTGACTAAATCAGTTTCACAAGCACGTTCAAATACATCCAATAAAGGATGTAACTGGGGCATATAAACAGAAGGTTTTTTAAAAATATTAACATTTTCATTGTGTCCAACAGTTAATGCTTCATTATCAAACAACAATTTTAACGCGATGTTCCTCGTGAACATTTTAATGTCTATGATGAAATCCGTAACATCTGCCACTCCAGAGGGTATGAAGTTCAAACCTCTGTTTAAAACGGACCTTTCGAATTTATCTAATTCATGACTGGAAATGTTAACTACTAAGTCTTGTTTACTGACCTCAATGCTTTCTTTTGGTTTTCGTAAATCTCTTCCGTATACTTCCTCTTTCTTACTTTGTTTTGAGGAGACCATCTCCTCATCTCGTGCTGCTGAATGGGAAGTGGAAAAGGGGGAAATTCATCCACTTCTGTGAAAACTTGTAACCGCCGATCCATTGATATGCGTTTTTTGCGTACAATGCATTCCGAATGTTGATCTAAATTCAAGGGGCCGCATTTGTTGGACTCGCTCCCTTCATCATTTGCGTGTATCTGCGCCTCTATTACAACCTGTCGCCTTCTATTGACGAACGATTGTGTGACGTTCACACTATTCTCTCTCAGTGGTTGAACACTGTTGTCATCTTCTGATGATGGAGTTATCAGTGGGTTTTCATTCTGCAATGTCGGTGTTTGTCTCATGGCTTTATTAAGTTGTGGACGATCTACATTAGTGACATTGCTAACAACACTTGCATTTTGCATTGGTCTCTTGTCTCTTGGCCAGGAAAAGACCTGGCCTTTTTGAAAATCAGTAAAATCCCTTTCTAATTTCTTTTTCTTGTCCATAAGGGATTTATTATCAATAGTTGACAATGTAGTTTTTAAATCACTATAGAACATATCGAGTTCTTTGTCACCCAATAAACCAGCAACTTCTGTTTCCGTTGATCGAATCTCTGCAATTAAAGTTTCTTCTGATGCACTAAAATGTTCAATTAATAACCTCATGTATGAGAAGCTTGTATCCAGATTTAGCTTCTGCCACTTCGTTAACAACTCCGGATAGGTTGTCCCGTATGTGGGCATTACATGTTAAGTTTTTATGAATGCTAGTTTTTAACTTTACAAATGTTATTGTGAATTTCTATAGATGATATACAGAAGGCATAGTAATAGCTTCACATTAACTATAAGTATAAAGCCTTTTTATGAATTACACAGCTATCTGAATTATATAGCTGTTTGGTTCTACAGTGAAAAGCACTAGCACTTTAATTCATTAATACTGTAGAGCTAATTATGTAAATGTGTCAATTAGCTCTTCGTATATAAGATGTGATTCACACTGAATTTTATTGAGGTCTGAAGAAGGGTCCACACGACGTGAAAGCGCTTACCTTTGTTTATTGCATTTCTGAAACTAAATAAAAGATTGGATTTCTATTGGATTTGTTCACAGTTCGTGGTGCACCATTGGGATTTTGTATTTGGTTTCTGAAGTAACTGTTATCCACAAGGTGCTTTACTCGAGAAGAAAAATTTGTTTGCTGCTGAATACCATCATGTTGTTCAACAGTCACTGCAAAGTCCTCCTTCTCTTCCCCACTTCCCTGTCGTCGCTTTGCGATCTCTTCCAAGGCCCTTTCTTTTTGACTGGGGCTGGAAGTTGATCCAAAAAACGCTTCTGTCCTTGAAACACTTTTGGCCTTGCTCCTGTACCTAATTCTGGTGTGCCCAGATTATTCACAAAGTTTTTAACAGTCTCCTTTCTCGTAACTTCGGTTACAGTTCTTTTACTGTGCTCAGATGAAGAACTAGGAGAACGCTGTATGGTTCCCCCTACATGTAAAGCTGTTGAAGGTTCAACTACATCTACTACAAAATTATCTAAATCATTTAAGCGTTCACTGGTAACGCATAACTTCTCACCAATAGCCAGAGAGGACTGCTCCAAAACAGAAAGGCGTGGCTCTCTGACGAGATCCGAACGTCTCATACCTCTACGTTCAACTGTTGACCATTCGGTACGCTCTTGTTGTTCCCTAGGTGATCGCTGATGTTTGGGCCAAACAAAAATGTTGCCCCTCGAAAAATCCTCGTAGTCTCTCTTCAATTTGTTGATTTTGTCCTGCTGTAGCTTATCTGCATTGTCCTGTGTCGACAAGCAGAATTGCTTTAAACGCTGTACGCTACCAGCATCAGTGAACTCAGTCTCTAGCCTATGCAGCAATGATTGAATCTCTTTCTTCAACAGCTCAGTTACAGGCAAGAAAAAAGAAATCAAAAGTTCCATATATTTGTAACTTGTGTTAATATTCAGAGCCTGCCATTTGGCAAGTAGATCGGGATACCGGTCTCCTTGCGCCAGCATACATAGTATCCTCATGCCTCTGGGTACAATCCTGTACTCAAGGCACGCCTCTAAATGATATATTTGCCATTGAAGCCGTTGTAATTTGCTCGTCTTATACGAAATGTCTTTCAATAAATCATCAAAGGTTTTATCCACAGGAACTGGTGTATCACTTGCCTCTTGTCCAGATTTAACCACATTGAAACCCAAATCCAATAATGGATTAGAGAAAGACATGAGCAATTTCTCTCGCCATCCCTTTTCCATGTTACCGGCAGCAGAAACAGTAACAGTGGAGCTGTTAGATTCTTCCATTGAAACAGAAGCATAAATGGGTGAACTGCTAGATTCTCCCAAAGGTTTCACAGTGTTTACAGCATGCATGGCGTGTAGGAAACAAATACAAAATGAGCAATAACATATATATATGTGAACTGGAGTACTGCATTAAGTCCAGATGTGAGGTGTCATTGCAATAAAGTGGTGAAATACCCTGATAAACACAAGGACCCCATACAGTGTACGTACACATGAATCATGGATACTAAACAAATATATAACATGTAATGAATGATAAATCAATGCCAAACAGAAAATAGTGTGCAAATTTAAAAATAAACAATGCTAAGCATTGCACACCTCTGCTTACCATGATGTAAGCAATGAGTAGCCCAGCTAAATTGATTTGCCCATTGGTATGTCCCTTTAAGCAATGCCAACCTTTGGTAAGCAGGTTTGCCCATAGCTTAGCATTTTCAAAACCATCCAATCATGGCAAAGTGCAGGAAATCAGCCCTATTTAAACCCCACAGGTGGGAATACATCTCATAACTGGTTGCAGTTTCATCCTGTAGGCACAATATCTGGTGTTGGGGAAGGATCGTGCTTCAGAGCGCAGTGCTAGGGCATCCAGGAGTCCAACGTCATGGCAGAACTCCTGGTAAAAGACCATTAAGAGAGACTGCTGCAGGGTCAGTACCAGGGTTCTCAATATAAAGCGGAAGCCTGGGATCATCTCGCCCTTGACCTCACCAGTGCCACTGGCATCCCTCGAACTGGTGAGGAGGTCAGGCATCACTATGCCGACTTGAAACAGAGGAAGAGAGAGCTCTTGGATCAGTGGATCCAAGAAGCTAGGCAGGTAACCCAGCAGTGTGTAAGTACTCATTCTACTAACTGTTTAATAATTGCCAGCTCATGTATATTATGGATAGGTATGGCTAAATATTCCTCTTATGTCTCTGACAGCAGCAGGGGAGTGGGCTGTAAATCAGGAAGCCCATGCATGTATGCTCCAGAGGCTGCATCATGAGGCAGGTTAGTAATAATCTTGCATGTACTGTCATAAGATATAAATCTAAAAGTAGTAGAAAGTTAATTGACAGTATAAAACCTGTATTGTGTATGGAATGTACTGAATAAACCAGACAATATGGCAGGAAGAGTCTCATATAGGTTGTATGTAAATAAAGGGGTAACAGCCTGGCAATAAAGGTCCAGCTCGTGGACTGCTTGTATTTACTCTGGTATCATATGGTAATGCAGTGCTGCATTCTTTTATTAGTACTGTTGTATTAAACACTGTTACCCACACTGTGCTACATAAATAAAATGTGTAGGAATGTCTGTATATGACTGTTGTAATCACAAGGTCATATTGTACAACGGAGGGAGACTTAGACAGAAAACAGTGAAAAGATACATAACAAATTCCAAATAGCACATGCAACTGAGACGTAAACTGTTGTATTTTTAGCACACACAGCCATGTTTCGAATCCTGGGAGTGGTAGTAAGCTGTATGCAGAATCATACCCCTCAACTGTACAGATTTTGTCAGAAAGTTCAGATAATTGTGTTAAATTTCCTGCCTGTCATCCTTTCCCCCTGGCAAATCAGTGGTATGATCCAAGAAGTTTATGCAGCAAATAATGACATACACCTGATTGTCAGACATCATAACCGTCAGACATATATCTATAAGAACAAACCTGTCACTCTAGCAACTCACCAAAATGTTATGAGAGTAATATGCAAAGTATGTACCATCTCTACCCTCATGTTGTGAAGCTATGACCAGAGTGTGTGCAGTAACAGAGTGAGACGTGTGTGCAGTAATGATACTGACCCAAAAATCCGACAACTCTGCAGGCAATGCTATATTTGCCAACTCAACCGGTAAAATCTGGAATCTACTCCCTACTACCGTTACCAAGGAAACCTCACTACCCTTATTTAAAAGAGAACTCAAAAAATGCCTCACATATCATTGGCTGTGCTCTTGTTCTAAACCTGACTAACAACTTCACTAATACATGTCTTGCTACCCAACCTGCTGTTTAGCCAAATATCTATGCCTCAGCATTTGAATGTCTAAGCATTGTGAATTGTGAGATTTGATTGTATTCTATGTTCACATTTTCTGATACGTCTTTGCCAATCAGATGTAAGTCTGCACATTGTGTATATTGGTATCTGTCTATATTCGTTGTCTATATTTTTCTAAACATGTCTGCCTGAGTTTATCACTCAGTGATGTATGTACTGTCTCTTTTTTGGTGTGTGGAGCTTTTCTCCCAGGGTCTCCGCTGAAAATGGACATATATCCAGTTGGACTATCCTGGTCAACAAATGTAAAATAAATAAAATAACATAAATTAAATAAAATAAATAATGTGGAATCTGGTAATATGTGTGGCAACATTCAGGTAGTGTTAACAATCATTCCCTCCACAGGTCTGTCAGATAAGAAAACTGTACCTGGAAATAAAAGATTGAAATCCTGGAATGGTATTGCTTAGTCTGGTATTGTATGGCATTGTAAGTGTTGCAGTTTCTCTGAATAATAATGTATTACTCATCACTGTCACCCACACAGTGCTACATAATAAAACTGTCTAGGAATCCCTGTATAAGACTGTTGTAATTACAAGGTCAGATTGTAAAACAATGGGAGACTTATAGACAGAAATCAGTGAAGAGATACATAGCAATATCTAAATAGCACACTCAACTGTGATTTATACTGTTTTATTTTTAGCAGACACAGCCATGGTTCGAATCCTGGGAGTGGTAGTAAGCTGTATGCAGCATCATACCCCTGGACTGTACAGATTTGTTCAGAATGTCCAAATAATTGGCCCATATCTGCTGCCTGTTACCTTGTCCCCCTGGCAAATCAGTGTGATGATCTCTGAAATTTGGGCAGCTTTTAATGACATATAACTAACTGTCAGACCTGTAAATATTTAGAAAATGTATATGAAAACAAACCTATCATTGTAGCAACTCACCAAATGTTTATGAGGGCAATTGTCAAAATATGTCCCAGTTCCACCTGCATGCTGTCAAGCCTTGACCAGAGTGTGTGCAATAAGAGATTGAGAGGTATGTGCATAACATCAACCTGGAATCTGGGAATATGCATAGTAACAGTCAGGTAGTGTTAACAAACAATACCTCCACAGGTGTAGCAGGTAAGAGGTGTATACTGCAGGTAAAACACAGTTCACATATATAGTTGTCTACAAACATATCACTGTCCAACCTAAGGTCATAGGGTAGTCTAATAATACCTGTAAGGTGCAGATTACAGCAGTGACTAAGAAAGTAGTGAGAACT
>NC_056736.1:180896194-180918694 GCF_019279795.1 Protopterus annectens
GGGTATTGCTAGGCAACAACAGAACAATGTAATACTCACCAGCTTCAGGGTGCTGTCCCATATGCAGACCAGACAGTCCTAAGTATTTGTGAGAGGAAGTTATTATCAGCAGACGCACATGTGGCCTTGGTATAGGATGGATGTAGCATGTCTGCACATCTACACTACTAACCGCAATAATACACAATGTCCTGTCCTCACCATAGATGTGCCCCTCTGTGCATTAAAAAAACCCATCCATAACTGCAATCGGACCTGACACATGCATGTAGATACAATACAGATACATATATGTCTGATACATTAGTGTACTAATCCCCACTAGGTCCTTAGCTGCACACTCCTCATCCAGTGTGTGTGTGTGCAACTCACCTCCACAATGCTTCCCTCAGTGTCATGGCTTGTGTGTTCAGCATGTGACCCAAGTGTGGTGAAGAGCTCCTCAGTGGGTGTCAGTGGGGACTAGATGGCTGGGCCCCTACCTGTTGCTAGCCAGTCGCTTGCTACAGCAGCAGCCCATTGATGGGCATGTCATTGGAGGTTGGTGGCCCGATGCTTCACATGCATATAAGGTCTGTTGAGCAGGACAGCATCATTTCCCCTCTGAACCACACTCTTCCACAGGGCAGTCTTCTCCTGCACATCTTCTACTCTCCGTCCACATGACAGGGCATAATGTCCAATTACATATTGGGTGATGATGTATGTTTCCCCAACAGAGAATGCTGGTGTATGGTGGCAGGTCTGTGTTTGACTGTGATGTGTGAAGGAGCCCATGCCTGAGTTCATGTAGGAGGCAGACACTGATGCTATTATGCCCCGTGGAGATATGCTGTTGTTGCCATCAGTAGGCAATATGTACATGCTCACCATTGCTGAGGGGAGGAGTGTGGTTGATGTGCATATCTCCATGTATGACTGGGGTGGGCAGGGTGGTGATGTTCCCACCTAACCTGTGTGATGCAGTTTTCCTATATCCATGGCATGTGTGTATGAGGTGTTCTTTACCCCCAGTACAGGGTGAATTGTGTTGTTTCATCTGAGACTTACAACATATGTAGAGACACCGTTGCATTTGTCCTTGATGGTGTGGATATATTTGATTCTTAGTCATAGTCAGCCTTACAGGACATCACCTGTGAACTTACCTGCTTGCTCAGATACAGATGGACTTGCTTCAAAGTTGTTGCCTGCGCCTATGTGTCCCTGTACAGCCAATGTAGCAACCTATTATGTATTTTTTGTATTGCTGCTGTCCACCAAGGGGGATTACTCTAACTTGGCGGAGGCTGGATATACAGGTCAGGTACTGCTGTGTCCATATAGCTACAGTATATATGAAGGGTACACACCCCTGATACACTGCCTGGTATTTGTGCAATTGGAACATGACACAATAACTCATTTCATAATAATTCCCACCTGTAGTGTGACCTATAGCCTGTACAATTCAATTGAAAACATAACAATATGGTCTGTGAAAACATATGGAAATAATAATCAGTACAATAAGCAGTTGAATTAATGTACATGCCCTTAAACTTGTGTATGCACCTCTTGAGATGGACTCTAATATCATGGCACATCTTCCCCTGGCAATAGTTGCTCACCTTCCTAGAAACACCTTTAATTGTATTCAATGGAATTGTACAGGTTAGGGATCACATTCAATATGAGAAACATTATGATATGATCTTCTGTGGCATGATTGTTATACAGCACACAAACCTGTAACTCCAACAGGGATGTGTACACTTGTGATATCCACTGTATATAGCTGCTGATATAGCTGGTAGTGGTAGGCATGGACAGAAGGTCAAAACACGTGGACACTTCTCTGATTAATACCTGATAGTCATGCCTACTCCAGTACCCACATCAATATCAGGGGAATGCAACCACCAGTAGCTGTACACATATAAGTCTGTTGTATGCACTGACACTGATATTACACACATGTGCAACATGCACAACCTAATTACCTGACTGCTTGAAACCCATGTGATTAGTTCATTGACTTCGAGCTGAACATATGCCATATGCAAACGTACATGTGTTCAGGGGATACCTGGTATACATTTCTGTTGAATGCAAGTATGGCACATTGTATTTACAGTCTTGCTGCTCAATCATACTTCTCAACCTGTTACAGCAGTACGTCTGGACAATGGCACACATAAATGGGTGTCAAAAGGGGACATCAGTATTGATACTGTATTAATATAGCTGCACCACACATTAGCACATTGATTGCACAGTAGGGTTTGACATCACTGTGATAACCTGGAAGATGTCCAACAGTCATAAGTAGGCTATTATTTTACAATGCCATTTGCACACAGACCTGCCAGTGGTTTGGCTGACATAACACAGGTATGTGTATGTCACTACAGTTATCAGTCACAAATGTGCGTATTGCCCAGCAGAACACTGTACAATTGAATGTTATTAATTTCATATATCACATGCAGTTCAACATATGTCTACAACAGTACTCTGCTATGCACATGCCCTCTATAGGTGTCTTAGCTTTACAAGGCAAAGATGTGTCATACTCATAATCACAGGTAACATGTATATGGAAAACATCCCATTAACTGACCTAGCAGTGACACAGCCATAACTGTTTGACAGACACCCCTGTGGTTGCCATATATGAGCTATCCTTTCCCAGGTGAGTCAGGCTCCTGAGCTGTGATCCCACCTCATAACCTCTCAGAGCATCACATCTGGACAATACCTAAAATGATGGGGGATAAATAGGGACAGACTTTAAATATACCTGTTACAAACATAGGAAGCTCATAGAATGATGCATTTAGCATTATAGTGAATATTTTTAAGGATGTGGAGTCTTAAACTCAAGTGTTTGTCATTACTTGATTACTTCAATCCTCGGCTATTTGCCAGAAAAGTACAGATCTCAGGAAGAATAGAAACAATACATGACTGTAAAATGTGGACATTCTGTGAGGATCTGTACAGTTGAAAGTTATGTCTGTGATATCTCCCACTGCAGATTGGGTCAAATGCTATGGCCGTAGCAGCTGTTTAGCAGGAGATTAGAACAGCATGTCTTGTTGGGACATGTATTCCTCCAAATCATATTTCCCATTATTACAGACCAAGTATTACATTTAATTACTTGCTTACATGTTCCACTTACCTTTTTTCTTTCTTCTCTTTTCCACGTTATGTTTCATTTATTTCTCTCTCTCTCTATCTCTCTCTCTCTGTGCACCACAGGATAGAGCTGGTTTGAATAGGTGGCAGCATGGCTTTTGTAGGCGATGCTCATGACCATGTGATGGCCTGTGCACCTATTTGGGTTCCCCACTTGCTAATTGCATGCAGAGCAGCTGAGTAGTTCTTCCAATAGCCAATGTCATGACAACACATACCTATAAATAAGTACTCCATGTGGGTGTTAGCCCTTTCCATTACTGGTGAGGAATACATCCTGGAGTTGTGTGAGCTATACTTCTTACAGCAAGACTTGTGGAGACAAGCCGACTAAATGGTGGGGAAGGTTCAAGACTTAGGAGCAGAATGTGAGTATTGCTGTTATATGTTTGGAATACTGCTAGTTTAACAGGGTTTGTCAGCACATGCTACTTATAGGTTCATAGGTAGGTACTGGACTATTGGCCCTAGGGCCTATACAAGCCTAGCCAAAAAGGTACCCTGGCTTTCGCCACCCAAGAAAATTATTTTCATGTGCCCCTGTCAAGCATAGTCACAGAGGTGATCCCCAGGGTGAATTTCCTATTTCCTATCCAATCATCAAGATTTTACTTGAAGAGTGCTAATGAGGAGCTTTGTTTGATATAGATAGGTAGTTTGTTCCAGAGTATAGGAAGTCTCTAGGACAGGACTCTATCCCTCCACCATGTTCTGTTTCTTGTGGTGACAAGGTTTAGGTCCCTAGACCATGTAGCTAGGAGGGATTGGGATTTCTTTAAGTGGAGCATGTCCAACAGCTCTGGCATTGAAATAGCTTTGCATGTTAGGCAGAGATCGCCTCTGAGTAGGCGATATGTGACGGAGTAAAGCTGGATTTTTTTGAGACGGTCTGTGTAGGGCATCTATTAGAGGCCAGTAATCTTCTTTGTGACGTATTTCTGTGTACTTCCCAGTTGTTGTAGATGTCTTGTGAGGTACATACCAAAAGGGGCGCTGTACTCTATAATAGGTCTAATGAGTGATGAGTAGAGGGGAAAAATTACCTCTATTTCCTTGATGAGAAACCTTTTGCGATGAGGTGTGCCACATAAAATGTTTTCCTGACTACTCTGGCAATGTGATTATCAAAGGAGAGACTACTGTCCACCTGTGTCCCAAGGTCTCTTATCACACTTTTGGTGTTAAGTACACTACCACCTACCACCTATGTGGTAGCTCATGGGTACAGAGTTTTTACCAAAGGGGATGACAATGCACGTTTTGGCATTGAGTGTGAGGCCATGGTTTTGACACCAGGCATCTGTCTTAGTGAGGTCCCATTTGTAGGATGTCCACATCATTTGGAGTTTCAGTTATGGCTCCTAGTTTGCAGTCATATGTGAACTTCATTAGCCAAAGACCTTCTGTGTTAGTCTGTACTTCAGAAAAGTAGATACCAAACAGGAGAGGACCCAGGACTGAACCCTGTGGTACTCCACTTGTCACTGGTCTGAAGTTGGATTTGGAGACTGCTACTTTCACAGTGTGGGTTCTGTCAGTGCCAGTTGGCAACCTATCTTGTGACATAGGGATTTATACCTAGTTTACTGAATTTATCTATAATTCCAGAATGGGGGATGGTGACAAAAGTCTTGGCGAGATCTAGATAGGCTGTATGAACCCCCTTACCCTCGTCTATGGCTTTGGTGACTGCTCTAAAGTTTAGGAGACATGATCTGCATTTTACAAACCCGACCTGGGTGGGGTCCAGAGTCTGGAGGTTACCAATGTCTTTGTTTATAAATTCCATGATGATATGTTCCATGGCCTTGCAGACCAGGCTCGTTAGGCTAATGGCGCAGTAGTTCTTGGGGTCTGTAGTGGCTCCCCCTTTATACAGCGGGATAACCATCACTGTGCACCATTCAGTGGGCACAAAGCCTGAGTTGAGGCTATGACTGAACATGGTACTTAAGTGGGGTGCCAGTTCCTTATGTAGTTCATGTAGAGCACAGCCTGGGATGTTGTCAGGTCCCATGGATCCCCCACTCAGGAATTACAGATAAATTCAGTAAACTAGGTATAAATCCATGTTCTTGGCTTTGGAGAGTGTGGTTTTTACCTGTGCAGCCATGATTACAGGAACTTTGCATTCTTCCAGTAGAGATATGGGCCCTTTAGGGGGTGAGGGGGATAAAGATAGCACTGAAGCTTCTGAGCCCCCCAAGCCTTTCTGTGTTGGAGGGAAGCCTTCTAGCTTATTAGTGGGAGTGGTAAGCACTAGGTAACCTGTCTACCACATAAGGAGTGGTTCTGGCCCAGAAATTGTAGTTATTGGCCATTTGGGCAAACTTCCATCTCTCTCAACTTTCTGATTTGAAAGACTGCATTTGTACTTGTTTCTGTCCTGTAACCCGTCCAGTGCAGATATAGATTCTTAGTTTTAGCACTTAAATTTGCTTATTCATGCTCAGCACTTGTTCAGAACTTGTAAGCACTAAATACGCTACTAATTACTATAGCACTTAATCTTCCTCATTACCTAGAGGAAAACAGTTTTTGTACTTACTTTTCTTACTGGCTTAGAACAAAACAGCTCTTGTACTCACTTTCCTCACTTATCTAGAGGAAAATAGTTTTTTATTCAGGCATGTCCAATGGTCAGCTCCCAGTGTTCTCTCCTGTCTATCTGATGAATCTGGGCATCTTGAGGCAATGTAGAAATTGCCTCATGTACACAGACTCTTACCACCCAACACTACAACCTGTGAGAGATGCACTTATCTAGCCAAACTGGAGGTAAAGCTCTATCCAACCAAGACTGAACTTGACAGTCACGAGGAGAAGGTAAACATTTGCACCACACCACACTCATCACATAGTTTCACTAAATTTACACCACCAAAATCCACACATAGGTTCATAGGTTCATAGATTAGTACTAAGCTAACTGCCCTTGCGAGCCATTTTAAGCCTAGCCAAGTATCCCTTGTGAGACTCAAACCCTGAACCTTGTGTTTGTAAGGCAAACACCTTAACCATTAGGCCACCCTCCCAACCCCAAGTAGCGCATAGTAGCACAAAAACATTTGTGGAGGCTCTCAATAATAATCTAAGCAACAGAGACCTCCAAAGCAGAAACACAAGCAACCTCCATCCCCCAACACAACCCAAATGACACATAGCCCACAGACTCAGTGTGCAACTCAGCCACAGCCAATAAGGCAAAACAGCGTACCCAACACACTAGTCATCAGTGAATCTATAGTCAGGCACACTGATGTCCCACTCACCAGGCTAAACAAGGAGAAAGTTGCTGTCAGTTGCCTGTCGGGTGCCAAGATCTGCCACATAACCCACGCACCCAATTCACTCCACAACAAATACAAATATGACACTGTCATTGTCCATGTTGGTGTGAATGACCTGAGACATACCTCCCTGGACTACATGAAAAGAGACATGGAAGAGCTCTCCGATCTTGTAGCCCAAGCAGGTATGACCCTAGCCCTGAGTAGCATTCTGCCATCACCCAGAATTATAGCGCAGTACAAGGACAAAATGATTGACTTCAACAATTGGCTAAGCTTCTGGTGTCATTCTAAGGGGATCCAGTATCTGTCTGCTTGGGATGACATGGTCAACAGACCACGGTGCTTTGCCACAGATGGCCTGCACCTATCGCCCCTGGGATTCCGGATACTGGCTAAGGCTCTTGCTGCCCCTATAGTGCCTTTTTTAGGCAGGGTTCAAATAACAAATTCACCACCATAACAGGAACAGGCAAGCAAAAACTGAGGGTAATGCTACTCAATGCTAGACATCTAAATCTCAAAATGCACTCATTCGAGGCACTCCATAAAATGAAGAACATCGATATCTGTGCAGTGACTGAGACCTGGTTCAAGGCTCCAGAGAGCACCCCAGCACTACCAGGCTATAACTCATACCATACTTTTTGGCCATGTAACCTGGACCAAAACACCAAAGGCGGAAGTGTCCACACCTCCAGGCCAGTTGCTCAGCATAATGCAACCGAGGTTATCCAAGTGCAACTAACTCTGGGCGATGCTGCAATCCAAATTGTAGCATGCTACAGATCCCCCACCATGTCCCAGGATTCCCAGTCCTCTTTTCTTGATGTACTGAAAAATATTAGGGTGCAACCAAACACCCTAATAATGGGCGACTTCAACTACCCCACCATTAACTGGGAAAACTACTCATGTACCCACTCCTTAGATCAACGCTTTTGGGAATTCATAAACTCCAATGCCCTAGATCAACTAATATACACACCCCCACCATGTGCAACAATATCCTAGACCTGGATTATTACCAACATGAGTGACCGGTGTTCCACACCTGAAGTCAACTTCTTGTTAGTCCAATCCGACCATAAGCTAATCACCCTTAATATCCACATCTCGCCCCCACCCCCTATTAAGGAAACCACAGTAAAACATTTCTCCAAAGCCAACTTCATGATTCTTAAGACAGAAGTGGTGAACTTCATGACACCCATGCAGATGGATAATACAGTTACGACTGCTGAATCCTACACAAATGCACTCTATAAGCATTTACATGAGTGCATGGATCATGCTAACCCAAACAGAACCAAGACACTATCCTCCAAAAAAAGGAAGCCAATCTGGTGGTCCCCTGCCATAAACAAACTGTACTATCTGCTTTTACTGTATCTGAGTTTCTTCCTACTTTATTTTGCTTTTGCGTCATCTTAAAAGTACTCAGTTGTATTTATTACTGCTTGGTGTAACTCATTCTAAGCCTTTTAGTTTAAGCACTTGGGCTTCAGACCAGTTGTTTTACATTAAGAAGGTTTGTGGTCTGCACTGTAGTGGCAGAACAGGTAGCTTACATCCTTCTATGTTGGGAACTGCTGATTGAGGGCTCAGTGTCTGTTATTCTAAAAGTGTATTAATTCTGGTTTAAGCACTTGGGCTTCAGGCCAGTTATTTTAGATTAAGAGGGTTCGTGGACTGCACTCTTGTGGGAGGAGAGGCTGGACTCTGCCCTTCTGAGCTGGGAATTACTGGTTAAAGGCTTATAGTGCCTGCATATTTGAACTGTTTCTTACTGAAATTGGTACACCTTGTTTGCTGTAGCATAGACTAGATCCAGGCCTGCTGAATCTAGTTTTGTTTGTATGCTTGTTGTTTGTTTGCTTATTATTTCCCTGAAACGCTAATTCCACCTAAAACGCAGCTTTTCAGTGCTTCTGTGGATCCCTAGTGATGTCTGCATTGCTTACTGTACTTATTTCCTTGTTTCACTTGAAAGAAAGTTACTGTTTGTCGTTTTAGCATTTAAGTTACCTGTAACACATTGCATTTAAGTTACCTGGCACATGCTCACTAAAGCAATTATATAAGTCAGCACTAAAAAATTAAAAGCACTACACCCTCACAAACTCCCCTTGAGTACCTTGTTCCCCATTGGCCCTTTTTTTCAATTATAAAGGAATTCCCAATACTATTCTAGCATGTCCAAAGATCAGTTGTCAATCTCCTCTCTGGTCCAGCTGGTGAATCTGGGAATCTTGAGGTAATGTTACAACTGCCTCATGTACACAGACAACCCTCTCCTCCTCCCAACAAATTCCAACACAATGAAACATTGGCTTAAGTATTGGTGTCATTCAAAGGGGATCCAATGCCTGTCAACCTGGGATGACATGCTCGACAAGCCACGATGCTTCGCTAGGGAAGGCTTGCACCTGTCACCCCTGGGCTTTTGGATATTGGCATACAGCCAAACTGGAGGCTAAGCTCTCTCAACTCAGTACTGGTGTAACCAGTCAGGAGGAGAAGGAAACCACACTCACTACAATTCCAGTCTCACATAGACCTACCACGACAGCAAACCAAACACATAAACACACAAAAACATACTCGGAGGCTCTAAATAAAAATCTGCCTAAGCAGCAGAGACTTCCAAAGCAGACACCCAAGCAACCGCTACCCCAAAACAAAACACATGCAACACATAGCTCACAAAGCCAGTGTGCCGAACAGTCACAGCCCTTAAGGCTAAACAACACACCTGATACACTTGTAATAGGTGACTCTATCGTTAGGCACACTGACGTCCCGCTCACCAGGCTGAACAAGGAGAAGGTCATGGTGAGCTGCCTGTCGGGCGCTAGGATCCGCCACATAACACAAGCACTCAGGTCACTCCAAGGCAAGTACAAATATGACTCAGTCATTGTCCATGCTGGTGTGAATGACCTGAGACATACCTCCCTGGTCTACATGAAAAGAGACATAGAGGAGCTCTCTGAGCATGTAGCCCAGGCCGGTATGACCCTGACCTTGAGTAGCATCTTACCCTCACCAAGAATGATGCCACAATATGAAGACAGGATGATCAATTTCAACAATTGGCTTAAGTATTGGTGTCATTCAAAGGGGATCCAATGCCTGTCAACCTGGGATGACATGCTCGACAAGCCACGATGCTTCGCTAGGGACGGCTTGCACCTGTCACCCCTGGGCTTTTGGATATTGGCAAAGGCTCTTGCTACCCCCATAGTGCCTTTTTTAGGCAAGGCTCAAAAGACAAACCCACCTCCATAGGTATCACAAGGGATAAGAAACTAAGAGTAATGCTACTCAATGCCAGAAGTCTAAACCTCAAGATGCATGCACTTAAAACTCTCCTTAGCATGGAGAACATTGATATCTGTGCAGTAACAGAAACCTGGTTCAAGGCTCCTGAGAGCACCCCAGCACTACCAGGTTATACCTCATACCTTGCTTTTCAGCCCCAAAGCTTGGACCAAACCACAAAAGGAGGGGGTAGTATCAATATTCATCAAAGATACCCACACCTCCAGGTTGGTGGCACAGCATGAAGCATCAGAGACTATCCATTTACAACTAACAGTGGGTAAAACTGCCTTCCAGTTTATAGCCTGCTACAGACCACCGTTCCAAACCCAGAAACCCCACTTGGCCTTCCTGAGAACACTGGAAAATATGAATATCTCTCCAAACACCATTATATTGGGTGACTTCAACTACCCAAACATTGACTGGGAGCATTACTCTAGTTCCAAAACCCTAGCCCAAAGGTTCCTAGAATTTATAAACTCAAATGCTATGGAACAACTTGTTACCACTCCCACAAGAGGGGAAAACATACTGGACCTGATCATCACCAGCATGGGGACTCTATGCTCCAGACCAGAAGTGTATTCCTCACTGGTAAGATCAGACCATAAACTAAGCTCATTGGATATTCACATCTCAACCCCACCCCATGCCCAGAAAACCACAGTGAAAAACTTCTCTAAAGCAAATTTCACACTCCTCAAAACCGAGCTGGAATCCTTCAAAGCTCCCGGGCCTGTGGAAAAAATGGCCCAGACCCCAGAATCCTTTTTAAACACATTCTATGAACACATTCAGGAATGCATGGATCATGCAATCCCAAATAAAACCAAGACCCAATCCTCCAAAGGCAGACGTCCTGTCTGGTGGACCTCAGCCATAAACAAACTATACAATAGAAGGAAGAAGCTAATACATGATAGAGCAAAATCCCAAAAAGGGAAGGCATATCTGATCAGTATTAGCAAAAAACTATGGCACTCATAAAATCGTCTAAGGCCAGCTTCGAGGGAAAAATTGCACAGGACACTAAGGATAATCACAAGGCTTTCTTTAGTTATCTTAGGAACCTGGGTGGGAATTCCCAGATATGCTCAGAATTAGTCCAAAATGACAAAAAATACACCGAACCCACATACATTGCCAACATCCTAGCTGACAGGTTCAGCGCAAATTTCTCCCTCCCCCCTCCCCACCAATAGGGCAAATATCTATCCCAGCAGAGTGCTGCCCCCTGACACCTCAGATGCTCAGGTAAGAGCCGCCCTCTCCAAAGCAAAAAACACAGCATCAATGGGACCAGACGGTGTCCCGGGCTGCATCCTACATGAACTCCAAGAAGAGCTAATCCCAAACATAAAACTACTGTTCAATCTCAGCCTTACTACAGGATATGTACCCAAAGAGTGGCGTACAGCAACAGTGGTCCCTCTCCACAAAGGTGGTGCCTCAACGGATCCTGGAAACTATTGCCCCATAAGCCTGACTAGCTTGGTCTGCAAAGCTATGGAAAGGATAATCATGGACCTCATAAATAAAGATATTGGGGACCTACAGACACTGGATCCTACCCAGTTCGGCTTTGTTAAGGGCAGATCCTGCCTCTTAAACCTGGTCGATTTCTTTGAAACAGTCACTAAGGCCATTGACGAGGGGAAGGTGGTCCACACAGCCTACCTGGACCTCACAAAAGCCTTCGATACAATACCTCACTCAGGCATTATAGATAAGCTCACCAGCTTAAATATAAACCCTATGTCACTAGATGGGTTGCAAACTGGCTCAAGGACAGAACCCACATGGTTAGAATTGCTGGAGCCATGTCAGACTCCAAACCAGTTACAAGTGGCGTCCCACAAGGCTCATTCCTGGGACCTCTCTTGTTCGGTATATATTTCTCGGAGGTACAAGCCAACACGGAAGGACTGTGGCTGACCAAGTTCGCAGATGACTGCAAACTGGGCGCCATAATTGACTCTCCAGCCGACACAAGCATCCTCCAAAAGGGCCTCATAGAAACAGACAACTGGTGCCAGAGCCATGGCCTCATGCTAAATGTCAAAAAGTGTATAGTCATCCCCTTTGGCAAAAACAAAGTGCCCACAAATTACCACATAGGTGGTAATCCATTAAGTACAGAAGAAGTAATTAGGGACCTGGGGACCCAAGTTGATAGCAATCTCTCATTTGACAACCACGTGGCCAAAGTGGTTAGAAAAACATTTTATATAGTCCACCTAATCATGAAGGGATTCACATCTAGATCAGGGGAGGTCATCATGCCTCTTTACTCATCCCTCATCAGGCCCATAATTGAGTACAATGCCCCTTTTGGGATGTACGTTACTAGACACCTGCAGCAACTGGAAAGACCCCAAAAGTACCTCACCAAGAGGATCAAAGGGCTCAAACAGATGCCATATGCTGCCCGGTTAAAGAAACTCCAGCTCTACTCAGTGGCATATGGCCTGCTCAGAGGCGATCTGTGCCTGACGTATAAAGCCATGTCCAACCTGGAATTAATGGACATGCTGCACCTCAGAAAATCCAAATCCCATCGAGCTACATGCTCGGGAGACTTGAACCTCTGCACTGAAATAAATAGGACATGCTGGAGGGACAGATTGATAACCCAGAAGCTCCCTTCACTCTAGAATAAAATACCAGTCCAGGTTAGGCAGAGTCCCTCATTGACTCTCTTCAAGAGGAATCTTGATGAGTGGATGGGAGATCGTAGGTTTACCCCGGGTATCACTTCTCTGTCACGGTTAGACAGAGGCACAGTATACTAACCCCGA
Organism: Protopterus annectens; assembly: GCF_019279795.1. Classification (NCBI taxonomy): domain Eukaryota; kingdom Metazoa; phylum Chordata; order Ceratodontiformes; family Protopteridae; genus Protopterus; species Protopterus annectens. Next base: position 180,908,793 of record NC_056736.1, read on the forward strand.
AAAAGGGCATAGCAAAATTAATTTAAAATGGGTGGCGAAAGCCAAACACACTCTGGCTAGGCTTATAAATGCCCTAGGGCAGATAGCCTAGTATGAACCTATGAACCTATGAACAATAGAAGGAAGAAATTGTTGCAAAAGAGATTAAAATCCCATGAGTGGAGGAGCTCCCTGGTCAGCCTCAGTAAGAAGCTGATATCCCTTATGAGATCCTCCAAAGCTAGCTACAAAAACAAAATCGCCAGAAATTCCAAGGACAACCACACAGCATTCTATAGCTATGTCAAGAATCTTGATGGCAACACCCAGATCTGCTGTGAGTTACAGCACAATGGCACTAAATATACAGAACCAACTGAAATTACCAACATCCTGGCAGATAGATTCAGTGCTAACTTTACCCCTCTTTCATCCCCTAAAAGGCCCATCTCTATACCGGAAGAATGCAGAGTCTCTGTAATCACAACTAAGCAGGTAAAAGCTGCACTCTCTAAAGCCAAAGACATAGCATCTATGGCACCAGACAACATCCCAGGCTGCGTTTTACATGAACTTCAGAACGAACTGACTCCCCACTTAAGCACCATGTTCAATAATAGCCTCGCATCAGGCTTTGTGCCCACTGAATGGCGTACATCAACAGTTATCCCACTCCACCAAGGGGGAGGCACCACTGATCTTGGGAACTATCGACCTATTAGCCTGATGAGCCTGGACTGCAAGGCCAAGGAACATATCATCATGGAACTCATAAACAAAGACATTGGCAAACTCTGGATCCCACCTAGTTTGGGTTTGTAAAAGGCAGATCATGCCTCCAGAACCTGATCGACTTCTTTGAGGCAGTCACAAAAGCCATAGATGAGGGTAAAGTGGTTCACACAGCCTACCTTGACTTCGTAAAGGCTTTCAACACCATCCCCCATTTTGGAATTATAGCTAAACTCACTAAACTAGGTATAAATCCCTACGTCACAAGATGGGTTGCCAACTGGCTCACTGACAGAACCCACACTGTAAAAGTTGCAGACTCCAAATCTGACCTCAAAGCAGTGACAAGTGGAGTAACACAGGGTTCTGTCCTTGGACCTCTCCTGTTTGGTATCCAATTCTCTGAAGTACAGTCTAACACAGAAGGCCTCTGGCTAACGAAGTTCACAGATGACTGCAAACTAGGAGCCATAGTCAAGTCCCCAAATGATGTGGGCATCCTACAGAAAGGCCTCATTGAGACAGATGCCTGGTGTCAGAGCCATGGCCTCAAGCTCAATGTCAAAAAGTGCAATGGCATCCCCTTTGGTAAAAACTCTGTACCCATGAACTACCACATAGGCAGCAATCTACTTAACACTGAATGCATGATTAGAGACCTTGGGACCCAGGTGGACAGTAGTGTCTCCTTTGATAGTCACATTGCCACAGTAGTCAGGAAGTCCTTCTACATGGCACACCTCATCATAAAAGGGTTCTCATCCAGAAAAAAGAGGTCATTGTTCCCCTATACTCGACACTCATTAGACCCATTAAAGAGTACAACGCCCCTTTTGGAATGTACCTCACAAGACATCTGCAGCAGCTGGAAAAGCCACAGAAGTACCTCACAAAGAGGATTACTGGCCTCAACAAGTGCCCTACACTGACCGCCTCAAAAAACTCCAGCTTTAATCAGTAGCATATCGTCTACTCCGGGGTGATCTCTGCCTAACATATAAAGCTATGTCAAACCCATTGCTGTTGGACATGCTACACCTAAAGAAATCCCAATCCCTCTGAGCTACACGCTCTAGGGACCTAAACCTTGTCACCACAATAAACAGGACATGCTGGAGGGATAGATTCCTGTCCCAGAGACTTCCCATACTCTGGAACAGGCTACCCATCTATGTCAAGCAAAGTTTTTCAAGAAAAATCTTGATGAGTGGATGGGAAATAGGAAATACACCCCAGGGATCACTTCTGTGTCTCTGCTCGACAGTGGCACAGGAAAATAACTTTCTTGGGTGGCGTAAGCCAGGGAACCTTGTTGGCTAGGCTTACGTAGTCCCTTGGGCCAATAGCCTAGTACCTACCTATGAACCTATGAACCTATGAACCTATCTGCCAGGATGTTGGCAATATCAGTTTGTTCTGTATATTTAGTGCCATTGTGCTGTAACTTAGAACAGATCTGAGTGTTGCCATTGAGATTCTTGACATAGCTATAGAATGCTTCTTTGTGGATGTCTTTAGAATCAGTGGCGATTTTGTTTTCATAACTAGCTTTGGAGGATTTTATGAGGGATTTCAGCTTCTTACTAAGACTGACCAGGGAGTTCTTCCAGTCCTAGGATTTTATTCTTTTTTGCAATTGTTTCTTTCTCCTGTTGTAGAGTTTGTTTATGGCAGGGGAGCACCAGATTGGCTTCCTTTTTTTGGAGGATAGTATCTTGGTTCTGTTAGGGATAGCATGATCCATGCACTCATCTAAGTGCTTATAAAGTGCATTTGTGCAGGATTCAGCAGTCATACCTCTATTTTCCATTTGCATGGGTGTCGTGAAGTTTGCCACTTCTGTCTTAAGAAGCATGAAGTTGGTTTTGGAGAAATTTTTTATGGTGGTTTCCCTAGTGGGGGGTGGGGGCGGGATGTGGATGTCTAGCCTGATTAGCTTGTGGTCGGATCTGACCAATGAGGAATTGACCTCTGGTGTGGAATACCGGTCGCCCATGTTGGTAATGACCAGGTTTAGGATATTGCTGCCCCCTGGTGGGGGTGTGGATAAATTGATCTAAGGCATTGGAATTTATGAATTCCAGAAAACGTGGAGCAAAAGATTTGGAACATGAGTAGTTTTCCCAGTTAATGGTGGGGTAGTTGAAATCACCCATTATTATGGTGTTAGGTTGTACCCTAATATTTTCCAGTGTATCAATAAATGAGGCATGGGAATCCTGGGGCATAGTGGGGGATCTGTAGCAAGTTACAATTTGGATTGTGGTCTTGCCCAGACTTAGTTGCACTTGAATAATATCGGATGCATTATGCTGAGCAACTAGCCTGGAGGTGTGGATATCCTTAATGAATATGAACATACCTCCACCTTTAGTGTTTTGGTCCAGGTTAGGTGGCCGAAAGGTGTGGTATGAATTATAGCCTGGTAATGCAGGCGTGCTATCTGGATCCTTGAACCAGGTCTCTGTCACTGCACAGATGTCAATGTTCTCCATTTTAAGGAGTGCCTCGAGTGAATGCATTTTGAGGTTTAGACTTATAGTATTGAGTAGCATTACCCTCAGAACCTATGAACCTATGGGTTTCAATCTGACAAAGTACTGTCTCTCCATAACTCTCAACTGTAGGGCCATCCACATAATGGCCACAGGTTAGCTTGTTATGTATGGGCTATTCCCCAGACAAATGTTGTCCTTGGCAAATCAGTAGCATACTCTGGTGAATGCATTCTGTAGATGGTAACATCCATTTGTTTTCCTGAGTTTATATCCCTCAGAAAAGATATGTTAAAGCAAACCATGTAACACCAGCAAATTTCTCAGTGTATGACAGCAATATTTCATGTATGGTCATGTATTTGGGCTTCTGTCCACCAATTATGTCAGGCTTTGTCCAGATGTCATACAGGAATAGGTGGATAGGTATACTTATAGGTTGGTTCATAGGTTGGTACTAGGCTATTGGCCCTAGGGCCTATACAAGCCTAGCCATAACAATTTCCTGGATATTTCTTCCCACAATATTTACTTCCCTGGACCCCTGTCTAGCAGGGTGACTGAAGTGATCCCTGTGGTAAATTTCCTATCTCCCATCCAATTGTCAAGGTTCCTTTTGAAGAGGGCCAAGGAGGCATGCTGCTTGACATGTATGAGCAGTCTATTCCAGAGTATGGGGAGTCTCTGGGACAGGAGCCTATCCCTCTAGCATGTTTTGTTCATTGTGATGACAAGGTTTAGATCCCTGGAGCATATGGCTCTGAGGGATTGGGAGTTCTTTAAGTGGAGCATGCCCAGCAGCTCAGGGTTTGACATGGCCTTGTATGTTAATCAGAGATTGCCTCTGAGTATATGATATGCCACAGAGTACAGCTGGAGTTTTTTTAGATGGTCAGCATAGGGCATCTGCTTTAAGCCTGTGATTCTTTTAGTGAGGTATTTCTATGGCCTTCAAAGCAGTTGCAGATGTCTTGTGAGGTACATACCAAATGGGGCATTCTACTCTATAATGGGTCTAATAAGGGATGAGTACATTGGGACAATGATCTCCTTTTTACTGGATGAAAAGCCCTTAGTGATGAGGTGTGCCACATAGAAGGATTTCCTGACTGTTGTGGCGATGTGTTTATTGAAGGTGAGACCACTGTCCACTTGTGTCCCTAGGTCTCTCATCACACTTTCAGTGTTTAGTGTACTGCCACCTATGTGGTAATTCATGGGTACATGTTTTTTTCCCATAGGGGATAACTATACATTTCTTAGCATTAAGCTTAAGCCCATGGCTCTGGCACCAAGCATCTGTTTCTGTAAGGCCCTTTTGTAGAATATCCACATCATTTAAGGATTCAATAATGGCTCCCAGTTTGCAGTCATCTGCGAACTTTGTTAGCCAGAGTCCCTTAGTGTTGACCTGTACTTCAGAGAAGTAGATACCAAACAAGATTGGTCCCAGGACTGAACCCTGAGGTACTCCACTTGTCACTTGTTTGCAGCTGGATTTGGAGTCAGCTACTTTTACAGTCTGGGTTCTGTCAGTAAGCCAGTTGGCATCCCATCGAGTGACGTAGGGATTTATGGCCAGCTTAGTATGTTTATCTATGATTCCAGAGCGGGGGATGGTGTTGAAGGCATTGGCGAGGTCCAGATAGGTTGTGTGGACCACCTTACCCTTGTCCGCAGCTCTGGAGACTGATTCGAAGAAGTCAGTCAGGTTCAGGAGACAAGATCAGCCCTTCACAAACCCAAACTGGGTGGGGTCAAGTGTTTGAAGGTTGTCATTGTCTTTCTTTACAAGTACCATGATAATGCATTCCATGTTCTTGCAGATCAGGTTCATCAGAGTGATGGTACACTAGTTCCCGGGATCCAAGCTGGATCCCCCCTTGTGGAATGGGATAACTGTAGCTGTGTGTCACTCAGTGGGCACGAAGCATGCGGTGAGGCTATCATTAAACATGACACTTAGGTGAGGTGCCAGTTCATTTTTTATGTTCATGTAGTACACAGTCCGGGATGTCATCTTGCCCCATGGATGCTGGATTCTTAGCTATGGAGAGTGCAGTTTCTACCTGTGTGGCCGTGATTACCAGAATTTGGCAATCTTTTGGTATTGAGATGGGCCCTTTAAGTGGTGAGGGGGGGGGTGAAGTTGGCACTAAATCGATCTGCCAGGATATTGGTAATATCCTTGGGATCAGTATATTTAATGCCATTCTGTTGTAGTGCAGAGCAGATCTGAGCATTGCCATTTAGATTCTTGACATAACTATAGAATGCCTTGTGGTTGTCTTTGGAATCTTTGGCAATTTTATTTTTGTAACTAGCTTTGGAGGATTTTATGAGGGATTGCAGCTTCTTACCGAGGCTGGTAAGGGAATTTTTTGCATTCTGGGATTTTCCTCTTTTCTGCAACAGTTTCTTCCTTCTGTTTTATAGTTTGTTTATGGCAGAGGACCACCAGATTGGCTTCCTTTTTGGAGGAGAGAGTCTTAGTTCTATTTGGGATGACACGATTCATGCACAAGTAGATGCACTCATACAGTGCCTTAGTGTAGGATTCAGCAGTCAAACTTTCAGCTTCCATCTGCATGGGTGTCATGAAGTTTGTCACTTCTGACTTGAGTAGCATGAAGTTGGCTTTGGAGAAGATTTTTACATAGGTTTCCTTACTGGGAGGTAGGAGTGGGATGGGGATGTCAAGGGTGATTAGCTTATGGTCAGTCCTGACCAATGAGGGGGTGACCACTGGTGTGGAGCATCTACCTCCTATGTTGGTAATGACTAGGTCTAGGATATTGGAGCCGCTGATTGGACAATGGATTAGTTGATCTAGGGCATTGGAATTTATGAATTCCAAGAACCATTGGGAAAAGTGTTGTTATCAAAGTAGTTTTCCCAGTTAATGACAGGGAGTTGAAATCACCCAGTATTAGGGTGTTTGGTTGTATCTTAATATTTTCCAGTATGTTTTTAAAGGTGTAGTGAGAATCTTGGGGCATGGTGGTGGATCTGTAGCAAGCTACAATTTGGATTTTAGACTTACCTAGTGTTAGTTGCACCTGGAGAATTTCAGATGCATTGTGTTGGGCAACTAGCCTGGAGGTGTGAATATCCTTGGTGAATATGGACATTCCTCCAAATTTAGTGTTTCAGTCTTGGTTTGGTGGCCAAAAAGTGTGGCAAGAGTTGTAGCCTGGTATTTCAGGAGTGCTTTCTGGAGCCTTGAACCAGGTCTCAGTTACTGCACAAATATCAATGTTCTCCATTTTTAGGAGTGCCTCAACAGAGTGCATTTTGATGTTTAGACTTCTAGCATTGAGTAGTATTACCTTCAGAGTTTGAATGATTGTATCTGTTATGGTGGTGGTTTTGTCCTTTGAACCCTGCCTAAAAAAGGCACTAGCAAAAGCTTTAGCCAATAACCTTAATCCCAGGGGTGACAGGTGCAGATCCTCTCTGGAAAAGCATTGTGGTTTGTCGATCATGTCGTCCCAGACAGACAGATACTGGATCCCCTTTGAATGACACCAGAAGCTTAGCCAATTGTTGAAGTCAATAATTTTGTCCTTATACTGTGGTATAATTCTGGGTGAAGGCAGGATGCCACTCTGGGCTAGTGTCATACCTGCCTGGCCACATAATCCGAGAGCTCTTCCATGTCTCTTTTCATGTAGTCCAGGGAGGTATGTCTCAAGTCATTCACTCCAACATGGACAATGACAGAGTCATATGTGTACTTGTTGTGGAGTGACTTGAGTGCATGCATTATGTGGCGGATCTTGGCACCCAACAGACAGCTGACTGTAATTTTCTCCTTGTTCAGCCTGGTGAGTGGGACATCAGTGTGCCTACTATAGTCACCTATGACTAAAGTGTTGGGTAAGTTGTCTTGCCTTAGGGGCTGTTGTAGGGTGGCACACTGGTGTTGTGAGCTATGTGTCACTTTGGTTGTGACTGGTGTTTGCGTTTCAGCTTCGGAGGTCCTTGTTGCTTGGGCAGGTTAATTTAAGGGCCTCTGCATATGTGGGTTTAGTGTTGCTATGTGTGGGTGTTGATAGTGTGGGTTTTGAAGAGCTATGTGTTGCTTGAGGTGTAGTGAAGGTGTTAACCTTCTCCTCTTGACTGGCTAGCACAATCTTGGCTGAAGAGAGCTTTGCTTCCAGTTTGGCTAAGTAAGTGCATCTCTCGCAGGTTGTAGAGTTGGGTGGTAGGAAGAAAGGGCTGTCTCTGTACATGAAGCTGTTGCTGCATTGCCCCAGTATGCCCAGAATCACCAGGTGGACAGGAGAAATCACAGGAAGCTGACCCTTGGACATGCCTGTTTAGGTGACTTTTTTGTAAAGTACAAGAGCTGTTTTCCATTACTTTTGCAAGGTACTTTGCAATTATAGGCTGTTTAGTGCCTATGATTAATTTCTCCTATTAACAAGGAGAGTTGAGTGCTTATATCAGTTTAAGGCTTCCTAGGGTTTTCCAGCAGGTTTTAGAGCAAGTGCTAGTCACAGGGGTTCCGAGTTTAGTGCTACTACTGAGAAACCAGCTAGTTCTAAGGGAAAATTTGAAGAGCAGACTTTCTGGCACCTGGAATAGTTTAATCATAGCCTCACAGTGCTGCACAATGTGAAAAATACACAAACACATGTGTTTTTAAGCCAGAAAGTTGAAAGGGATAGAAATCAGCCCAAAATGACTAATACAATTACAATGTCAGAGCTGGAAACTACTCCTCTAGTATTAGATTGGCAGTACAATGCTCACCATTCCCAATGGTAAGCAGTAGGACTTCCCTCTACCACAGCAAGGTCTGGATAGCTCTGAACTCAGAAAATAAAGTCCTGAAACCAGCAAAGCCTGGGATCTGGACTATACTAGCTAGGAAAGGTGTGAAACAAGCAAACACGATGGTATTTGTTTTTTTTTTTTTTGTTTTTGTTTTGGTGAAAACAGGCTAAACAATGCAATAATGCAGTAAAAAAAAACACAGAAAGGGCTAACATACTTGAGTGTGTACCCCTAAACAGTAAATGCAATTAAAACTCTACAAAATTAGCAATTTAAAACTTTTTAAATGAAGCAAGGCAAGTGCACAACTGAAAAACGATTTAAGAGGCAGTAATACAGTAGAATAAGTAGCTAGTCTACATATATTGAAAAGTCTACTATATATACAGAAAAGCAGCTAAAATAACACTAAAACAATTCAGATGCAGTGCAACCTAGAGCACTTGAGTTGTAGCAATATTAAGGCTAATACAGTTTTAATAAATGCACTAAAATATACTCTATATTTCCAAAATGTTTGAGAAATACAGTCAGAACACAATGAGATTCAGGCATTTTTTTTAAAGAAATGGAGAAAGGAGGAACAGAAGGAAAGAAACTAAGTGGGTTGGCCTTCTCAGATGCTCTCTCTGTATTAGGTAGAATGAGATAATGACACTAGATGGGGAGGAGTGTCCAAGATCAAATTTAGTGTTGGAACGGGCAACTGCAAGGCCAGCAGGTATAAAGACAAGATGCCAATAGGGAGGGAGTTTGCGAAGCTATTTTAGGCAGAAATGTTTATCACAGCAGAAAACCAGCAGTGAGCAAATAGCTATGAAATACATTACAAGTATGCAGTATACAATAAAATTGCTATAAATATCTAGAATAAGCAATAACAAGTAAAAATAAGCAAACAAAACAGGCTACTTATTGCTATATATCACAGATCAGGTGCTCCTCCTCAGATAGCCCTGTGTGTAATGGCTGAAACACTCAAGTTAACTTCTTAAGTAACAGAAAGTTGAAAACTGAAACAACTTTAAAAAAAAAAGCTCAAAATAACCAGTGAGGTGCTTTCTCCAAGCCGTAGACCTAGCAACCCAACTCGTCAATGACCATAAACACTGAACTCTCACTGAAGTGGGGGGTGGTCTTTGCTAACAAAGATGGCCTGGACAATGAGCTCAGAAAACAGCCTCTAACAAACAACTAGGCCCACAAACACAATCAGGATGATGGAGAATATTACAGCTACTACCTAAACTATTTTAGGCAGAACACACTACAGAAATGTTTACCACAAAAACAATCAGGAATATGGACAATTTTACAGCTACGATCTAAACTATTTTAGGCAGAACACACTACAGAAATGTTTATCACACCAGAAAACCAGCAGTGAGCCAATAGCCATGAAATATAGTACACATATGCAGTATACAATAAAATTGCTATAAATATCTAGATTAAGCAATAACTACTAAATTATCATCATCTTCTTTCAGCTGTTCCCATTAGGGATTGCCACAGTGGATCATCTGTTTCCATTTCTTCCTGTCCTCTGCATCTTACTCTGCCACACCAACCACCTGCATGTCCTCTCTCGCTAAATCCATAAACCTTATCTTAGGCCTTCCTCTTTTCCTGTTACCTGGTAACTTCATCCTTAGCATCTTTTTCCCAATATACTAAGCATCCCTCCTCAGCACATGTCCAAACCAACATAATCTTGCCTCTCTGGCTTTGTCTCCAAACCTTCCAACCTGGGCTGACCCTCTAATATACTTATTCCTAATCCTGTCCACCCTTGTCACACCCAGTGCAAATCTTAACATCTTCAACTTTGCCACATCCAGCTCAAACTCCTGCCTTTTTGTCAATGCCACTGTCTCCAACCCATATAACATAGCTGGTCTCACTACCGTCTTG
>NC_056736.1:180923694-180956194 GCF_019279795.1 Protopterus annectens
TCATAAATCAACATGTTCATAAGTAGGTACTAGGCTATCTGCCCAAGGGAATTTATAAGCCTAGCCAGAGTGTGTTGGCTTTTGCCACCCCATTGATTAATTAACTGATCCTCTGTCAAGCAGAGCCAATGAAGTGATCCCAGGGATGTATTTTCTGTTATCTACCCACTCGTCAAGGTTTCTCTTGAAGAGTGTTAGTTAGGGGCTCTGTCTAATGTAGTTTGGAAGTTTGTTCCAAAGCATAGTGAGTATCTGTGATAGGAATCTATTCCTCCAGCATGTTCTATTTATTGTTGTGGCAAGGTTTAGCTCACTAGATCACGTGGCTTGCAGTGACTTGGATTTCTTTAGGTGGAGCATGTCCATCAATTCTGAGCTGGACATGGCTTTGTAAGTCAGGCAGCAATCACCTCTGAGTTAACAATATGCCACTGAGTACAGCCGGAGTTTTTTCAGACAGGCTGCATAGGACATATGTTTGAGGCCATTAATCCTCTTGGTGAAATACTTTTTGGGTCTCTTCAGCTGTTGGAAGTGTCTTGTGAGGTACATCCCAAATGGGGTATTGTACTCTATGATGGGTCTGATGAGTGACGAGTAGAGGGGTACTATAACCTCTTTATTTCTAGATGCAAACCCTTTAGTAATTAGGTGGGCCACATAGAAGGATTTCCTAACTACTTTGGCAATATGAACGTCAAACGAAAGATTACTATTTACCTGGGTCCCAAGATCTCTTATTATCTCTTCTGTATTAAAGGGGCTGCCACCTATGTGGTAATTTGTGGGTGTTTTGTTTTTCCCAAACGGGATGACTATGCAATTTTTGGCATTTAGCTTAAGGCCATGACTTTGACACTAGGTGTCCATCTCAGTAAGGCCCTTTTGGAGGATGTCCATGTCAGCCAGAGAGTAAATTATGGCTCCCAGTTTGCAGTCATCGGTGAACTTGGTTAGCCATAGTCTTCTTGTGTTTGCCTGTACTTCTGAGAAGTATATGCCAAACAGTAGGGCCCCAGGACGGAGCCTTGTGGGACACCACTTGTGACTGGTTTAGAGTCGGGCCTGTAGTCCACTATTCTTACCGTGTGAGTTCTGTCTGTAAGCCAGTTGGCAACCCATCTCGTGACGTAGTGGTTTATGTTAATGCTGGTGAGTTTTTCTGTAATACCCGAGTGGGGAATGGTGCCGAAAGCCTTTGCAAGGTCAAGGTAGGCTGTGTGAACAACCTTTCCCTCATCTATGGCCTTGGTGACTGTCTCAAAGAAGTCAACCAGGTTTAGTAGGTATGATCTGCACTTAACAAAGCCGAACAGGGTCGGGTCAAGTGTTTAGAGGTTCCCAATTACTTTGTTAATGAGTTCCATGATAATGTCCTCCATAACCTTGCAGACCAGGCTAGTCAGGCTTATTGTGCGATAGTTACCAGGGTCAGTTGTGACCCCTCCTTTGTGGAGTGGAAAAACTGTTGCTGTGCGCCATTCTATGGGCATGTAGCCTGTGGAGAGGCTGAGGTTGAACAGCGTGTTTAGATGGGTGGTTAGTTTGTTCTATAGTTCGTGCAAGACGCAGCCTGGAACACCATCTGGCCCCATTGATGCTGTGTTTTTGGCTTTTGAAAGGGCTATTTTCATCTGTGCATCTGTGATTTCTGAGACACTACACATTTCTGGTATTGTTGTGGGCCCTCTTTGGGGTGAGGGGGGTGAAGTTTGCACTGAATCTATCTGCCAGAATGTTGGCAATATCAGTAAGTTCAGTATATTTCGTGCTATTTTGCACTAGTTCAGTGCATATCTGTAAGTTGCCACTTAGAATCTTAACATAGCTAAAGAAGGATTTGTGGTTATCTTTTGAATCCTTGGCTATTTTTCTTTTGAAGATAGCCTTGGATGATTTTATGAGTGACCTTAATTTCTTAATGATACTGATCAGGGATGTCTTTCCTTCTTGGTATTTGCTTTTTTTCAGAGCTAGTTTTCTCCTTCTATTGTATAGCCTGTTTATGGCAGGGGTCCACCAGACTGGTTTCCTTCTCTTAGAGGAGTGAGTCTTGGTTTTGCTAGGGTTGGCACAATCCATGCATCCTTGTAGGTGCTCATAGAGTGCATTTGTAAAAGTTTCTGCATCTTGAGCAGCATTATCCTTTAGCGTGGGGGCTGTGAAACTTACCGCCTCTGTCTTAAGTAAGGTGAAGTTTGCTTTAGAAAGGTTTTTTACTGTGGTTTCCTTAGTTGGGGTGGTGGTGGGGTGTGGACATCCAGAGTGATTAGTTTATGGTCTGATCTAACCAGTGACGGGTTGATCTCCGGTGTGGAACACCTGTTGCCCATGTTTGTGATGACCAGGTCCAATATGTTTTCACCTCTGGCAGGGGAGTTTACTAGCTGATCCAGGGCATTTGAGTTGATGAATTCCAGGAAGCGCTGGGCCTGGGAGTTTGTACTCAAGTACTTTTCCCAGTTAATGGTAGGGTAATTGAAATCATCCAATATCTGGGTGTTCGGTAGGACCTTCATGTTTTCCAGTGTCTCCAGAAAGGTGGAGTGGTGGTCCTGGGTCATGGAGGATGATCTGTAGCAGGCCACAATTTGCATTGCAGATTTGCCCGATGTTAGTTGCACATGGATGATCTCAGGGGCATCATGCTGCTCCACTAACCTGGAGGTGTAGGTATCCTTGATGAATATGGATACACACCCTCTTTTGTGTTTTGTCTGTGTTTGGTGGCCGAAACGTGTGGTACGAGTTGTAGCCCGGTAGTGCTTGGGTACTCTCTGGAGCCTTGAACCAGGTTTCAGTTACTGCACAGATGTCAACATTCTCCATATTGAGGAGTGCTTCGAGCACATGAATTTTGAGATTTAAACTCCTGGCGTTGAGTAGCATAACCCTCAGTTTTTTGTTAATTGTGCTGTTTACGGAGGTGGGTTTGACTTTTGAGCCTTGCCTAAAAAAGGTACTATGTGGAAGAGGATGAGGGTGGTGAGGATGACAATGCTGATGACCAACTCACAGTGAGGAAAAGGAGAACAGTGTACAGACCCAGAGTAACCTACCAGGTGCTATATGAGCTGGAGAAAGTGGAGCACTAGAGGGTGGACAGGGACCTCCTACAGCAAATTGTTGAGCTGTGCCGGCCATGCCTCACACACAGAACCAACAGAGGGGGAACTCATCCCAGTGGATACCAAGGTATGTGTAGGCTTAAGAATACTAGCCATGGGTACCTTCCAAAGGCCAACTGGGGATATCATGGGGATCTCGCACGCATCAGCATCCAGGGTGCTCCACCAGTTCCTGGATGACATGTCAACACATCAGCCACGGGTACCTCACAGGTCATATCTCTGCTGTTGGGATTGAGTACAATATGACCCCCACCTCTGTATGGGAATAGCCACAGAATGCAGCATGCTGAAGGGGTGTCCCATGATGGTGTATCCCTAGTTGTAAGCAGCACCCTGTCAGCCTTCACACCAATGGATCAATAAGGACAGAAACTATTGACATTAACACCTTGCACCCTTTCACCCAATGGGAATACAGTGGCTTGCAGCATGGGACTGTAGGAGTGACACAATGCACTGGCCTGCTACAGATGGTGTGCATCACTACCAAATGCCCTACAGTCCTCTGTCAAAGGCCTGTGTCTCACCTGTACTGCCAATGTATGTTATCTCATGGACTCCCAAATAATGACATAACACAGTCCACAGAACACAAATGCAAGGCCATGTCAACAAATCCTAGCAGCATGTCCACCCTTTCCAACTGCATGAACTGTGGACCAACCCCCAAATACTGATGGGATGAAGTGATAACTATAGGGATACTTAGCATATATCATTTGCATAATGTTTGGAAGAGGAGAGAATAACAGAGGGTAAGTAGAAGTGTGGATGCCATGGAGTGTGTGAAGACTGAAACTCAGATGTGTGCACATACTATCCCTGTCTGCAAACACAGGAATGGTTGTCTACAAACCTGCTCATAAACCAAAATGTGAAGGGGTAATGGCCAGAAATATGAGCCCTGCCTCTGGGTAACCTGTGTGAATCTGTACAGCTGTGAGGTATGGCCACAGCAGGATATAGCCATTCTGTCACGTCGATAGATGTACAAGCATGGGATCCTCAGCCACCATAGTACTAAGGTGCTGAACCATTTACACAGACCCATCAGCAAGTGTCTGCATCTCCCCCTCCAGAATGGAATGATTGTGCACAAATATGTAGGCTGCAGACCACAATACTGGAAAGAGCTTCATTCATCTTGTGTTCCGCAGGAAATTACTGCAAGCAAATACATGTACCTGTCAGTATTTGATGACATAAAACATCGCAGTGTAAAACAGTGCATATGTCTGAATATATCTGCTAGCACCAAAACCATGTAGCAGAGGCAGCACAGACACAATTAGTTACAGTATCCCACTATCCTTTGCTCATTGTGACCCCATATTGTCAACTGATCTACAAATATCCTGCAGAAACAGGCTGCTAGCTGTAGGTGTAGAACAAAAATGTCTGCACTGGAGTACAAACAACCTGGAATGGATTCACACATTCAATACAGAAGGTCATACTGGGCATGATCCCACACTAATAGAAATGAAGCCCATGTCTGGCAACAACAGTGGACTATACATATCTGTCATTTGCAAATATCTGTGCACACACTCCACATTCCACACCAGTCATGCTTTGCACACACATCAGATAGGAATACACATATATCCAAAGACAACACACTATAATAGGTCAAACATACACATACATAGATGTGTGGAAGAGAGTGACAGACAGTGACAAAGAGCTTCCCATCATGAGGCCTGTCCCACCCAGCACACATCCAATTGGCAAATACCACATAATGTGCAAATGTCTATCACTGTAGACATTTGCTTCTGGTATCCCTCAGCACTATAGTATCTGCGGTGCCTGTGATAACTGTGTAATATAACTGTATAAGTTATTATTCATCTAGCAGTTGTATACATGGTCATGTCAAATGTAAACCTGTGTGTGACTGTTGTGTGTGTGCTTCCAGACGAATGGCATATTGCCCAATCACACACTCCGCAATCCCCATTGCCCTACTTTGGCAAGCCTGTTGATGTCATTCACCTTGAAATACACCTTTGGGGACAGGCTAGCCATATGCGCTCTGTGGCAAGTGCTATAACTGCATAATGCTATAGTGTGAAGTACTAGTTAGGTAGGAGTTTTAATCCCAGATATGGCAACTGTGAGATTCTCTGTGTGTGTATAGGGATCAATGTTTTTGATGCTAGTCACATTCACTACACTTTCCATTGCCCTACTTTGGCAAGCCTGCTGATGTCATTCACCATGAAATACACTTTTTAGGAAGGGCTAGCCCTATAAGCTCCATGGTGCTTGCTATAATTGTGTAATACTGTAGCATGATGAACTAGTTATGTAGGAGTTCTAATCCCGGACATGGTAACTGTGTGTGTGTGGGTGTGTGTGTGTGTGTGTGTGTGTGTGTGTGTGTGTGTGTGTGTGTGTGTGTGTGTGTGTGTGTGTGTGAATTGATCAATGTTTCTGATGCCAGTTACAGTGTGTGTGTGTGTGTGTGTGTGTGTGTGTGTGTGTGTGTGTGTGTGTGTGTGTGTGTGTGTGTGTATGTGTGTGTGTGTGTGTGTGCGGATTGATCAATGTTTTCGATGCCAGTTACAGGCACTATACACTTTCCATTGCCCTACTTTGGCAAGCCTGTTGATGTCATTCACCTTGAAATGCACCTTTGGAGGAGGGCTAGCCCTATAAGCTGCAGGGCACATGCTATAACTGTGTAATGCTATAGTGTGATGTACTAGTTAGGTAGGAATTCAAATCCTAGACATGGCAACTGTGAGACTCTGTGTGTGTGTGTGTGTGTGTGTGTGTGTGTGTGTGTGTGTGTGTGTGTGTGTGTGTGTGTGTGTGTGTGTGTGTGTGTGTGTGTGTGTGTGTGAAGGGATCAATGCTTTTGAGGCCAGTTACAGTCACTACACTTTCCATTGCCCTACTTTGGCAAGCCTACTGATGTCATTCACCTTGAAATATACATTTGGAGAATGGGTAGCCCTATAAGCTCTGTGACATGTGCAATAAATGCAGTACACTGTAGTAGCAATACATAGCTAGGGTAGGGGCTTGAATCTCAGTGCTGTGAAGTGAAGTGTGTGTGTGTGTGTGTGTGTGTGTGTGTGTGTGTGTGTGTGTGTGTGTGTGTGTGTGTGTGTGTGTGTGTGTGTGCGTGTGTGTGTGTCTGTATATCTGTAGACATACATGTATATATATCCATATATACACACACACACACATATATATATGTATATATATATATATGTGTGTGTGTGTGTGTGTGTGTGTGTGTGTGTGTGTGTATATATATATATATATATATATATATATATATATATATATATATATGTATATGTGTGTGTGTGTATACATATATATATATATATATATTATGTGCATTCAAACATCAGGTCCACACTCTCTAACTCTCCTTCCTTCACAACTGCACTGTTCTGCCTTGCTACAACACAGACAGGTGTGGGAGGGTGGCCTAATGGTTAAGGTGTTTGCTTTACAAACACAAGGTACAGGGTTTGAGTCTCACAAGGGATAATTGGCTAGGCTTAAAATGGCTCGCAAGGGCAGTTAGCCTAGTACTAATCTATGAACCTATGAACCTATTAGTGGGGTATATATAGGGACAGATTGCAGGTAAGCCTATTACACACCTATGGCATTTGTGCATGCTACATTACATGTTTACATGACTGTCCTGCAAGTGGTGGGGTCTGAAACTCATGTGTCTATCATAACGGCATCACTTCCACCACCAGCTATTTGCCACACTAATATACATGTCTTGAGGAACAGAACAAATACTATGATGGCTTACATCTTGTCATTTAGTGCTGGTCTGCACAGTTGACAGGTATGGCACACTATCCACAGGGACAGACAATATTGTCCATAGCAGTTGTTTAGCAGGACATCATTACAAAAATAACACCTGATGGCACATATAAATCTTTCCACATCATCTATCCCATTATTATAGACCAAGTACTACATTCAATTACATGCATATGTCTTTCACATACCTGTTGTAGGATTGTTGTCTCTTCTGAATACAGTTTTATGTGTCCCAAGAGTTATGTAGGGTTGTTTCTAAGTTCAGTTAGTGTAGACACTTTTTTCCTGTTTGTTTGTTCTCTCTCTCTCTTGCAAATAATCAGGTGATGGCCTCTGCACAAATCAGTGTTCACCACTTGCTACCTGCATGCAGCCAGATGTGTAGTACTTCCAATTACCACTGTCATGGCAACCCACTAATATAAATTACTAAATCATGTGGGCATCCTTTTACCTTTCCGGTATGGAAGACATCCTTCCTGTGTGTGGGCAACAGTGTTACAGACAGCACGTAGCAATACATCTTGCAACAGGACTTGCAGACACAGGCCAACTACATATTTGTATAAGGTTTCAGACCTACGGACAGTGTGAGCAGTGTTGTTATATGCATTGTATACCGCTAGTTTTACAGGGTTTGTGTGTACATACTAGTGTAGCATGGAATGCAGTCTGTCTGCATAGCTCTCAACTGTGGGCCATTCCACTTTATGGCCAGAGGATTGGCTGTTATGTTTTGTCTGTTCACTACACAGGTATTGTCTCAGATATATCAGTGGCATTCTGTCTGTTGAGTGCTATCATTACATGGTTACATTCATTTGTGTTTCTGATTTCATATTCCTGAATAAGGGAATGTTGCATCCAATCCTGTAACACTAGCAGCTTTCACAGTGTATAACAACAATATTGCAAATATGGCCTTGTGTTCCAGCCTCTGTCCTCCACCTATATACCAGGTTTTGTCCATATGTCGTGCAGTAAGAGGTTAAGTAGTGGCCTATTATTATGTATTGCTGGCATTCCTGCCATCATTCCAGTGATGTTGTGAACCCCCACACATATTGTGGGGTAGGGTCCTTATATATTTGGGTTACAGTGGGACAAAATGTGTGTCCCCTTGTGCAGTCCAAAGGTCAGTGTATGTAACACTGTTATATGCCATTGTAAGTCATTCTATGAGGGAGTGGTATGCATCATTTATAACCTAGGCTGTTACAACATGTGAGGGATATCAGTAGTAAGACACTTTAAGGTAAATGGCTGTACATTTTCATGCATTTCACCTTGGGAACATTGGCAGGCTAGTGCTTATTATCTTACAGACAGTTCTGTTTGTCAGTGTGATAGTTATGGTTTAAGTTAAGCATTGCTATGTAACAGATACATCTTCATTGTCACAACTTAATTCTTTTCCCCCTAGGGGTTGAGTACAGAGTGTAATTGGAGGCTGCTGAGCTACATCTGCATTGATTAGTGTTAATTGATTCCTATCATCTGGGCCACTGTTTCTTTACTTTTCTATTACTTGAAGGCCTTGGCCTGGACAACAACATATATTATGTATTCAGATTACTCTATAAAATGTTTTGCTTGAGAGTTGCATTACTCAGTTAGCATGTATTTCAAACACCTAACTGCTATATGAAATGACATATACAACTGAAATAGTACACAAATAACATTTCTTATGTATGCAAACCTGTGTTGTCATATCCTTGACGTCTCTGTGTGTATATGTTTTAAGCAATAATTGTCTTTTGTATGAGAGAAACAAATACTGTCCATTTTAAAAAGGTGGCAACTGTCTGTATTGGCTGTTCAATATGCTGTGCACCCTCTAAATATGTATCTTCCTATATATATCTATACATAGTAATATATGTATATGTGTGTGTATGTGTATATACATATATATGTATATACACATTTATATATATATATATATATATATATATATATATATATATATATATATATATATATATATATATATATATATATATATAGCTATGCATATATGTGTGTGTTTGTGTGTGTGTGTGTGTGTGTGTGTATGCATCACTGGAATCTTTACTGCTTCAAATTGTACATTCCCTATGGTAGACAGACTGTTCTGCATACCTTATTGATGCCATCCTAACATCGTACAGTTGAGATGGATTACTGTTAACATCTTGTGGCTATGTTGTGTAGGGTCCTGGGTATGAGTCTTGCAAGTGTTGGTATTGTGTTGCAAGGCAGATCTGTTCAGCTGTGAAGGAGGTTATGATAGCAATAATTACAAGAGGTACTTAAATTGGGCCCCTTCACCCCATTAATGGTTCCTTTGGTCATATATGTATTTATTGTGTTCTTTTACATATATATTGTATATACATATATATATATATATATATATATATATATATATATATATATATATATACATATATATATATATATATATATAGAGAGAGAGAGACATATATATGTAGACATACACACACACACACACACACACACACACACACACACACACACACACACACACACAGACACACACACACACACACACACACACACACACACACACACACACACACACACACACACACACACGCATCTACACATATAAATACATCTCCTCTACTGTTGAATGACTGTGCTGGATGATATGTGTGAGAAAACATCAGCTTTATTTGTATGTGACATGGCTTAATGTTAAGTTGCTTTGTTAATAGTGTGCAGAGCCCTTGGTTTGAAACTTGCAAGGGCTGATTATTTTGTTGTTGGGCAGAACAAGGGCTGTTGCATACAGAGTGAATAAGGCACTTTTAAACAGTTGTAAGCTGGTTTGCCTGGGTTTGCGCAATGGTAAACAATGCTAACTTCCAGTTAAATATTCTTAGTCAGTTAGCCTATAAATTGCTTATCCTGTGTAGGCATTGCTTACCCCCGCACTAACATGATTAAACCCTCTTACTACTTCTTAAAAATGCTTACTCCCTCTTACCCCCATGATAATTTCTTTAAAAGAAAAGAAAAAGGGTCAGAAAGAGGGGATTTGCATATCTCCAAACTCCCTGTGTGGCTCGCTATGCACCAGACCCTGGACGTGAAGATGGATGACAGTTTCCTGTCTGCGCCCGTTCCCGGGGGGCGAGGGGCGAGGCCCATCCCCTGAGGCAGTTCCACCTGAAGGTGGTGCAGGACCAGTGGATGAGGAGGTCTTGGGGTGGGCCCCAGACATGCTGGTGCCCAGTGCCACGGCCAGATGAGGTGGGAGAGGTGAGTCCGCTGGCAATGGCCTTCCCAAATGTGCTATGGTGTTGCAATTTTAAAACATATGTGGGTTAGTAATATTCAGCACATTCCTGTATTAGGTATAACAGCATGTATAGATATTCCCATTAACCCAAAATACCAGATATGGAACAGTTGCATAGCAAACAGAAGACATGCATATATGGGACCACACTGGCCATTACAACAGCATGCAGGTTACATTGATGGCAGTATGCCACCAATGTGGGAGTATTTCCACATGGCACATCCATAGAAACACATTTCAATATTTATCAAACAATAGGACACATGTCTCACCAGTAGATTTAATTGTACACATACTCATTGAGTTGTGTATTGAGATTATTGTTGCAGGTATGGTGGGGGGGTGTCAATTAACAACTTGTATATCCCTGTAGTTCTCACAACATTCTTAGTCACTGCTGTAATCTGTACCTTACAGGTATTATTACACTACCCTATGGCCTTAGTTTGGACAGTGGTTTGTTTGTAGACAAGTATATACATGAACTGCTTTTTACCTACAATATACACCTCTTACCTAGTATACCTGTGGAGGTATTGTTTGTTAACACCACCTGACTGTTTCTATGTATATTCCTAGATTCCAGGTTGATGTTATTCACATACCTCTTAATCTCTTATTGCACACACTCTGGTCAAGGCTTGACAACATGCAAGTGGAACTGGGACATATTTTGACAACTGCCCTTATAAACTTTTGGTGAGTTGCTATAATGACAGGTTTGTTTTCATATACATTTTCTTAATATTTACATGTCTGACAATCAGTTATATGTCATTAAAAGCTGCCTAAATTTCAGAGATCATCACCCTGATTTGCCAGGGGGACAGGGTAACAGGCTGAGGATATGGGCCAATTATCTGGACATTCTGATAAAATCTCTACAGTTGAGGGGTATGATTATGCATACAGCTTACTACCACTCCCAGGATATGAAGCATGGCTGTGTCTGCTAAAAACAAAACAGTGTATGTCACAGTTGAGTGTGTTATTTAGATATTGCTGTGTACTTCTTCACTGTTTTCTGTCTAAAAGTCTCCCGTGGTTTTATAATCTGACCTTGTAATTACAACAGTATTATACAGGGATTCCTAGACATTTTTATTTATTTATTATTAGTTATTTATTTATTGACATTTGTTAACCGGGTATGTCCAACTGGGCTTGAGGCCCATTTTCAGTGGAGACCTGAGGAGAAAAGCTACAATACATGAAGAAATTACAGAAAATTCTAAATTTTAACAACAAGAACAGGGTTATACAAAGAAATGTAATTAAGCATCTAAAATTCAATTATACAGAAAATGTAAGTAAAAGGAGCAAATTGCAATGCAAGCACTCAATATATTTATTTATTTATTTATTTTTTATCAATTTTATTTACATATGTACAAGCTGAGCTTTTAAACAACAGTTCTGGTTAGTTAACATTAGTACATATCCTAAGATAATAGAGTACTTATGAGAGAGAGGAGGGAGAAAGAAAGGTATTATAGTGGGGTGCTTAAGTTGGTGCCTGGCAATGGCAAAGTTTGGAGTTAAGTAGGTAAGATTTGAGTTTTTCTTTAAAGTGGGCTGGGTGGATGATGGAACGCATATCTATAGGGAGTTTGTTCCAAGCTTGTGTAGTGAAGTATTTGCATAAGAGTTTGTCTATGTCTTTTTTTGGGATGGTATGTGAGCAGTAGTTTCTGACTGGAAGTGTGGAGGGTTTGTGGTGGAGTATACATAGAGATGAGCGAAGAGAGAGCAGGACAGGATGCAGGCTTATTAAGAATGAACTGAAGCATTTTAAGTTGAGACAGAAGTAGGTGCTGGGGAAAATCAAGCCACTGGAGTGAGTTTAAACCTAGGCAATGATGTGCATTGTCAGGTGAGTTTGTGACAAATCTAGTTATTTTGTGGTAGGTTTGCTGGAGTTTGGTAAGGGTTGTGGTTTGAATGTTTGTGAGTATAGAGGCAGCATAAAGGAGGGAGGGAAGGAGAAGAGCTTGAGCAAGGGAGAGTCTAGTGTAGGTGGTGAGAAATCTTTTGTTGCGGTATAGTAAACCAAGTTTCTGGTTTGTCTTTTTTATTCCTTAGAGCAGGTGAAGATTGAATTTGAGTTCATCATCAGTGATGACCCCCTAGGAATTTTGTGTGAGCTTCTGGTTGGATTAAAGTCTTATTAGTGGATACAATTACAAAGCTGGATTTATGGTGAGTGAGAGACCAAAGCAGAAAGAGTAAGAGTTTGGTCTTTTTTGGGTTAAGGATAAGTAGGTTGTTGGATAACCACTGTTCAGTGGATAGAAATGCCTGTTGTGTTAGGGTGTGGAGTTTAAAGATATTGTTAGAGATAGATATGAGGGTTGAGTCATCAGCATATTGGATGAGGGAGGATTCATTACAGGATGTATAGAGATCGTTGGTAAAGACATTGAACAGGAGAGGACTCAGGAGGGAACCTTGTGGTATACCGGTAGGAACAGATATAAATGGAGAGGTGGAGGAGACCCATTTAACAGATTGCTGCCTGCAGGATAGGTAACTGGAGAACCAGGTGAGGGAAGAAGAAGATAGATTTAGATTTGCAAGTTTAGATAGTAGTAGGGAATGAGAGACAGTGCCAAATGCTTTGGATAGGTCGAGGAAGAGACAGGATATAAGTTTATTGTTGTCTAGGACCTCGGCTATGGTATGTGTGAAGGATAAGAGGGTGGTACTGGTGCTATGGTTGGGATGGAAGCCATGCTGAGTGGGAGTGAGAAGCCTGTTTTGGAGGAGATGGTTGAGAAGCTGTTAGTGTATGCATTTTTCAAGTATCTTAGTGAGGGGGGATAGGATGGCTATGGGGCAATAGTTAGAAGGGTCAATAGAGTAACCACCTTTATGCAGGGGAATGGTGAAGAAGGATTTCCAAAGGGTAGGGACAGTGGATTCCTGGAAGGATCTATTGATTAGAATAGATACAGGATAGGATATAGAATCAGCTGCAATTCTGAGGAAGGTAGCAGGTAGATTGTCAGTAGAGGGAGAGTAGGGTTTAAGCTTTTGAAGAAGAAACCTAATGTAGGAAGTAGAGACTGAGTGGAAAGAGAATGGAGTAATACTGGGGGGGGGGGTTGCAGGGTTAGGTAGAGAAGTGGTGTTAGAGTTGGTGGATATTACTTTTTGGATGGAGTCTATGAAGTGCTTATTGAGGAGTGTAGCTGTTTCCAGAGGTGTTGTGTCTGGGTAAGGACAGGGAGTAGAAGGGCAACCAGGATAGTGTATTCTGCTTAGAGTTGACCAAAGTTTTCGTGGGTTAGATTTGCTGTTGAGCTGAGCAGAGTTATAGAAGGACCTTTTGTCATTGATTATTTGTTTTTTTTGTCAAGTTCCTAAGATGCCTATATTTATGGAGTAAAGGAATTTCTTTAGTTTTAGTCCAGGCTTTCCAGGTACTATCTCTCTTGTGCATAAGGGACTTGGTTTCACTTGATAGGCATTGCTCATGATTAGGTTTTATTCTGATCTTTCTAGAGGGGGTGAGGGAGTTAAGGGTGTTCAGGAAGATGCTATTGAACATGGTTACAGTGTCATTAAGTGGGATTTGTTTAAGGATAGACCAGTCTATGCTAGAGAGAATGGTGTTAAACTGGGTTGCATTGAAGTTTGATAGTTTATGACATAAAAGGTGGGGTTTTGGGTGTGGGTGGTATATCTAAGAAGAGAGGTAGGAAGGTGATCACTAAGGCAGCTGGGTGAGGTTGTAAGATTATGGTAGTGGTGGGGGGAGTTGGTGAGTATCCAGTCTATAATGGAGCATGTAGATGGATTTTTATGGAGACAGGTAGGGGTAGATATCAATTGATGGAAACCATGTAGGTTGATACTCAGTTGAGGAGAGTCATTTTTAAGTTTTGATCAATCTAGGTTAACATCACCCAAAATGATTGTTTCGTAGGGTATATTATGTGAAAACTGGTGAAGGATATTTTCTAGGGTGGACACATTATTCCCAGGAGGGATGTAAATGGAAGCAATGGCAAATTTCTTTTGAGCATTAAGGTGGCAATTTAGAATGATAAGTTCTGCAGGGCGAAAGTCAGATATGGGAGTAGGAAGAGGGGATAGGTTGAGGTTATTAGAGTGGAGAATGGTAACATCACCCCCTTTTTTAGCAATTCTATCAGACCAATAGATATTATAGCCTGGTGGGAGAATTTCCGCATTGGTGATGTGTGGCTTAAGTCAGGTTTCAGATAAGGAGAGGATGTGAGGAGTTGTATGGGCTATCCAGGAATGAAACTCAGTCATTTTGTTACTTAGGCTTTGCATGTTTACAGAATATATTGTCATGTGCTTGGCTAGGTATGGTTTGTTGCTTGAGGGTGGTTGAGAGTATTTGGGGAGGGAGTGGATGTGAGATTATTTTGGGAGGGGAGGGGGCCAGGATTTGGGTGGATGTCCCCAGATATGAGTAAGTTGGAGATGTGTATGGAGTATGAAGTAATATAATGAAGAAGTTTGTGTAACTTGGGTCTAGATTTATAAGTAGGTGGGGTGATTTCAGGTCTAGGCAATTTAAATAAACATGTGGTAGAGAGGTTAAAGAGGGTAGGGGAGTTATTAGAGGAGGATGTTGTGAAAAGGGTTTTATGGTTATTGAAGGCAGGAAAGCATGTGAGTGGATAGTAAAGTTGTATGTGGTAAGAGGTGAGGGTAAAGAGGAGAAGGGGGAGTGTGGTTGTAATGATAAGGTGTAGCATTTTTGGTAGGTGTAGTTGGGATTTGGCAGGGGCAGAGAAGTATTGGGGTAGTAGTGTGGTGTGACTAGTTGGGCAGGAAGTTGTTTGCAGGTGGGTTTTGGAGGAGGACATGTGCAGATAATATATGTGGGAGGAGATTGGAGGGGAAGGGGTGGAGCTGGTAGGTATAAAGGAAATGTTAATGGGAGTGGGTGGGAATGGGGGTAGGGTAGGGGAGTGAAGTGAGCCCGAGCGGTAGCGAGGGCGAAACAGAGCAGGGCTGCACCGCACAGCGTAGATAAATGAGCTCAAGAGACAATCAGTGTATTTAGCTGTAGAATGTATAGGCATAAAGAGCTATATGTAAAAGGGAGCTATATTTAAAATGGAGCTATACTAAAATGCAGCTACTTAATGAGCAGTAAAAAGGGGGGGGTCTAACTTCTGAAAAAAACACTACAAAAAGTTATTAAGCAGGGGTCTGTTTAGTGACTTCAGGCTTAAGAAGGCTGGTGACTAATAACAGGAGGGGGCTGGGCTAAGTAAACACTTTCCCACTCCTGT
Organism: Protopterus annectens; assembly: GCF_019279795.1. Classification (NCBI taxonomy): domain Eukaryota; kingdom Metazoa; phylum Chordata; order Ceratodontiformes; family Protopteridae; genus Protopterus; species Protopterus annectens. The sequence continues at coordinate 180,939,228 of NC_056736.1, forward strand.
TACAGTTGCTATGCTTACAGATACAAGAAAATGTATAATGACCTTGGAGATTGTTTTCACTGGTGGCTTATCCACAGAAAATATTTTCTTCTTGCAGAGTTGTTTCTCTAGGTAGCTTAGTAAGTATGTGGGGGGGGGTGTTACACTGAATGGCCTGGTGTTTTCACACGCACTGTAGGTAAAAGACAAAAGTAAGAAAGGTAGTTGAGCAAGGTAAACTTAGAAAGTAGAACTTTTGCACAAAATAAGAGTCAGCCTTCTATACTGGTTAGTCAAAAAGCAAGGGCGGTAGAAGGTTCAATTATTCTTTACAGTAGGTATAATAATACTCAGTAAATAAAGAAAAACATGTTATTTACTGAAAGGTAACATTCATTATAATACATTATTACAATAATACATTATTATTCAGAGAAGCTGCAACATTAACAATGCCATGCAATACCAGACTAAACAGTACCAGTCCAGGATTTCGATCTTTATTTCCAGGTGCGGAATTTTTATCTGATAGACCTGTGGAGGGAATGTTTGTTAACACTACCTGAATGTTGCCACACATATTACCAGATTCCACATTATTATTATGCACATATGTCTCACTCTGCTACTGCACACATCCTGGTCACAGCTTCACAACATGAGGATAGAGATGAGACATAATTTGCATATTACACATAACATGTTGGTGATTTGCTAAAGTGACTGGTTTGTTCTTATAGATATTTTTCTGATGGATATGATGTTTGACAATCAATTGTATGTCATTATTTGCTGCCTAAACTTCTGGTATCATCCCACTGATTTGCCAGGGGGCAGGTTGACAGGCAGAAAATTTAAGACAATTATCTGAACTTTCTGACAAAATCTGTACAGCTGAAGGGGTTTGATTATGCATACAGCTTACTACCACTCCCAGGATTTGAACCATGGCTGTGTGTGCTAAAAATAAAACAGTTTACATCACAGTAGAGTGTGCTGTTTGGAATTTGCTATGTATCTTTTCATTGTTTTCTGTCTAAGTCTCCCTCAGTTGTACAATATGACATTGTGATTACAATAGTCGTATACAGACATTCCTACACATTTTATTTATGTAGCACAGTGTGGGTAACAGTGCTTACTACAACAGTACTATTAAGAGAATGCAACACTACATTACCGTATGATACCAGAGTAAACACAAGCAGTCCAGAAGTTAGACCTTTATTGTCAGGCTGTTACCCTTTTATTTACATACAACCTATATGAGACTCTTCTTGCCATATTGTCTGGTTTATTCAGTACATGCCATACACAATACAAGTTTTATACTGGCAATTAACTTTCTACTACTTTTAGATTTATTTCATATGACAGTACATGCAAGATTATTACTAACCTGCCTCTCAACAGAGCCTTTGCAGCCTACACGCATGGGCTTCCTGATTTACAGCCCACTCCGCTGCAGCTGTCAGAGACATAGAGGAATATTTAGCCATACCTATCCATAATATATACAAGCTAGGCAATTATTAAACAGTTAGTTGAATGAGTGCTTACACACTGCTGGGACATCACCCTGCCTAGCTTCTTGAATCGACTGATCCAAGAGCTCTCTCTTCCTCTGTTTCAGGTCAGCATAGTGATGCCTGACCTGCTCACCAGTTCGATGGATGCCAGTGGCACTGGTGAGGTAACAGGCGAGACGTTCCCAGGATTCCACTTTATATCAGAAACCCTGGTGCTGGCCCTGCAGCAGTCTCTCTTCATGTTTTTTTTTTTTTTACCAGGAGTCCTGCCATGATATTAGCATTGCTTATGTTTAAATTTGCACACTATTTTCTGTTTGGCATTGATTTAGCATTCATTACATGTTATAAATTTGTTTAGTATCTGTGATTCATGTGTGCATACACTGTATGGGGTACTTATCTTTATCGGGGGATGTCACCACTTAATCACAATGACACCTCACATCTGGACTTAATGCAGTACTCCAGTTCAAAAATATATGTTATTTAGTAGGTTATACAACAGAAAAATTGTTCATAAATTCCTTTCACGTGAAAAATGTGATTTTGCTATAGTGAGGATCTGTTTCTGTATACCTCAATTTTATGTACAGCTGATATGGCATAGTGGTAAATCACTGTGTCTATGATGTACAGCATCCTGGGTTTGAGACTTGCAAAGGCTGATAAATTTGTTGCTGGGCAGAACAAGGCTGCTGGATACAGAGTGACTAAGGTGCTTTATGCAGTTATAAGCAGGTTTGCACGATGGTAACCAATGCTAACTTCTGGTTAAATATTCTTACAGTCAGTTAGCCTCTAAATTGCTTATCCTGTGTAGGCATTGCCTACCTCCTCGCAAACAGGATTAAACCCGCTTACTACTGCATACAGATGCTTACTCCCGCACTAATTTGGAAAGAAAAGAAAAAAGAGTCATGGGAAAGTGGTAGACTTGGACACTTTATACATTTTTTACACTATTTGCTGTATGGCATTGATTTATCATTCATTACATATCATAACTTTGTTTAGTATCCCTGATTCATGTGTACATATACTGTATGGGGCACTTGTGTTTATCTGCGGATTCTACCACATTATTACAATGACACCTCACATCTGCACTCAGTGCAGTACTCCATTTCACAAATATATGTTATTTAGTAGGTTATACAGCAAAAAAAATGTTCATGAATTGCTTTCACATGGAAAATGGAATTTACTACAGTGAGGATGAAACTGGGAATGACTGCTCAGAAAGCGAATACTCTAAACACTACACTATTGCAGTACTGCTTCAGCTGAATGTATCTTGCTATTTACCTTCTTGTGCCATTTAAGCTAGCGTATGTGTAGCTAAGCAATGGGCAAACCCAAGCAGCTATGGTTAAATGTAATCAGTTTGATAAAACAAATATTTGTAATGTTATTATTTCTAAGAAGTGACAGGTTTCACTTACTGCTGTGGATTTCTGCATGCATCTGCACATTTGACAGAAATCCTGGCGTGTTTCTGTTGCTATGAGAGTAGGGTTTTCCTGGAAAGTGGGGCTTTGAGCTTTGCAATAGCTGTGGGTGTGTTTTGTCCTGCAATATGTCACGTTTCTACACTAACAGTCCCACTTTGACATTTGAAAAGGTGGCAACCCCTATATGAGCATTCTCACTCATTGTAATTGCTAAATGACAATTCTTGAGTACAGGGGCATGTATATTGTGAGAGCTCTGCTCTCAGACACACCCCTTGCACTCGTCCACTCTCCGTGTCTGTTTAAGAGCAGAGGCAGTGTGCCTTCATAACTATGCATGGTGTGCTGCCGCGCTGCTCTTAAACGATCATTTCCATGCAGGAATAAGCTATTCCTGCACAGAAGTTCACTGAATCCCAGGGTATGTTTCTATTCATATATATATATATTTATAGATACCGATCCTTCCTAAGTGCACACTTTTCTCTTCCCTTTGTAAACTGGCTGTAAAGAAGAGTATGTTTGGGAAAACATCCTCAACCAATACAGCTGAGGTGGCTAAATGGTAAATTGCATAGGATATGGTGTGCAGGGTTTTGGGTTCAATAGCTGCTTATTTTGTTGCTATGCAGAGCAAGGACTGTTAGATAAAGAGTGATTAAGGCAGTTTTAACCAGCTTTGAGCATGTTTGCGTGGTTTTGCCCGACAGTAAGCGGTGCTAACGTATGGTTAAATGGATAGGCGCTTACACTGTGTAGGCTTCGCTTACCAGTGCACAAATCTGCTTAGCATTTACATTTATGCAATGGTGAAACCTGCTAAGCATAGCTTAGCGCTTGTAACCAGTGTTCACATTCCAGTCTGATAAAATAGCAGGGTAATGACATCTTTAATAAGTGTACTTAATTACCTCTGCATAATATACTTCTATGTGCTGTCATTAAAGTAGCAAGGGGTGTGAGTATACTGTATGGGACACCTGGATGTACATGGGTAGTACCCCCATCTTTTCTCTTTGGATTTGTTTCATACATGGGTAGTATCCCAGGTTATTTGCAGTCACATTTGCATGTTACACCAGCTACAGTACACTGGATGGCAGAAATAGTTTAACACATATGGTATAATTACGTTAGTACTTTCAACAGTGCTTTTTCAAGTAAGAGTAAATTGCAGATTGTAGTACTGGAACCATGCACCCCTGCATGCAAAGCTGGTCTCTGAGTACAGAGTATCTTGTTCTAGGTGTTTGAGCTGTATGTTTATATGTATCTCCTATTAGATATTGATCTGATATGTTCATATTAACTGTAGACTACTATGTTCTTTGAACATGTCATTGAGGACTGCTGTCATGTAGTAATGGCATACCTTTCAGTTCCAGATGTGTAGCTTTCAAAACACTCATCCTAATGCATAACCTGTTGGCTATCTACTTTCTGTCTGTCCTCTGTACAGATGTGCAGATGTCAGGTTTTGCTACAGCCATAGCTCTATGTAGGTGCCCAGATTGTATTGTGCTGTGGGCGTGGACACTGCTGCTAGTTCCAACATATGGGATATTCCTTAATGTGGGCCTTGCCCCATTTCCTTGCCTGTGTGAGGGACATTACAGAGGTGTTGGCCTACAAATTCACATACAATGGATGGCAATACATCACAGGACAGGACATGTGGAGACAGCCAACCAACATGGGGACATATCCCCAGATTTGTGAACAAATTCTATGTCATCAGTGCTGTTATACACATGGTGGATTGATACATTGACAGGGTTTGTGTGGACATGCATTTCGTGTGTGACGTCACGACTCACAGTGATATGTCTCTGACATACCTCTCAACTGGCACGCTATCCACAGACTGACCATATGTCTGTCTGTCGTGTTTTGTGTGTTCACCAGACAGTTGGTGTCCTTGGTAAATCAGTTGTGGACTCTGGGTAATGTAGCTAGTAAATACTCACATCTATTCATATTACTGATGTCATATTCCTCATAAAGGATGTCACAACAAACCCAGTGACGATCTGCAACTGTCTCAATGTATGACAGCAGTATGTCCAATCTACCCCTGTGTTTGTGCCTCTGTTCCCAGCTAGTGAAATAGGGGTTTATGTCGAGCTTAGTGAATGGGGAATGTTATCCAAGGCTTTGGCCAGATCAGTGTAGGCTGTATGTGTCACCTTGCCTTCATCGACAGCTCAGGTGACTGACGGCAAAAGATTGACCAGGTTGAATAAGCAGGTATGACCTACCCTTCACAAAGATAAACTGTGTGGGATCCTGAGTCTGCAGATTCCCCTTTTCCTGTTTATTAGGTGCATGATGATGCAGTCCATAGCTTCACATAACAGACTTATCTGGCAGTTGGGGTGGTACATCCCAGGGTCTGTAGTTACATCTCCTTTGTGGAAAGGAGTGACTGTAGCAGTGCACAATTCAGTAGGGACAAAGCCTGAGGTGAAGCTGTGCTTGAACAGGGTACACAGGTAAGGTGCCAGGTCACACTGCAGTTCATGTAGAACACAGCCAGGGATATTCTCAGGTCCCATAGAAGCTGTATTATTGGCCCTGGACAGTGGTGTTGTAACCTGTGCTGCAGTAATTCTGCGTGCCTGGCAGTGGACAGATATTGTGACTGGTCCTTTGGTGAGGAGTGAGGGGTAATGTTTGCACTCAAGCTGCCAGCCAGTATATTGGCATTATTGTTGGCTCAGTCTGGGAGGTGCCATTGTCTAGTAGCTCAGAACTATTCTTGGTATTGCATGTAGATTCTTTACATAACTGTATGAGGCCTTGTGATTGTCTTTACTATGTGCTCCAAGTCTGTTCTCACAGCTAACTTTGTAGTATTTCATGAGGGATCTCAACTATTCATTGAGGCTGACAAGGGTTTATTTCCTGTCTTGGGACTTCACCGTATTCCATATCGGTTGCCTCCTACAGTTTCCTTACGGCAAGGGACCACCAGATCAGCTTCCTTTTTTTGGAGGTGAGGGTCCTGGTATTGGGAAAGGTGGTATCCAAGCATTTGTGTACATTTTCATAGTGCATTGTTGTTTTATTCAGCTGTCATGCAACTAGTCTCCATTTGCATGGCTGCCATGAGGTTAGCCACCACTGATTTTATGAGGCCATAGTTAGCTTTGGAAAGTCTTTTCATGGTGGTTACCTGTGCACTGGGGGTAGGATGTTTGTGGATTTCCTAAGGTGATTACTTTGTGTTCAGATATAACAAATGAGGTGTTGACTATGAGTGTAGAGAAACAGTCGCCCATGTTAGGAAGGAGCAGGTTGATGTGATGGGCTTGTGCATCTGCACATGAGTACCTTTCCCACTTAACTCATTCCCTCTGGTACAGCTCTTTTGAGTGTGTGCCTTTAACTCCCAGTGGGCGTGGCGTAAGCCTTTAAAAAAAAGTTATCACCTTGCAGTTCTAGAAAATACTCATTGAGAGAGGTCAAATATCAATACAATTGTGTTTGCCATCACATATGCTTTAAGACAAAATATCCTGGTACCTTGTAAGTAACATGGTTTTGGAATTATTAATGCAAATATGAACAATCAATATTTGACACCTAGAGGAGCAATAGGAGTTAACTGCAGAAGACGCCTGGAGGAGCACTCAGGTGTAATGAGTTAATGGTGGGGTAGTTGAAGTCAACCAGTATGACAGTGTTAGGTTGGACACTAAAATTCTCCAGGGTGTTTATGGACATGGAGTGTGAGTCTTGGGACATGTATGAGGACCTATAGCAGGCTACAACCTGAACCACTGTCTTACACAATGTCAGCTATGTCTGCAGGATCTGTACTGCATAATGTTGGTCTACCACTTTGGAGGTGTGCACATCCTTTATAAATATGAAAATACCACCACCTTTGGAGCTACAGTCCAGGTTCTACAGCCAAAAGTTGTGGAATTAATTATAGGCTGGTACTGCAGGGGTGCTTCCTGTAGCCTTTAACTAGGTCTCTGTTACAGCACAAATGTCATTGCTCCCCATTTTAAGGAATACTTGCAGTGAGTGAGTTTCCAGATTTAGAATTCCAGTGTGCAGCAGCATGACCCTCTGATTGCATGTCTTTGCAGCTGTCGTATAATTCTTTATGTTTATATGTATATATATATATATATATATATATATATATATATATAGAGAGAGAGAGAGAGAGAGAGATAGATATATATACATGTATTTATTTACCTTTCTATATATATGTATGTATGCATATGCATATATGTGGATATGAATGTGGATGTATATCTCTGCAGATATATATATATATATATATATATATATATATATATATATATATATATATATATATATATATATATGTATCATGTATATATTGTTCACATATATTAATCTCTAGACATATATACATGTATATATAGACTAACTGACAGATTCAACAGACTACTTTCCCTGCTGTTGGATGACTGTACTAACTGATATGTTTGGGATGTTATCACTATTTTGTAGGGCTCAGATGGTGTAATGGTACATTGCTTTGATCATAGTTTACAAGGCCCTGGGTCCAGGACTTGCAGGCCTTATTATTTTGTTGCAAGGTAGAACAGTTCTGCTGTGGAGGAAGGGATAAGGGCAATAATTGCAAGAGGTCCCTAGTTTGGACCCCTTCACCCCCATTTACACAGCTTTTGGTCATATTTGTTGCAGTAAGAGGTTCAGAGTGTGGATCCGATGTCCGAATGCACTACATACATATATATATTATATATATATATATATATATATATATATATATATATATATATATATATATATATATATATATACATATACATATGTATGCATATGTTTGAAAAGACATGTCTACAGCTCAGATGGTGTAGTGGTAAATTGCTGTGGGTATGGTGTGCATGTTCAAGGGGGTGATTATCTTGTTGCTGGCCAGAACAAGGGCTGATGGCTACAAAGTGATTAAGGCACTTTTAAGCAGTTTTAAGTGACTTTGTGTGGCGGTAAGCAATGCTAACTTCCGGTTAAATATGCTTATGGACAGTTAGCCTTAAAAGTGCTTAATTTGTGTAGGCATTGCTTAGCACCATACAAACAGGCTTAATCCCACTTACTACTGCTTAAAAGAGCTTAGTCCCATGCTAATTTCTTTAAAAAAAAAGAAAAAAGGGGTGATAGGAAAGTGGTGAAAAAGGGGGCACGCAGAGGAAAAGATAATAGGGAAAGTAGCTAGGGATGTGTAGGATGGGTGTAGGGAAGGTCCATAGCTGTCTATTTCTTATACAACAACAGCTGTGCATATATACTAAATTTAAAGGTAGATTTGGACACTCAAACCCCTAAGTAAAGCGGTGAGGACAACAATAATGTGTTGTGAAGCCAATTAGACCAGATTACATGTGTCCAGTGGACACATGGAAATCGGACAGCTATGTATGGAGCAAAATTTTTTTGGGAACAGATTGCCCTTTTTTAAAGATGAGAGTAGGATGTTGGGGAAGGATAGTAGCCATATTTAGGGAGGTTGGTTGGGTAGGAAGACAGACAAGACAGATAAGACAGCATACAGGGGTGGTATATGACACATGTGGAGGGTAAACACTTTGGATGGGGAGGGGTGTTTGGAAATCAGAAGCTCATGAGCCCCCAAATGGAAACAGTGGGACTGAGGTCCCCACCCATGGGCAGTCACCACTGCACCTTCACGGCCCCTAAGGTGGCTTTGTTGGGGGATGAGTAGGAGGGGCAGGCTGACCCTCTAATTGCACCTGTGGCCCTCAAGCTGGTGTAGCAGATCTCCAAACTCCTTTTGATGCTTGCTACACACCAATCCCTGAACCTGGCTTTGGGTGATGGTATCCTTTCTGCACCTGCTCCCAGGGGGGGGGGGGGTGAGCCCCATCACCTGAGGTGGTTCCACTCAAAGGTGGTGCAGGACCAGCAGACGAGAAGGTCCCAGGGTGAGCCTCAGATGTGCTAGGGCTTGGTGCCATGGCCAGATGAGGTGGGAGAGGTGGGTCCATTGGGAACGGCCTTCCCAAATGTGCTATGGTGTTGCAGTTTTAGAACATATGTGGGTTAGTAATAGTCAACACAATCCAAGCTTAGTTATAACAGCATGCATAAATATTCCCATTTACCCAAAACAACAGATTTGGAATAGTTGCATAGCAAATAGAGCACATGCATATATGGAACCACAGTGGTCATTACAATGGCATGCATGTTACGTTGTGATAACATTTCAACATGGAACATTAATAGAAATACATTTCAATATTTGTTGAACAATAGGACACATGTCCCAACAGTAGGTTTGGTGTAAAACATATCCATTGATTTGTATGTTTAGATTATTGTTGCAGATATGGCGGGGGGTGGGGGGATAGATGTCAATTAACAACGTGTATATCCTTGCAGTACTCACATCTTTAATGATCATTGCTCTAATCATTATTATAAAGGTATTATTATAATACCCTATGGCCTTGGTTTGGCCAGTGGTATGTTTGTACACAGTGTATATTTCAACCGTCTAATAGTTACTTTCTACTTCTCTTACCTGGAAGACCTGTGGGGGAATGTTCCTTAGCACTACCTGACTCTTTCTACACATATTCCCAAAATGCTAGTTAAAATTCTGCATACAGCTTTCTACCACTCCCAGGATTCAAACCATGGCTGTGTCTGCTAAAAATACAACAATTTGTGTTTCATCAGAGTGAGCTGTTAAGAAACAGCTATTTTGTCTTTCTGTGTTTTCTGTCTAGGTCTCTCTTGGTTGTACAACCTGACCTTGTAATTACAACATTCTTATACAGACATTCCTAGACATATTTTTTGTAGCACAGTGTTGGAAACAGTGGTTAACAGAACGTTGCTATTCAGATATCAGATCTTGGTGAATGCAACATTTCATGTCATACAATACCAGAGTAAACACAACCAGTCCAGAATTTAGAACTTTATTGCCAGGCAGATACACTTTTATTTAAATATTACCTATATGGGACTATTACTGTCATTTTGTCTGGTTTATTCAGTACAAACCATGCACATGTTTTATACTGCCAGGTGATATTTTATTCCTTTGTATTTGTTTGGTATAACTACTACAAGCAGGATTCTTACTCACCAACCTCACAACGCAGCCTTTGCAACCTACTGGCATGGGCTTTCTGGTTCACAGCCACTCAGCTGGAGCTGTAATTAAAACAGAGAAACATTTAGGCATACCTATCCATCACATACATAGGCTGGATTTTGGTAAATAGTTATTGCTATGAATACTGACACACTGCTGGGACATCTCACCTCTCTCTTGCTTCTTGGACCCACTGTTCCAAGAGCTCCATCTTCCTCTGTTTCAAGTCAGCATAGTGGTGCCGGACTTGCTCACCAGTCCGAGGGATACCAGTGGCACTGGTGGGATCACAGACAAGACTTTCCCAGGCTTCCTCTTTGTATTGGGAGCCATGGTACTGGTCCTGCAGCAGTCTCACATCATGTTTTTTTTACCAGGAGTCCTACCATAACCTTGGACTCCTGTATGCCCCAACACTGCACCTGAAAGTGCATGCCCTCTCCAACTCCTGCCATACTGCCTACAGTGGTGAGCTACAACAAGTTATGAGCTCTATTCCTTCCTGTGGGGTTTAAATACAACCAATTTCCCACCCTTTGCTGTGATTCAGTGGTTTTGAAAATGATGAGCTTAGCTAAGCTATGGGCAAACCTGCTTAGCTATGATTGGCAGTGCTTAAAGGGGCAGGTTCAGCATTGTTTACCAATGGGCAAATCCACTTAGCTGGGCTACTCATTGCTTAGTATTCATATGTACACAATGCTTACACCCGGTCAGCATAGCTGTGCAATGCTTAGCATTGCTTATGTTTTATTTTATTGGACTACCACTTGCATGGGATTGATTCATCATTCATTACATAATATATATTTATTTATCTTCCCTGACATTCCCCAATGTGCTGTAATTACATTTATTCTTGTGTGACTATACTGTGTGGGGCACTTGTGTTTATATAGGGGTTTCACTACTTTATTACACTGACAACTCACATCTGGGCCTAATACACTACACTGGCTGAGAAATATAAGTTACTTCCTACATAAATATACAAATAAATTAAAATGTAATGTTTACATATACAAAATGGAAATGGCTTTAGTGAGGCTCAAACCATGAATGACTACATGCAAGATATATACTCAAATCACTACACTATTTCACTTATGCTTATGCTGACTGTCTATTGCTATTTATTTTATGGTGCCATTTCAGCTGGGCTCAGCATAGCTAGGCAACGGGTACACCCATGCAGCTATGCTTAAACTTTATTGCATATGTGAAAAAAATGTATTTGTTGTGTTTTTTATTTTGTACCCTTCAAAATATCCATGCTAATTCTAAACATGTTATTCTATCAACTTTCTGACTTTGTAAGGACAATTGTCCCTTACGGCATTGTCCAGATTTCTTACTCTGACGGGTTGGGAGGTGTACATTGTGAACTTTATACCCTTCCGAAAATTCATGCTAATGCTAAACCTGTTATTCTATGAACTTTCTGGCTTTGTAGGGATGATTATCCCTTATGGCTTTGTCCAGATTCCTTACTCTGATGGCTTGAGAGGTCCACATTGTATGCTTCATACCCTCCTGAACATTCATGCTAATGGTAAACATCTTATTCTATCAGCTTTTTGGCTTTGTAGGAAAGATTGTCCCTTATGGGTTTGTACACATTTCTTACCCTGACAGGTTGGGGGTGTTATGAGCATTCCACTCTATTTAAATTGCCGTATGGCAATTCTGGTGTGTAGAGGGCATGTGTATTGTGAGAGCACTGGTCTCAGACACATCCCCTGAACTCGTACACAGAACTGTGTCCATTTTACAGCACAGCAGCATGCCTTCATGAATATGCATGGCGCACTGCCATGCTGAACGGGAACAGTCCCTTCCATGCAAGAATAAACTATTCTTGCACTGATGTTTGCTGAATCCCGGGGAGCGTCTGCCATTACTTGGCAACAATTTCATTGAGTTTTGAGTATATCTCCTTCATTGCTGCTCATCCAAGCTAGATAAGTATTGGAAGTAGTTGAACTGCAATATTTATTGATATATATAAAAGTGCAGCTGTTATATTTCTGTAATATTTTCTAAGTTTCTATACTTTTTCACACTTTAAAATGCTGTTGTATTAAACTGTATTAACTGCTCATTTCTGTGCTTGTGTTTTTAAATGCTAAGTCTTTCTTAGCACTTTAGTGTTGTAGTTGCTGAAGTTTCTGCACTTTGGCCTCCTTTTTAGTTATTTAACAGTTAGAAAAGTTAGGTCTGCACTCTAGGGGGAGTAGGGAGTAACCTGTTATTTTCTGGGCTTGGTCATCACTGAGGTTACCTTGGAATGTGTTACTGTGATTGACAGTGGGCTATTTATCTCATTTTGCTGATTTTCTATTCCTGTATAAAGTTATTTATTAACCCAACACTTGGTTTATTTACTCAAAGTTACCAAAGCTTAGAAAACATGCCATTGAATGTCAACCATACTGCTTCAATACAGCCCCATCCAAGCTATATAGATACTTCACACTGCTCAGTTGCACTTCTTGAATTTTGATAATGGTGCTGTTTGATTTCTGCATTATTTACTGAGTTTATACACTTTTTCATAGTTTAAAGTGGTGTTGCATTTCATTGCATTAACTGCTGATTTCTGTACTTTTCCATTTAAATTCTAAGTTCTTGCAAGTATTTTACTGGCATAGTTGCTGAAGTTCCTGCATTTTGTGCTCCTTTGTAGTGCCCTAACACTTAGAGAAGTTGCTGCTCTAGTGGGACTAGAGAGTAGCAGAGACTGTTTTGAATGTGGGAATCACTGACAAAACCTTGGAATGTGTTCTTGTGATTTACCATTGGGTTATTTTGTTTGTTTGTTGATTTTCTGTTCTTGTATGAAATTATTCCATCGGTGTAATGTCTGGCCTATTTACATAGGGCTTACCAAAGTTTGGCAAAAACACCATAGAGTTTTTAAGAATATCTGCTTAAGTCCTGCTCCATCGAAGTCAGACATATAATTCACTCTATTGAATTGCACTTTTATTTATATTTCAATGTGCTGTTGTAATATTTCTGCATTATTTACTGAGTTTCAGCATTTTTATACTTTAAGGTGCTGTTGAATTTCACTGTTAACTGCTTGTTTCTGTACTTTTGCATTTAAATTTTAAATGTTTGCTAGTATTCTACTCTTACAGTTGCTGAGGTTTCTTCACTTTGAGCTTCTTTTTAGAAATTTAACAGTTAGGGAATGTAGGTGTGAGAAGAGTAGCAAGATCTTTTCTGGGTTTGGGAATCACTGAGTAAACCATCGAGTGTTGTTGTGATTAGCAAGTGTGCTATTTTGCTTGTTGGTTTTCTCTGTCAGTGTAAATTTGTTACATCTGAGCAACACTAATCGTGTAGAAGAGGCTTGCAATGCCATATATAGATGCAGGCACTTTGAATACAACTTTCTCTATAAAAAAAAAATAATCCAAAATACTTCATGAGTGTGCAGATGTTTGATGGTTTGCACATAGATGAGGCTTGTTCTGTTAAGTTGCAGTTCTTAGCCAAATAGCACTCAAGACCTGCTGTCAACTCATATATTTTCACATTATTGTAGTTTACACAAAGAATCATTGCTACAACACTCTTATCTTAAACAGTATATTTTCACTTAAATATTATCCAAGTAAAGTTATTTGTGACCCTCTGGTACAAGTTCCCTTGTAATCCCCAGAGTAAACATCTAACGCCATAGATAAGTACTTTCAAACTCCTGTCACTTCAGCCAACATTGTAAAAATGGGCATCCTAAGAAAATGTAACAATTGTCTCATATTTACTGACAAACATTTAATTTTTGATCAGATACATTGTGTTAGAGCTGTTATTATACATTTTCACTGAAGAAAAGGCTCTCGCATACTGCCACTAAAATAACCAAACAGGTTGTTTATAATCCATGGACTAAACATCTAAAGCCACGGAAAAGCACTTTTCAATTCTTGTCTATTCAGTTAGCATGTTAAAAATGAGAAGCATAAGAAAATGTAGCAATTGTCTCATGTTTATTGACAAACACCTAATTCTTAATCAGATATATTGTGTGAGAGGTGTGATTGAACATTGTCTCTGGTGGTGAGGCTCTCACATACAGCCACTACAATAACCCCAAAGGTTGTGAGAAACATTAAACACCACAGTCTATCTACCTCTCACAATACTGACCACATACATAGACTCATGCATGCTATGGCTATAAAAAGTAAACTACTCAAACATCAAAGACCTCCTAGATGAAGCTATAACAATAGGGTTCCTCAACAACCTCGTAGTCATTCTACCGAATCAACATCCACAGCACATACAGCTTCAATGCTTGGAATATCAACTCATAAGCCCTTCAGGCAAACTTCCACACAAGCTAATGTTCAGTTGCCTATTGTGATCAGGATTTGCTAGATCATGCATGCATGTATACATTCAAATCACTAAACTAAGAGGACCAGCATGACTCAATTATTGTATATGTAGGTGTAAAGCTGAAAAGTACCTCTCTGGACTATATGAAGACAGACATAACAGAATGTGTCCCAGGCTTATATGAGCTTAGCATTGAGCAGTATTCTACATTCTCTGAGGGTGATTCTACAATATGAGCAGGAGGTAAATGGTTTTAACAACTGACTTAGTTTTGTGGTATCACTCAAAGGTGGTATAATAGTTTCCAGGTATTTTATTTTCCTGGAAATCATACCCTCAGAAATGGCACCATTACATATTACCTACACTTCTCCACTTTTCTATCATTTGTGATTCAGTGAAATGGGTTTCATTTAGCCATGCTGTCAGGCAAGTGTGTTTCAGTCAAGTGGTTTTTTCAGTCCATTGATTTGCAGTGAAATTGTTTCAAACATTGACCTTTCAGTCAACTGTAGTTCAAATAAATGATAAAACCAGTACAACAATGAACTGAATTGCAGAAAGAGGCAATAGAGATAACTCATGACTATAAAAAAGTATTAAACACAGTCCTAAAATCGTAAGTCTATTAAATGTTATACTTTTGCCCATGGGTTTCTAATACTAGATCTTGAGGATGCCTTACTTTTTTAAATTACAACTTTATTATTGGATTCCTTCTTGGATAAGTAGAATGACGTTTTTGTATTGTGTAACAATGACATTACTATTCTGGTTTCTGTGATGACTTTTCCTTTGTCTAAAGTAGTCCATGATAGATATTGATTGTCCATCCTCAAACTGAAATCAAGAGATATAGTGCATAAAACTAAGACTCTATCTACACTCATATTAGCAGTCCACAATGCTTTTAAAATACTGGATTTTTCCAAAAATTCACCCACTGTAGTGCATTCAGTCATATGAGACCAGTCTGTTCTAATTACTTGGTTACATCTCTAAAATTCAAGTTTAGTGCTTTTGTCATTTTTTTTTTCATTTTGTCAGGGGTATAGAATGATATGTGTTGGCAGTTCATGAAAATACTCACCAATATCGTTCAAGTGATATTCCCCTTAGTGCAGAGGTTCTTGTTTTTTTTTTCTCAAGAGTATTATAAGTTTCTTTAAACAAAAGATATT
This sequence comes from Protopterus annectens, assembly GCF_019279795.1. Taxonomy (NCBI): domain Eukaryota; kingdom Metazoa; phylum Chordata; order Ceratodontiformes; family Protopteridae; genus Protopterus; species Protopterus annectens. The sequence continues at coordinate 180,954,868 of NC_056736.1, forward strand.
TCCAAAATTTGTTATTGATATTGTCCTTAAAGTATGTATGTTTTTATAAAGACCTGCTAGAATAGCAATGGATGTATTGTTGTAAACAACTAGACAGAAATATTCCGTTTAGTTTAGTTAGTTTTTGTACTGGGTATTTTTTTTTCATAGAACTTGTTTTGACAATGTGACATGAACCCTCCTGTTAAAACTCAGCCATGTGGTTCTAAATTATGTTATGATATTAATGTTGGAGTTGATTTCAGTAATCCACCATTAAGAGTCATACCATCCAATAAAATTATTATTCTTCCATTAAGGCATCATTAAGGAGTGAAAACATTCCATTAGACCTTTTGAAGAAGAAAAGGGAATCATTAAATTGGACCAAGGTTTAAGATCTAGTTGTCCCATTATGGTAAATATATTTTCTAGCATACTATAAATATATTAAAATTGAGTAGGAACATATATATTGCACTGGATATGTAGTACCTCTAATTCTGTATTTATTTACATTTCTTAAATTTGAAAAGTTCAATATGTAGATTTTTCAAGTTAGCATTGTAATTATTATCTAACTAGTCTACTATGCCATTAAATTATGATACTTTAACATAGCTTTTGCTATCAGATAGCTTAATTCCTTCATTATCCCAAGATCTTAAATGATGATTATAGGCAATCCTATTTTTTATTAGTATTCCATAAGAAACTCAAAACGTTCCTGTTGAAGTACTTAACGAGTGGGTTTTTTTTTTTTTGGAATGAGAGCTATTGATTGCTTTGTGTATACAATTGTAAGAAATATAACAATTTTATTAGTTGTCAATATTCAAATGTAACAATTACTTTGTTCCAAGACTCAGTTCATTTGGAAAGTTCTTTGAAAATTCTTTCTTAATTTCTATCTTTTATTTTATTATAATGTTATTTTATCACAAGACTATTTAAAATTTGTCCTAAGACAGACTAGCTATTGAGTTTCATGGAAAAGTCTATGCTCAGAAAGGATTATGGTATGTTGTGCTTTATTAATAATTGAAAATTAAGATATGTGGATATTACATTTTAAACCTGATATTCTCTGAAAATCTGTTGTAATTGATAGTGTCTCATTTAAGGAGCTAGGCAATTCAGAAATAGTCAATTTTGGCAATACCCACATTGTGGATCTCCCACCCCTAAAACAACCAACAAATGAAGGTTTGTATAAACTAAGTACTACCATAAAATTAAATTGGTGTATGTGCTTTAAACACAATTATCAGAATGTGTATATATTTATAACAGAAAACTTAATGTTGGATTGCCAGTTACCTCTAACTGTGCCCAGCAGTCCCCTGGA
>NC_056736.1:180958694-181181194 GCF_019279795.1 Protopterus annectens
TATGACTGTAGTTTCCTGCAGGTGCAAGATAACAATTATGTAGTATCTGTTAGCCTGGGAACACCAGGAAAGTGTGAAATGATGTAATAGGAATCAGGACTGAAAATAGCAATTTAAACAGAGAGAATCAGAAGGCATTAAACATTTTTGTCTTGACCATCCAACTCACAACACTGTCTTGCTCATATGTAAGTTATCTTAGACTTGTGTTTTCTTTTAGAAATATCTAGGAACAAGAAAGATTAGACTAAGTGTTTTTTTCTGTGATGTCAGAACTGTACTACTGATTTATTTTAAGCATTTATGTGTGATCTCTGAACTCTTGACTAGCACTGTGTATTAGAAAGTATTGTCTTGTGGTTTTAATTATTTATTATTAAATATTTTAAAACCTTTCAACTGTGGCTGTTTTGTGTAGAGATAACTTAAGCTCTAGAGTACATTGCATATTTATAGAGTTTACTGACCAAGCCACTCTAATAAGCCTTGACTGTTTAGTCATACTACCAATTGGATAATAATAATATTGCACAGTAATAATTGGACACCCTTTTAAGGGCCTTTGAGTAGCTGATAAATATTAGCTGGGTGGTGGCAGGGTACTACCGTATAGTCTGGGTAATAGGGGCACAGCTGGAGAACCTGTCCCAGCCTTTCCCAGGAGTGTCTGTGTGGTTGTATAAACTCTTATCTCAAAATGGGTGTGTATCAGCTACTTGGGCAGGGACACAAAGCACCGGTTGGACAGAGAGGGGGCTGGTTTTAGCTTGCCCAACTAGGCTGAGATCCTGACCCTATAGCTGTGCCAGTGTCTTATTGGGGACCTGGAGATTAAGGGAGCAACCAGCTGACTGTGATCCCTTTGTGCTCATAAGGGAAATTGCACTTTCCTGTGTGTATTTGTTATCCTTTCCTCATATATGAGATGCCCTCTCTGGTGTTAGTGGTGAGAACTGAGGCTTCTTGATTGCATGGCTAGGGCATGGGCATCACAGATGTCATCTGCTACAAGATGGTCTGCAATAATATAAAAGTCAGACTTGTGCTGTGGTGCTTGCATTAAGGACTGTGTTCTTAAGCTTGTGTAACTACTTGGATAGGGAATCTAATCCCACTACAGTCAACTTGTGTGTGTATCGGTGTGGTCATAGTCAAAAGTGCATAAGTCTGTATCTTACAATCAGCAATCATGTCTCATACAGAACAAAAAATGTTACAGTAGTACATGCCTATAAAGCCATTTCATACAGGCATATCAACATCTTCTTGCAAATATACACAGATGATGTCATCAGCTATAAAGTGTTCTGTGACACTGTAAAAACCAGACTTGTGCTATTGTGTTTGTATTAAATACTGTGTTCTCTAGCTTGTACAACTAGTTAGGTATGGATAATAATCTCACTGCAGTCAACTAATGCATCTGTGTGCATAGTCAGAAAAACATGAGTCTGTATCTTGCTGTCAGCATTAAAGACTCATGGAAAACAAACATTTTTACTGAAGTACATGCCTACACATTAATTTCATACAGGCTACCCAACATCTTCTTCAAAGCATACATTGATGATCTGCTCTAAAGTGTTCTGTAATAGTTAAAATGCCAGACTACTGTTATGGTGCTTGTGTTATGTACTTTGTTCTGTATATAGCTTGCATATAGCTAGGCAGGGGTTCCAGTCACACTGTTGTTAAGTGGTGAGTGTGTGTGTGTGTGTGTGTGTGTGTGTGTGTGTGTGTGTGTGTGTGTGTGTGTGTGTGTGTGTGCGTGTGCGTGTGCGTGTGCGCGCGCGTGTGTGTGTGTGTGTGTATATATGCTTTATGCTCACATTCTGGAAACAACAGCATGTAAGACACTCCTACTACCATTTTCTTCTCACCAGACACTAATGATGTCATCTGCTATAAAGTGCTGTCTGGCACTATGAAAGCTTGGTTCATGCATAAGTACTGTGTTCTGTAGATAGATATGTAGGGATTCTAATCTGACTGCAGTCAACATGAGCGTGTATTCATTTTTGGAGACAATTTTACACCAAGATTTGACTGTACATCTATGTCAGACACCACTCCAAATATCTTCTTCTCAGCCTACAGTGATGTTATCAGCTTCTATGAAGAACACGATGACAATGTAAAAGTCAGACATATGTGGTAGTGCTGGTTTTACATTTTACATTATATGGAATCCAGATTCTATCTCTACAATGGTTTAATGTTCAAATCTGACCACAGACAACTGCTGTGTGTGGCTGGTGGTGCATTATAGTCATTGTATGATCTTTGAAATCTTTTTTCTTTCACCTCCCACTCAGGTGAGCCTTTAACATAGCCAAAAAATCCAAATTCTCCTTTGTCACTCTTTTCATATAACATATTTTCTGCAGAAGACTGGAGGATGTCATCATCTCAAAGATGTTTACGAACAGCATGAAGCAAATCCTTCTATAGTTTTCTTCACTCGAGCTATACACCATTGGATGTGTAATTGCTAATTCTGTCATGAGGTGGTGCACAATTCACATATGGACAGAGTCAGTATGTAATACAATCAAACACATACACACATACTCTTACTAACTTCCTTCATAAATATATAGAAATCATTGTTTAAATGACATTATAATGGCCAGAATGTATTGTGATGTTGGCCATTAGCCTAGTAATATCCTATGACTCTTTGAAGATTGCATGTCAGTGTTGCTGTCATCCACATGTGCTATGCTGAGGTGCTGATGTATGTTATCTCTTCCACAGTGTATTCCAATCTGTGATTTGAGGTAATTTATCGGTGCCCATTGCTGCCATTTGATTACATGTTCCTTACATAACTGCTGTAGTAATATTTATTTATTTATTTTTATTTGCAGTTTGTTTGCCAGGATGGTCCATTGGGCCATGAGGCGCCAATGTTCAATGGAGTCCTGGGGAGAAAAGCTCCAAGACAGTACAATATTATAAAATTATAACAACATTATAATATACACAATTATAAAATATAAAATTTAAGAAAACATATCAAATTATTACATGAGAATTAGAAAAAATGCATGGTAACAACAGTTGCAGAAAATAGGTAATTGAGGGAGTAGATACTTGAAAAAATCCTCACTAACAAATTAAGGATCTTGTAGAGCATTGCATTTATTACAGGAGTTATACTGTTAGTGAAGGCTTTTAGCAGATGTAATTAGCTGTAGAGACCAGTAAAGTTAAAGAATTTATGTAGTATGGGAGCAAGAGCATTCCCATTGTGAGGTTAGGTATGAGTGAAGTAAGTTTTGAAAATAGAGTCTGTTAGTTGTACGGATAAGTGAAGGCAGAGAATTCCAGTGGCGTGCGATGCAGAAGGATAGAAGAAGTCTGCCTGGAGTGCGTGCAGGTTTATGTAACTCTATTTGATTTTTGGGAGTTGGATCAATGACATCTGTTAGGTAGATGCATTTGGAAGGTGGAGGCAAGGGAGGGGCATACAGTGGGGTTGAAAATGAGCTTATGTGCTTGGATAAGTTGAATATAGGTGAGATAATTGGGGAACACAAGCCAGTTCAGTTGGTGAAGGGAAATGCAGTGATGGGTATTTGATCTGTTGCCAGTTGCAAATTTAGAGATTTTGTGGTACCAGGAGGAGAGTTTTGACCTGAGGAAGGATTGCAGATTAGTAAAGATAGAGGCACCATACCTAAGGGAAGGGATAAGGTATGCTTTAGCAAGAATGAGCCTGGTGGAAGGAGTGATGAAACGGTTGTGGCGGTAATTGTGGCAGTAAAGCAGGCCAAGCTTCCTATGAGTTTTTTGATATTTGCATAAAGATGGCTATCGAACTTTAGCTGATCATCAATGAGGATTCCTAGCAGTTTAGCTGTGGAGACTATTTCTAGACTGGTGTTATTTTGGCTGGTGATAGAGAAAGACTTTTTGTTGAGGGTGCTGCTTTTAGAGGGGAGAAATATCATTAGTTTAGTCTTGGTTGCATTCAGTGCTAGATAGTTGTGTAGCATCCATTGTTCAGTAGAAGAGACGGCATCTTGAGGTAGTTTTGTTAATGTGGAAGTGGAGGTGGCGGAGCATTTTATTGTCAAGTCATTGGCATATTGGATGAGGCTGGTGTTAAGAATGGCATGATAGAAGTCATTAATAAAAATATTTAAAAGAAGGGGACCTAGAATTGAGCCCTGGGGCACATCTGTGGGAGTGTTTTGGAATGGTGAAATAGCTTTATTCCACTTCACTGCTTGTTGCTTATTTGATAGGTAGCTGGTAACCCAGTTGAGAGAGGAGTGGGATAGGTTTAGTTGTGAGAGTTTTGTTAGGAGAGGGTTGTGAGAGATGGTGTCGAAGGCCTTAGAGTGGTCAAGGAGGAGGGTGGATATAATATGACTGGAGTCACGGGCTTTGTTTATGGTTTATAGGAAGGATAGGAGGGTGGTAGTGGTGCTATGGCCTGGGCAGAATCCATGCTGGGTGGGAATAAGAAGGTTGTTGTTTATGAGATAGGGAAAAAGTTGAAGTTGAATGCATTTTTCAAAGGCTTTGAAATTGGGGATAACATAGCAATGGGACAGAATTTGAGATACCATTATTGTTACCACCCTTGTGGAGTGGAAAAATGTAGGCCTTTTTCCATAGCTGGGGAACATGGGACTCAGAAATTAATTGATTTTGGATGCAGATAGGGAAGGCAATGGCATCTGGAGCTATTTTTAGGAAGTAGGAGGGTATGTTATCAGGGGCATTCGAGCATGGCTTCAAGTTTAGTAGAAGTCTTTTTATAGTTGAGATGGAGATGGGGTTCATGGAGAAGGGGGTGGTGGAGAGCAACAGGAACTGCAGGAGAAGGGGTCTGTGAAGGTATATGTGGGGAAGGTGGATTATTAGTGAAGGGTGATGTTAGTTTGGCAATGGAGTTGATAAAGAATGAGCTGAATTGCATAGCTATGTCTGAGTCGGATGCATTTGGGTCGGGGCATGGGTTTTCTTTTTTACCTTGGTTAAAGAGAGAGGAGATTCCATTCCAGCATTTTCTGGGGTTATTTTTGTGACTGGCTTGGAGTGTGGAGAAATAGGCTTTACAGTCTGATATAATAAGTTGTTTAGCTTTATTGCAAAGTGTTTTATAATCATTAAGTGAGATTATAGTTTTAGTTTTATGATGATGTTTCCAAGCTTTATCGTGGAGTCACATAGTGGCTAGTGTATTCTTGGTTTGCTAGGGGACAGAGTTAGTTTTTATACATTTTGTTTTCCAGGGGGCAAAGGAGTCTAGCAGGTTTAAGAAGACTATATAAAAATAGGTAACAGCATTTTCTAAGGTTAACGTTTTTAGTGGATTCCAGTTGGTTATTTTTAGTGTGTCTGAGAATTCATTGGGGTTGAAGTTTTTTAGGTGCTGAATAGTGATGTAGGTATGGGTTAGTTGCGGGCAAGAAGGAAGACGATGTGCAAATGTGGGAAGGTGGTCAGCTAGTGGGTCAGGAAGGGTACCACTATCAGAAATATAATGGGGATGGGACACTAGAATCAAGTCTAGGGTGCTACCAGAGAGGAGGTCTTTTGAAGGTCTAGTTGTGGAATTAATAAATTGAGTGAAATTATACAAATTTATGTTTAGGGAATTAGTTGGGGATTGAATATTGTCCCAGTTGATGTTAACATCACCCAAGATTATAGTTTCATTGGTGATATTGGTAGAGAGCCAGGAGAGAATATCCTCGAGGATTGAGACATTGTCGCCGGGAGGGATGTAGAGTGAAGCAATGCATATTAGCTTATGTTTATTTACCTGAAAAAGGGCTAGAATGAATTCAGTCTTGCCAAGGCTAATAGTTTTAGAGCAGGGGGTAACTGAAAGACATGAGGAGTAGAGGAGAGCAACACCTCCCCCTTTTTTATGCGTTCTATCTTTTCTGATAATACTAAAGTTGAGAGGCGTCAATTCAGAGTCTAATATATGAGTTTTAAGCCAGGTTTCAGAGATGGAAAGAATATCAGGATTATTATGGAAAAGCCAGGCATGGAGGTTAGGGATTTTGTTACATATGCTCTGAGCATTTAGTGCTGTAACATGGAGGGATTTGCTAGCTGAGTGGGGGGGGGGGGTGAGATGGGGAATTAGAGTTATGTGAGGGAGAAGGTCCAGGGTTTGGGTGAATGTCATCAGAGACGAGGATAGAGATGAAATGATAAATATGAGTGAAGAGGTTTTTAAGTAGCTTAGTAACTATTATATGGGTTGTAAGCTTTATGGAGATTGGGCTAATATATGCCTCCTGAGAACTGTTAAGATGGGATGATGCTATGTATGTTGGTTCCTGACTAAGGCGTTTGTTTTTGTAGTGGAGTATATAAACATTCTAGCCAGTTCTCATTCAACAAATACAGTCACACTTGCAGTATGACACAGGTATGCACGTGTATACCTACCATCATTAAATGCTCTTTAAGATACAGCATTATAACGTCATACTGCTTACTTGGTCACAGACATTATGTTTCCTCCACATGTTGTAATGATGTTATATACACAAACATATAAGTAGTCCAGATTCTATTACAACCTTTGTAAATTCATTGTTTGCACAATCGTGCTGCTATTCATAAGGGTTATCAAGGTGGTCCCTATCTGCATTGTGTGACTGACAGCATTTGTGTCAGTAACTGTTCTGCATGAACCACATTTGCGTCATTTGTAATGTGTACATATATGGTATCAGGGCACTCACACACAGCTTTACAGTGAAAGACATATATGAATATGATGTGCAATTGATGTAATTACATGAGACAGGCAAAGTTGTATGACTGAGTGAAGACTTCCACTATGTAACATGTGATGCATATCCAAGGTTGTATTTGGAGGTGTTGTCACAAAACACCCATCTGTCCACATTGGACATCACCCAAAGTATACATGCAAACATAGGAGATCACCTCATCTGTGTGCTCTCTAAGTCTAAAAACATGACATCAATGGGCACTGATAACATCCCAATTTGCATTTTCAATAACTTGGAACCTGACATAGCAGATGCAGTTGGATCCCTGCTTAACCACAGCCTCCAGATTGGCTATGTTATGGATTAAGGGTGTACAACAATGGTCATCCATCTCAATAAGGAGGGTCCATTACCCATCAAAGGGAATTATAGAGCCATAAGCCTGACTGACTTCATCTGTGAGGCAATCAAAGGAATCATCATGGACATCATGGACTGTATCAAAAAGGACATAGATAATCTCCTGACTGTATACACAACCCATTTTTGATATGTTAAGGGTATTATATGTCTGTTAAATGTTTGACTACTTCAGGAAGGTCACCAAGGGCATGAATGACTAAAAGACTATGCATCTTGTCTAACTAGGTCTGGCCAAGGCATTTGACACAAATCTACACTCAAGAATTACAGATAAAATGTCTCAACTGGCCATAAACATATATGTCACCAGATGTGTAGCCAAATGGCCCAACAACAGGATGCATATTGTCAAAGAGTGAATTCACCACTACCAAGAGGCCAGTGACCAGGGCCATACCACAGGGTTCTATACTATGCCCTTTCCTCTTTGGTATTTACTTCCTAGAAGTCAAGGCAAACTTAGACAGCCTATGCCTTACCAAATTTGTGTATGCCTGCAAAATATGGACAGTCATTGAACCCATGAATACTACTGATATATTGCAGAAAATATTAATGCACAAAAATGTTTTGTGCCAGAACCATGGAAATACACCAAATGAACAAAAAAGCATAATTATTACCTTTTGAAAAGGAACTACCCAAGCAAATCACAATATAGACAGCACAACCCCGTGAGTACACCCAGTGGTATGTGATCTGGGTACTCAGTTACATAGTAATTAGAAGGCAGACCACCATGTCCATGGTGATGAAAAATCCCTTGTATGTGGTGCAGCTAATAAGTATGGACAAGCCATCTGCACCAAAGGACATTATAATGCCATCACACCAATAACTGAGTACAATGTTCCATTTAGCATGTACCTCAATGGGTTCACTATAGATTCTCGAAATACTGAAATCCCGAATTTCAGTGTTTCGAAATTCTATAGCCAAAAGGTTTAAATCCCAAAAGCCCAGAACCGCGAAATTTAAAATCGCAAACCTACACTACAAATACACCACACACATAAACATACACACAATGCCCCCCCCCACAATCAAACATACAGTGCTACACTACAGCTAAGCAGGGGAGCAAGCACCCATGCACCTCCCATGTGGGGGGCTGCACCCCCCCCTTCTTATATATACTAACTCCGAGATCGCACAATCACACACACAAAGGTAACTCACACCAACACATTTCACAGCCCCTTGCACACACACATCACAGTCACAACACACACTAACATACACTAAAGCCCCTAACCAACACACTTACACATACACACTTACACATACATACTTACCTGAACTTACACCTATCCATTCACACACCACAACACCAGAAGCACTATTTCAAAATCTTCGAACTTCGAGATTTTTAATTTCACTGTTCTGGGGTTTCCCGATTTAAAGCTTTCAGCTATAGAATTTCAAAATACTGAAATTTGGGATTTCAGTATTTTGAGATTCTATAGTGAACCCATCTCAACACACATCTACAACAATTGAACCAACCCCAGAGTTTTTGCACAATGAAGATGCATGGTGTAAACAAGAAGTCATATGCAGAAAGATTTAGAGCCCTATCACTATATTAAATCTATAACAGACTACTAAAGGTTGATCTATATCTGTCCTACAGGGCACCCTCTGGTATGGCCTTGATGACAATGTTATACTTCAACACAAACACTCATTCCATTGATGTTGACCTAACCTCTGACATAATAAATCATGTAGGAGAGAGAGATGCATCTCTCAGACACTACCCCTTCTATGGAACATGCTTGTCATTCACTTAAAAGCCTTTCTTGACCCTTTTCAAGTTTAATCATGATTGTACTCCTGGTGTTGTGCCCATGTCCCTCATGGTTAGAGGCAGCTGGTATGAGATAACATAGCATAGGCAGATCCCTGTGTGAAAAATGTTCACATAGTTATTGAAAATTTTGTAAGCCATGTTGACTATGGCTAGACTTGTATGGGATCTTGAAATTTTAGCCTAGTAGTCTCCTTTGTGCCTATACACCTATGAAGTTCAACTGCATCCTAGGTACAGCTATAGTGTGACTACACAGCAAAACTGGCATACCAGTATATCATTAGTATAACCAATTGATAGTTTGCATGAACATATATAGAATACATGTCAGGATTTCATGTTAGTATAAACTTTTCCATGGAATATCAGGATGACAGTGATCATGCGGCACATTTCTTGGGTTTGACGTGCTGATAGAAAGTGTGCTCCATGTATTGTTTGGTATGGAAACAATATCGCAGTAACAACTTCCTTGCTCATTGAATCTAGACTTTGCAGGGCTCTATTTTTGTACATATGAACATAAGTGATGAATTGCTATGAGTCTGACATAGTGCTGTACCTTTCATTTTGATGGCTCACATCTGAATCTATACATCAACTGCAGATGCTGCAGACAATGTCCACTGCTACTACATGTGACAGATGCATGCAACACACAGCTGTGTGAAGGGAATCCACCCATGCTAGTGTGTTGCTTTTAAGTGTTGTTATCCATATGGCCATCCATATGTCATCCAGGTATGCTTTACTCAAGTGTATCACTTTTGCCACAGTGATCTTTCACACATCTTTTTGTCCATACATAAGTATTTTTTGTGATGCATAACCATTGGGATTTGAGAGCTCAGATCTCCCTTCAAGGTGTTCTACAAAATGCATGTGTAATACACCTTTCTTTCTGTGATGCACCAGGCAAATACACCACTCATTGAGAACATTGAGATAACATACCATATGGATAGCAGTACAAGGACAACATGATTGACTTCAACAATTGGCTATGCTTCTGGTGTCATTCTAAGGGAATCCAGTATCTGTCTGCCTGGGATGACATAATCGACAGACCATGATGCTTTGCCAGAGATGGCCTGCACCTGTCACCCTTGGGATTCTGGATACTGGCAAAGGCTCTTGCCACCCCTATAGTGCCTTTTGATAGGCAAGGTTCAAATGACAAATTCACCACCGTAACAGGCACAAGCAAGCAAAATCTGAGGGTAATGCTACTCAATGCTAGAAGTCTAAACCTCAAAATGCACTCACTCGAGGCACTCCTTAAAATGGAGAACATCGACATCTGTGCAGTGACAGAGACCTGGTTCAAAGCTCCAGAGAGCACCCCTGCATTACCAGGCTATAATTCATACCACACCTATCAGCAACCTAACCCGGACCAAAACACTAAAGGCAGAGGCGTATCCATATTCATTAAGGATATCCACACCTCCAAGCTAGTTGTTCAACATAATGTATCTGAGATTATCCAAGTTCAACTAACTCTGGGCAAGACTGCAATCCGGATTGTAGCTTGCTACAGACCCTCCACCATGCCCCAGGATTCCCACTCCTCTTTTCTTGATACACTGGAAAATATTAGGGTACAACCTAACACCCTAATAATGGGTGATTTCAACTACCCCACCATTAACTGGGAAAACTACTCATGTGCCAACTCTTTTGCTCAACATTTTCTAGAATTCATAAATTCCAATGCCTTGGATCAACATATCCACACCCCCACCAGGGGCAGCAATATCCTAGATCTGGTCATCACTAACATGGGCGACTGGTGTTCCACACCAGAGCTCAATTCCTCGTTGGTCAGATCCGACCACAAGCTAATCACCCTAGACATCCATATCTCATCCCCACTCCCCGTTAAGGACACAACCATAAAAAATTTCTCCAAAGCCAACTTCACGCTTCTTAAGACAGAAGTGGCAAACTTCACGACACCCATGCAGATGGATAATAGAGGTACGACTGCTGAATCCTACAAAAATGCACTTTATAAGCACTTATACGAGTGCATGGATCATGCTATCCCTAACAGAACCAAGATGCTATCCTCCAAAAAAAGGAAGCCAATCTGGTGGTCTTCTGCCATAAACAAACTCTACAACAGAAGAAAAAAACTGTTGCAAAAAAGAGTAAAATCCCATGATTGGAGGAACTCCTTTGTCAGCCTCAGTAAGAAGCTGAGGTCCCTTATAAAATCCTCCAAAGCTAGTTATGAAAATAAAATTGCCACTGATTCTAAAGACAACCACAAAGCATTCTACAGCTATGTCAATAATCTCAATGGCAACACTCAGGTCTGCTCTGAGTTACAGCACTATGGCACTAAATATACAGAACCAACTGATATTGCCAACATTCTGGCAGATAGGTTAAGTGTTAACGTTACCCCCCTCTCACCCCCTAAAGGGCCCATCTCTATACCGGAAGAATGCAAAGTTCCTATAATCACGGCTGGACAGGTAAAAACCTCACTCTCCAAAGCCAAGAACACAGCATCCATGGGACCTGACAATATCCCAGGCTGCCTTCTACACAAACTACAGAATTAACGGGCACCCCACCTAAGTACCATATTCAGTCATAGCCTCACCTCAGGCTTTGTAACCATTGAATGGCACACTGCAATGGTTATCCCACTCCACAAAGGGGGAGCCACGACAGACACCGGGAACTACTGCCCCATTAGCCTGATGAGCCTAGTCTGCAAGGCCGTGGAATGTATCATCACAGAACTCAAACAAAGACATTGGAGATCTCCAAACTCTGGACCCAACACAGTTCGGATTTGTAAAAGGCATAGCATGTCTCCTAAACCTGATAGACTTCTTTGAAGCAGTCAACAAAGCCATAGATGAGGGTAAGATGGTTCACACAGGTTATCTAGACCTCGCCAAGGTGTTCAACACCACTCCCCACTCTGGAATTGTAGATAAACTCATTAAACTAGGTAGAAATCCCTATGTAACAAGATGGCTTGCCAACTGGCTTACTGACAGAACCCACACTGTGAAAGTAGCAGACTCCAAATCAGACTTCAGACCAGTGACAAGTGGAGTACCACAGGGTTCAGTCCTGGGTCCTCTCCTGTTTGGTATCTACTTCTCTGAAGTACAGGCTAACACAGAAGGTCTTTGGCTAACTAAGTTCACAGATGACTAAAAACTAGGAGCCATAATCGAAACTCCTAATGATGTGGACATCCTAGAAAAGGTCTCACTGAGACAGATGCTTGGTGTCAAAGCCATGGCCTCAAGCTCAATGCCAAAAAGTGCATTGTCATCCATTTTGGTAAAAACTCTGTACCCATGAACTACCACATAGGCGGTAGTCTACTTAACACTGAAAGTGTGATAAGAGACCTTGGGACACAGGTGGACAGTAGTCTCTCCTTTGATAATCACATTGCCACAGTGATCAAGAAATCCTTCTATACAACAACTGGAAAGGATGCAGAAATACCTCACAAAGAGGATTACTGGTCTGAAACAAATGCCCTACGCAGACCATCTAAAAAAAACATCAGCGTAACTCCGGCGCATATCGCCTACTTAGAGGTGATCTCTGGCTAACATACAAAGCTATGTCAAACCCAGAGCTGCTGGACATGCTCCACTTAAAGAAATCCCAATCCCTCAGAGCTACACACTGTAAGGACCTAAATCTTGTCACCATAATAAACAGAACATGCTGGAGGAATAGATTCCTGTCCCAGAGACTTCTCATACTCTCGAACAGACTACCTGTTTATGTCAAACAGAGCTCCTCATTAGCACTCTTCAAGAAAAATCTTAATTATTGAATGGGAAATAGGAAATTCACCTCAGGGATTACTTCTGTGTCTCTGCTTGACAGGGGGACAGGAAAATAATTTTCTTGGGTGGCGAAAGCCAGATTACCTTTTTGGCTAAGCTTGTATAGGCCCTAGGGCCAATAGCTTAGTACCTATCTATGAACCTATGAACATTGTTGGCATGAGTTACATTTTTGAAGGTGTGGATTGTGGCTTATGTGTCATGCAAACCTCTCAACTGTTCAAGTTTTCCCATAAGTTAAACTAGAGGTGTAACACTGATCCTCTTAGCTTGAAAAGTGGCCATTTCTAAGGAAGGTGTGTTAAATTCTAATTATGCGTTAATGACAAATCATTACAGGTGTACCAGTTTTGTCCTGTAGAATATATATAATTACTTAAAATCACATATTTTATGTCAATGTCACAGATTAATAGTGGCATTATTTTAAAAATGTCCATGATGGTGCCTGCTATGCTATATCGGATTTATTTCCTTTTTGATGGAAATATGTTGCTAAACAGAGCTCAGCTTGGATGTCCAATAAATCTTATCCAGTCATTAATTGTTTTCTTGCACAATGTCAGTATTCTACCATATATGCAAGCTTTAAATAAAATACATATCATAACTCAATTTACCTCCTCACTGTCATTTGCTGTCATGAATAGTTTTGTTTCATTTATATGCAAAGTTTTGAATTTGTTAAATTAACTATGTTGGAGAGAATTATATTGTTAATAACTAATTTCTTAAAGTTAGATGATCATTTCAGCATTAATTTATTATGATCTGATAAGGGGTGTGGCTTAATTTTAAAACTGCTTATTGTAGAGGTCAATTCATTTGAAATCAATATTTTGTCTATTTTACTTTTGGTACTGAATACATATGAATAGTTAGCATTCTAATGAGTCACTGTCTGTTAGAAAGGACATATCTCAATAGTTGAATAGTTCTATCCATGTTTGCATGCTTTAGCTGAAGCTACTAATCTTTCTTCTCTCAATGTACGTGTATCTTTTTTATCTAGTATCCAGTTAAATTCACCTCTGATAATACAATTAAAATCAGCTCTGATAATCAAACTACTTTTTAAGTTATTTAACATAATGTCCTGATTTTTTATTTGTTATTCTAACACCGATAAATGGGAGCAATAATAGGTTGATAGGGGTTCAAAATGTATTATTATTTTTATTATATTGTAAGCATACCGTGTTTGCTTTTATACTTATGTATGATCATATGCATTAGTGTGTTCTTCTTCTATAATTTCATCATTCCTTTTAATTTTACATGATGCTTGAGCCCATATTAGTATGGGGATCATTTGTTTTTATACAAATGGTTAAAGCATGAGTCTTGTAATAAGATAATGTAACACTTAAATATTTTAATAAACTTTTTTTTCTTATTGTTTAAACCAGTAAAGTTAGAAAGTGGATATTAATTCCATTTTGATTTTTAAGTGGGATCATGGATGGTAATGTTGGTTTATTATTCTTGAATAGTTTGAGTGGAAAGATGACATTTGTTGAGTAGCTCATCTATGTTCAATTATTATTATTTTTATTATTATTATTATTATTATATATTATTTCTCAGTACGTTTTATAAATGTACTTATCCAAGGTAATACACATGTAGATAAAACAAAATTAAAAATAAAACATGAAAAGACTAGAGTATACTTTTTACATGGAATGGGAAGACTCTTACCTTATCTGGGTGTAAACATTGCTAGTGCAGTATAACATCCTTGTAGGAAGAAATATAAACTGCAAAGTATTCTGTTTCAAAACAATAAGAGTGTATTAAAAATTAAAAGCATTAATGCTCATTACATATCGGTTAAACTATGAAAGATTCTCTGCATAATATTAATCAGTTCATTAGTATCTATAGAATTTTTAAGCATTACTAGGATAACCAGACAAGTAATTTATAAATGAAGTATATCCCTGTCCAAATTCTCATTACAGGTTGGATGGGAAAGGCAAATCTCTTATCAAATAGGACAGTTTAATTTGAACACGAGAAGGCAAATTAACTAGTCTTAAAATGGCCCACAGGGGCAGCTATTTTCCTTATTAGATAAGTGTACATTTTAAAGTAAAAAGAATAAGTGGATGATATAGTGATACAGATTAATTAAATAAATAAATATATGTCTGTGTGCGTGTGTGTGCGTGTGTGTGTGTGTGTGTGTGTGTGTGTGTGTGTGTGTGTGATTTTATATATATATATATATATATATATATATATATATATATATATATATATATATATACATACATACATATAAATACTTTATATATATATATATATATATATATATATATATATATATATATATATATGGATATGGTTTACTATCAAATATTTAGACATTCCCCCGGATTCATGAAGCTCGGCGCAAGGCCGGTGTAAGGCTTGCACCGGCCGTGTGGCGTATATATGGAGTAGTAGTGCTATATGCATATTAATGAAGGCATGCAGCCGCCACAGCCACGTGCATAGGAACCATGCGCAAGTGCATGGGGCGTACCGAAGTTGCGGAGGGAGGCATGTCAATGTCGGCTGTCGATGAGCAACCGAAACTGCAGAATAGTATAGTCCTCCTGCAGTAATACTCGCACCTATCAGTGTCCGTGGAGACTGAAACATATACAAAGCATGGAAGATAGTCCCTGCGAACAGAAAATGAAGAAGCACACACAAATGCACGATAGGGAATAACAGGTCTCTACCCTTGAACAAATGACAGAAAAAACGCGTGCCCGTGGTCCAACGTACTGTTTATAGTTATACCATGTGGAAGTGAAACATATCATATGCTAGGGTGCCGCCAGAAGGTACGTCCAGCCCAATGGAGAGGGTCACCAGCTGACCCATAATGTGAGGGAGGGTACATAGCTGTGCAGATGTGTCCATAACAAAATACACGAGGAGAAAAGTAGATATATGTAGTGACTGTCATGTCCGAATCATATCCCACAAGGGATGTAATAGTCACATACAAAAGGTATGTCTGTATCCCACATAACAAATGTGATAAGGAATAGAATACACATGTAAAAGAATCAGGAGCATAGAAACAGCTACAACAATAAGGACACATGTAGGCCGAAAGGAACAGTATGACCCGTACCATCGACTAAGAATACCACCTGTCCCACTTTGCGAGCGACAGTACCGCTGCGGCCAGATGTGTCCTGACACAAGCATGTAAACATGGCAAATGTGCAGAGATTATAGGACATAATTATCCCTCAGACATCATGTAATAGTGGCATTAAACAGTTGTTCTCCACACGTATATTACATAAATGTCATAAGAAAAAGAATAAGCCACTGAAATGCTACAAGACTAAAGCTTAGATATAGGCAAGAGTTGTAAGTTCTATCTGCCGAACTGACCGTGGGTATGTGTCAGCATGGAAAATGTGTTGTGTCCACTGCAAATGTTACATTGCGGCCAATTGAAAAGGTGGAAACAGTACCGTAGACTGTGGGGAGGCATTGTCCACAACAATCGGATATGTGGAAGGAATAGCATGGACATCGGAAAAGGTGCCATCCCCCCAATGAGTACAACAGGTGTGCAAATCCCGGGAGTCATCGGTAGAAGCCAAACTAGTATGTGACACAGCCGAACGGGTAGTACCCGGGTATACCAACTAAGTAACGAAAGTGAAGTATGGGCGTGTACCTATGTGTGTGAGGTATAGCATGTGGGAAGCAAACATGGCAGGGTAGTCCACACAACCATAAAGGTACCTGACACCTGTAGGGCAGTCAATGTGCTACTCTGGCCGTGTCATGGCCCAACAACAAAAGTAGTGAGGTATCGGATGTGAGTAATTTGCATGTGAGGGGTGGATGGGTAATGGTAAAACCTGCAAAGGCGACACTGTGTCGTATGCAGAAAAGGTGAAACAGAGGTATAGGAGGGGGCAGCGGGTGAAGTGGACATAAACACAAACACATGGAGAAACAGCTGCAAGATGAGCAGACAGGCCACAGTGTAGAAAACAATCCCACAAACATATGTATCATGTAAATGTGCGATCAAAATGTATAGATATGTCACCGTCACATACCCACAGGTTGGTCCTGATGGAACTGGCCATAACAAATGCAACACACCTGGCTGCATAATGGGCTACCCAGCATACCCTCCACATCACACAACCCAGCCCCGTAACAGAACATCCACCAAATCCACCCGTATGTGGCCCACTGGTCCGTTGCAGACACAGCTACACATACCGACCCCTACGCATATGTAGTAGGTATTGTCACCCTAGGCAGTGTCAGGAAAGCAAACCATGTATTCCCTGCATGTTAAACCCCCTGCACATTTTCATAAAGCCAAAATACATTTCGATATAATTTCTGTTTGGAATGGTCCAATTTCTGGAATATCCCTTACGGGATAAGTAACCTGTGTAAATAGTAGAACAGGTATGATGACAAGATGTCCAGTCCTGTACATATCTGGACACAAGTCAGAACGTGAAGTACAGGTCCAAGACACTGTCCAGACCTCAGTGGTCATGCATAACCCAGTACCCAGGATAAAACACCTTCCCGTGACGCACGTGTCCCCACACAAATATGCGGGAGAATATATTGCACACTCGCATAATGGCAAACGGCAGAAGGGTGAGGAAGACACCCGACATTAACAGGAGAACCCTGATGAAGTGCGAGGGATACCTAGTGTGTGCCGGTGTGACCGACCATACCTGACAACCCATGTGAGTTAGATATCTGGACAGAGCTGTGACTACAAGTGAGACAAAGGTACAACAGCAGGTACAATATGCAAAGATAGCTGTTAGAAGTTATTCATGTATGTGCAGTCTGAGTACCCGGGAAGTCCACTGGGCGAAGAAGTGCCCAGTAACAGCGGAGGCCCGGGTAGAAAAGCCCCACAAGCAATACAAGGAAATAAAGGCTACATAATGTTAAAGGCAAAATACAAGAGTAAAAGGCATACGGTCAGGAAATATGCATGCATAACATGTGCATAATAAGACAGTGCAAATCCAGAGTTTGTAGTGTTAATACAGAAATGTACAACAATGACATACTGGGAGTCAAGTGAGTGTCAGCTAAGTCTGGTTAAGCTGGAGTGTAGAGAGGAGCAGGAGTATGGAGAGCTCAGAGGAGTGAGATCCGTAGAATGTATAACAGGTGCAAGCAGGAATATATCCATGTGGATGGATAAACATAGATATATCATAGAATGACAGTTTGCACAATGGCATTAATGTCCGGAGTATGAAGTCTGAAACTCAACTGTCTGCCAGCACGTCCCGGCATCTGTCCCTAATGCCGAGCTACTGCTGTGCCAGAACACAACAGCGTATTACAGAGGTTCGTACCATATCACTCAACTGTCCAGATATTCGCAGAATGACCTGAGTGTTGGCTCATAGTGTTGTGTGCCTCCAACAACCTGCATCTGTCAGGTAAATAGGTGTGGATTGATGTCACAAAATAATGAGCATTAAGTATAGCACTCCACATCCCGCAGAAGAGTCATGACAATGCAAAACCTAGTATTCTATCAATGTTATTAGCTTGTAAGGAAACTAGTTAAAATGTGCCCCTCTTACTCTCCCCATCATGTAGGGTTTGCGCAGATTTGTTGCTCAAATAGGTCGAAAGGTATGGTCCGTACATATGTACAGTAACAAGCCATGACATTTGTGTAATGTACAACTGCATATCTGTAGTCACAACATGTCCAAGAAAATAATCCCCGTATGAATGAATACAGGTAATAGTCAAATGTGAATGGGAACCCCCCCCGCTCACTGTGGAGTACAGACCGTAACAACCCCACCCTTAATATGTACAGCCAACAGAATAAGCTCCTGATAGGTGCCCAAACACATGTGTCTATAAATACATGTAAAATGTTCATAATAGGGAGATGCTCCCTGTCCACATGCTTCACCTGACATTTGAACTCGGCCAGGGAAGTTCCGATCACCAGGCGGACAAGCCCATACCCAGATCACTACATGAACACCCTGACAATCAGAAACGTGTATGTGATACGACTATATGCCCTGGTGTTCTGCATATCCTCGGAGTGATTAACAATGCAGCTGGGGTCCACAGCAGTAGGCAATACGGAATGTGTAATATGTAGTACCGCTTTTCCCACAGCAGGGGAATGGATACCTGTGTTGTAAGTGAAGCGGTGAGGCGTATGTTGATGTAGCTAAGTACTATGGGTATGCATATCAATGAGGCAGAACAGCAACAGAATACTGTTTCCGGCATCCGTCCAACTTGAATGCAGTCCCGGTTGACCTACGACCACTGCAGATATCCCTGTAAAGTGTAATGAATGCATTCGTGCTGTACACACAATTAAATACGTAAAGGTGAACCATGTGTTTCACACCAGTCCGTAAACCGGACTACAGATGAGTAAGTGTTATGGTCAGACGTATAAAAGGCCATGCAAGCACACATTTATTAAACAGATGTAACCCACAACATGTAAATGCAAGTGCGCCTGTGCGTGTGTGATCCGCTCACAGCATAGTAAACGAATGCTGTTTCCCCCACGTTAGATATACATGGCTCAAACCTGTTAACCCCGTAAAGTATGAAACCGGACAAAGGCATGCAAACTACCAGTACAAATAGGGACAAACCCCAGATATGTGCCAGAACAAACATAGAAAGTGGATAGAATAACAGGTGTGTCAGTAGCATGGATTCTCTGAAGGGTATGCAGTCGTAACCTGAACTGCTTGTCCGTATTTCCCAATGTAAGTCTTAAATTAAATGCCACTACATTGCCAGATAGACATAAGTTTATGAAAAACACACCAAAGATAAAGAGGCAACCAGCTGTACACTCTGCGACAATCTGTACAGTGGAAAGGTATGGTATGGATATAGATATATGTGTATACACATAATCCACAGACGTAAATCAAAGCAAATTATGAAATGAGGACTGTACATATATATATGTATACACAACAAACATATGTCCCGTAGATATGACATATGTACATAAATAGGCCACGGCATAGCTAATATGGGTAGACAAACAGACATGCACAAAAGGTAAATAAACCGCTGCCTTCCAAAATATTGGCCAGAAAGTGACAGTCCAGCAAGTTCTACACTTTAAACATGCATATAGGTGTCCATTGCAGGACCCCAAAAATTGATCCATACGTAGTGTCAACCGTCATTGATGCAAAATAAGTGACCTCAGCAAATACAATATAGCTGTACATGCAACAGTAGCAGGTGCAAGGGTAATGACACGTGTCGATAGAATGTATGACGTACAAACTGATATCCGGAGAGTGGGGAGTGCATATAAGTGTCTCCACACTTCAGTACCACTCACATTAAACATGTGTAATGGGTACTGTGGAGGGGTGTCAGGTATGGGAATCATGGGTATGCAGAAATGGACCTAGGTGTTGTTTGGCAGAGATTTAGTAGGCCTGCCCCGTGGGGGTGATGTGGGTATAGCACATATTCTCAATAATGGGGCAAACCATCCACTGGATATTGCGTAAACCATTGTGGGAATATGTAGGGCCCTATATCAGTGTCATGTAGGCGATTATCATGGATGGACATGCGTATGACCAAGATGGTAACCATAACTGGCAAACTGTCAGAATAAGACAGCTGCACTAAGGCATAGTACATGAAATACAAATAGGGACTATATTAGATCTACCCCAGACAAAGTCAGAACGTTGGTAGAATACGGGCGTAGCCAGGAATACGAATGTTATGAGTGTTACTAATCATGACATAGAAATGTCAGTCACTATTATCTAACAGCACAGTTCGTAATGCCTTGCCAGTAATTTACCAGAAAGGCACATTACTATGACAAATGTAACAAGAGCAAAGGTCAAAAGTCAGGGCGTTTACCCATAATGTGTACAGGTTAGGGGTATGAAGGTAACCTGTCCAAAATACATGTACAGAACTAGTGATACTAGGTGGACAGGTGAGAAGAAAGACATCAGGACAAATGACAAAACATGTACAAGTCATACGCATGTACTCCGACAAATGTGAATGACAACGTATGCCCTGTGAAAGTCAATATGGAAGGTTAATAGACTCAAAAGAAATGTGTCCCTCAGGGTGTCATGCAGTGTCACCGTTACAATGTCCAGTCCCCCATACTCGTACGTGAGCTCTGCCACTGACGGAAAGCGCAAATACCGGAGTACACATACGGTACATGATAGACTAATTAGTTTGGATAAGCAGCTGTTGGCCTGTGTGAGGAATACAACCCTCTGGGTGGGTGTGTCCTGCAATATAAATGTAATGGCATGTGGCCTGTGATGCCGCCATACAGTGTGTGCATTGGTGTCAGAAAGTTGATATCTTGTATCAGACACATACTCCGCAACTGTACAGATTTACGCAGAATGTGCAGAGTTCTGCCTCATATGTTTGGTGTGTTCCACGTAACATCAGTACCAGTCTGGCAAATTCCTGATAACTGAAGTCATGAAATAATGACAAACATGAGTTTAAGACACCAAATCCGTCAGAAAAGTCATACTAATGCAAAACCTATTATTGTGTCAACTATCTACGTTTGTAAGAGCAACATGTCAATACTGCCCCTATGTGTCCCACTATCAGTTAAGGCTTTGTCCAGATGTTTGCTCTAGGAGGTGGAGTAGTATGATCAGAAACAGATACATGTGTGAGGAAACAGCATTATCGACTGCAAGATAATGCAGAAGGTATGAAAAGCGCTGCAGTAGGAAGGTCAGTACTGTCCGCAGGTATGTGCTGACATGTCAAATGACACAGCAGTCTACATGAAGTACCTATAGGGCTGTCACCTTTACAAATGATGATAGTGGGACATACCCACAGCCATGCACACAGCACAAATAGACATACACACAGCAAAACTAGGCCATGATACATGAAGCCTCCGGCGTGTACGAGTAGAGTGAGAGTACAGCAAGGATAGATGTCTGCCAAGCTATACAGCAAATGCCTGTAAGGGCATGTAACACCGCCAGTAACACGGACAATGTTGGGGTTTGCAACATACCCCATTGGTATGTGAAAGCTATGCAAATATGCGATACATGAAACAGTCAGCTGTCCATGCAAGAGCAGAGTTATGGGCAGAAAATATATATATATAAAGACATACACACACACACACACACACACACACACGTGGCAGGGCTGGGAATCAAACTTACACCTAACTACCCTATCACACTACAGCATGACACATTTACAGAACGCACTACCGAGATTACTAAACACAGCAGACCCACAGGCATTCTTCTAGGTGCGTGTCAACATCCGCAAAGGCAAAGACATCAGCAGAATATATCTGTGGTGCGAAGCATCTAAAAGCATAACCTGAGTCCCCAGGCGAATGGGAGCATGCACACACACACACACACACACACACACACACACACACACACACACACACACACACACACACACACTTGGCCGGGCTGGGAATCGAACTTACACCTAACTACCCTATCACACTACAGCATGACGCATTTACAGAACGCGCTACCGAGATTACTAAACACAGCAGACCCACAGGCATTCTTCTAGGTGCGTGTCAACATCCGCAAAGGCAAAGACGTCAGCAGGATATATCTGTGGTGCAAAGCGTCTAAAAGCATAACCTGAGTCCCCAGGCAGACGGGAGCATACACACACAGACACACACACACACACACACACACACACACACACACACACACACACACACACACACACTTGGCAGGGCTGGGAGTCGAACTTACACCTAACTACCCTATCACATTTACAGAATGCGCTACCGAGATTACTAAACACAGCAGACCCACAGGCATTCTTCTAGGTGCATGTCAACATCCGCAAATGCCAGGATGCCGGCAGGGATTGTATAGAGAGTGTATGGTCAGACATAGTACTGTCCCACGGTAGACGTATACAACCACACGGCAGTGGTGTACTCGGGGCAACTATACATGTATGGAGCACTACAACAACAATACATAGACACATTACGCACCACAGACAGTACACCCTTCCAGATAGTCACCCAGTGTGTACTCGGTAGGCATCTATCCTGAAGTTGAAGACGGACATCCGTTGCCTGGATGACCACCATGGCAATACAGGATGTCAACGGCCATGCCCATGCACAGAGGGACATCACCGACACAAGGTGTCACTGGCCATGGCCACACACCTGGTAATATACGTCAGTTCGGACTGTACTGTGTGTCGATCTACACAACGGCATACTGGGCATGCTCACACACTTAGCTGTTGCAAAGGGCCGTCTTGCATGCAGATGGAGTGTAAACACGGAAGGTCTCAGTTTGGACTGTACCGTGTGTTCATCTACACAACTGCGTACATGGACTGTACTGTGTGTCCATCTACACAACAACATACTGGGCATGCTCACACACTTAGCTGTTGCAAAGGCCTGTCGTACATGCAGATGGAGTGTACACACCGAAGGGCACAGTACAGAAGGGCACAGTAAGGTATAACTGTCCTCACACACAGGGCGGTCACACATGCAGTGACCTGTACACACACAGCTGCCATCACAGCTGTCACAGGTGCGGGTCACACATGTACACACTGCAGTGTACACTGTAGCTGTCAAGTCATCACCATGTTGTCGGTGCAGCACTACACAGCCTTACAGTACCACAACACCATGTGACACATGACCACTGGGCTGTACAGAGGTGTACACCAGCTGTGCAGAGTACACATGTACCAACATGGATCCAACAGGTGTTATGCATTGCAATGATACCAGTATACATGAACAGGTCGGCTCAAGACATACCACGGCCCTTACACAGCTGTGACACATGACTGTTGCTGTACACCAATAAACACACGTCTGGATATGTCATACATGTGATTGTGTGGATGTGTGCATGGACTGCACACACAACACATACATACATAGCCTTTGATGTACCTCGTGCATAACAGTGGCCTAATCAATGCTACACATGCAAATGGAAGGTGGGTCCATGTCTGTTGAATGCTCACACTACAGGGGGTAGCAATGTTGACCGGGACACATACCCTTGTACTGGTCGCCTGTGACACCAGTGATATCATACCACAGTCCATGTGTTATGTATGTCAACACACATGTCCAACAATAGCAATGCATACAAACATGGCAACAGGAGACACATGTGACATCTGTACTGTGCATGCAGCAGCCATGCATGTGCAGTGGCCGATGTCCGTAACATAGTTGCACCTAACTACGACATGCAGTCGCAATGCTGACCCATCATTGACACCTGTATATGGTGACATACAAACAGCACGTATGGAGGGATGTGTGTACATAACATGGTGAACCACCTGTGTAGATGTTTGTGTGCAGGGGGTGGCTCACAGTTGTGTCACACACCATCCTATCATGCCATGTGCAAACAGTACTCTATGTCGCTGTTACGTGACAGTGCTGACATAAAGCATACACAGCGGTCAGGTGTTACCAACTATATGTCACATGGCACCTGTAACACCTACAACCTCCCATGTGCATATAGCAGCACATTTGCCAGATATAGCATTGGTACACATAATGCAATCAATACCGCTGCATGTCTATCAAACGTGTCATCATATGGCAGGTGTATCATACCCAGCACTGCCAGGTGTGTCTGAATGTGTGACCAGAGATGCCACATATCGTGGGGAATATGTCCCAGTTGTTACACATCCCTGTACACCGTTGTAGAGATCTGTACATACGTCAGTGTGGGAAGCATGACGTGGGCCGGTGTGGTGCATCACACACGTCAGCTGTCCGTATACACATGTGTGGTCACCACAGTGTGTGTGTGTCTGTATGTATGTCTGGTGCTTGGTGTGAGGGTGTATGCGAATATACGGTGAGAAATGATCACTAACCCCACGTGGTGACTAACCCGTAATGGTGATGCAGTGCACTACCCTGTTGATGCCATAGGTCCCAGCCATACTGGCTAACTGTGCATGTTCCTTCTCTGTGACACGTCGTGTGGGTGCATAGTACTGTGAAGGTGATGACCACATAGGCAAGGGTCCCCTCCTGCACACTATGGGGTGTGCGATATAGTGGTGTACACCCCGTGAATGTGGCCATGTTCCCGTACTGTCACAGGGTCCTACTGCTGCACAGTGTGGCCTCCAGCTACCAAGTGACACCTCACATCATCATTGGCCAGACCGCTGTGTACAACCCCTGCACCATGTCACCATACCTGTAACGTGTCCTGCTATGTATGTCACGTCTCTGTCCAGTGTAGCCTGTGGCACTGACCACATGCATCAGGTGCAGTATATGTGCGGACATCTGTGTCATGTTGGTGTTTCCAACAGTCAGGTTGAGGGTACATGTAGCATGCTGATATTGCCAGACGTGCCTGTGAGTAATCCACAGTTACACATGGGGGACTGCAAACACTGCTACCTGTAGGCACATGCAAGTACACCATAGGAGGGAACCAGGGTATCACAACCAACATGGTGCTACAGATGTAACCGAGACACATACCGTGAACACATCACAATGCATGCTGCACCTGCACTACATGGTATGACTGGTGCATGTCGACAGTACACAACCTATGTCACATACACATCTCTCAGTATTCACACACAACTACTGCAACATACACATCCCTCACTATGCATACACAGGTAATATTACATACACCTCTCACTATTCTGTTCACCCTGTGCATCAGAATATTTGTGCATAACCCTGCACCGATGGTGTGGATGACAGGGGTGCGGCACAAGCTTCATCATATGCACAGGGTGATATGTTTGCCAGGGGCATAGGCTGCACCAATGGATAACATCATGTGTGTGTGTAAGGGCTGGGGAGTTGATTGGACATGTCTGTTCAGAATGCATGTGGATGTTGTGGAGCCCTACAGTTGTGTTTGCTGTGTGCATGTATGTGTGTACACAGTTCTGCCGTTTGTGAGGCCTACACGGGGTATAATTGACAGCCCCAGATTGTACAGAGCAGGTTGTACAGCTCACTGTGTCCATCCATGGCCACGTGACCTGTGCCTGCCTGGGGTTGCACGGGCACTACCAGGTGGAGGTACAGAGTGGCTACTGTCCAAAGACACATGTCTGCTGGAACCGTGTCCCCACTGAGAACGTCCAGGGCCATGTCCACGTGGCCTGCTGTGTCCTGGTGTTGACAGCGCAGCACCAGCTGCACTGCTACTGCTACCGGCACTATGGGAGTGGGCATGTGAGGTGACACACTCAAGTCGACCTACACTAGGTGGTGTTGCTGGCCTACATCCACGTGGTGTACGCCTCACTCTTACCAGATGTTCCAGCACAGACAGCTCCCGCTCGTGGATTGCCATGCCTCGGTCAAGGATTCTGACCATTTCACCCAATCGCCTATCCAGAACATCAGCAATCTGCTGTTGAGCATTTGCCAATGCCTGGATGTTGTCATTTAGGGTATGGATAGCAGCCCTCTACAGCCTCTGCCCTTCTCTGTTCTGCCGTTCAGCATGTGCCTGTGCCGCCATTACAGTCTGGAACATGCTTCTGGTGATACCAGCTGCTGCTCTCTGTCCTGCAGGTGAATGTCTGCCAGAGGTCCACCTACGAGCAGCACCGGCCACATGCCTGTGTGGCACATCTGCAGTCATTACACTGACACCATGGTGTGTAGACACACCTTCTGTTGCCACCACACATTCCTGTTCCACACTAACAGATGCTGACTGTCCTTCCTCTATGGCCACTGGTGATGCGGTATGTGTTGGCAGCAGAACTGTGTGCGGGGAAGAGGGGGACATAGCTGGGATGGTAACCATTGGCACAGATTTAGCCCCTGACAACCCTGCCTGTACCTCATGCATATGTTCATCACCGCTAGTATCTGTGGGGACACTAACATCAGATGGACCGCAGGAGGGTAACGCACCTACATCACCTGTAAATGCAAAGAAATACTGTAAAGTACAATACACGCACACACACACACACACACACACACACACACACACACACACACACACACACACACAGTCACACACACACACAAACACAGACACACACACACACAAATACAGACACACACACAAACACAGACACACACACACACAGACACACACACAAACACACAAACACAGACACACACACACACAAACACAGACACACACAGACACACCATGCATGTGATTTGTCAGATGGCATGCAGCATGCCTGCGATACAGCAGAGGGCATGCAGCTCAGACATTAATAGTGTTAGTAAGCATACCTCCCTGGGGTGCACACTACAGCAAGCAGGTGTCATATCAGTAGCCACGCAGTTCACACAATCATGGTAGTATGCATGCATCCCTGTGATACACCATGTGGCCCAGAACAGGATAACTGTACACATGGCTGACGTGACCTTGACATGTAATCTGCTGACATGTGCATTAACAGCATACATGTCTGACACAATGGTGTCCTGACACATGTACAGCATCATAATGGGCTTCACATTGCAGTGTTGTGTGTATGCCCTACAGATAGAATGCATGTTTAGCAAATGTGCATGAGCATGGGAGGGTAGTGTGAGCCATCTACATTGCTATACAGTGTGAAGTACAGACACTGTGCCATTGCATGGCATCATGAGGCATCTATGTTGCTGTAGAATGCATAATATGTACACATTGCATAGCCATAACTGCAACACAGTCGTGATGTTCAACATATCGTATATGGTAGACTTCAGTGACACCTCCAGTAGCTGTGCACAGGCTTTTAGGTTGTCCAGTGTACCACATCAACTGTATAATCGGTCAACTAAGGCTATAATTGGACCATGAGTGGACAATGTGCAACAGGGTGTATACACATCCCATGTACTGTGTGGCTGCATGTCTCTGGCCATCCCCCATGACCATGTGTGCACATGTGTTGGCCAATTGTGTGTGATGGCCATCTATCTCACATGTCTGTGTTGTCCCATATGACATACACCCATAGATGTCAGATATGTCATAATCCACAGGGCTATGCAGACAACGGGTTGTATGTTTGGTATGTGGGGTATAGGTCATGCGATAGTGTGACACTACTGCAGACAGAACACTACGTGTCTGGGACATGTCAGGTGGCACATCACAATGTGTGCACCCAATGCAGGGGCATATGACACAGTGGTGACACCTGTGGGCTGCCCATATCACAGCTCACTGTGTGGTACTGTGTGCGTACCACACATGTTGTTCCAATGCATACTACATATGCCTCCATTGTAGAACACCTTCACCATTGTATGCACAGCTGACCACACATGTCGCAATGACAAGTACTGTGGTTTCAAGTCGGTGTATCATTTCATTTGTATATATTGCACATGGGTGGCCTGTGTGAATGATGGGTGATGCGACCTGCATATCGTGACTGGAACAAACATCAGGTGTGCAAGTGTTAACTGGCCACATGGCAAATAGATCTGCACTGTAACATGCCTGATACTGATGACAGTCTCACCTGCAGTGGACTCATGTCTGTGCGGCACGCCAGAGGTACCTGTATAGGGGTGACACACCAGTATGAACATTATCCATGACTGTATGACAGCCACATGTTGCACTGTGCATGTGAACACATTCACCTGTGTAATAGCATATAGTATGCACATGTGTGCATACACAGCGTAGCATACTGTAGTATGCAGCATGTGTGTCCACATACCTTCCATATGTTGTTACTTTACATAATGTACAGTGACACATGCAACTACATGGGATATAATAGCCATATGTGCAGTACTGACTTACCAGGCAACTCCAGGCTCATTGGTTGGGAGACACCCACCTACA
Organism: Protopterus annectens; assembly: GCF_019279795.1. Classification (NCBI taxonomy): domain Eukaryota; kingdom Metazoa; phylum Chordata; order Ceratodontiformes; family Protopteridae; genus Protopterus; species Protopterus annectens. The sequence continues at coordinate 180,987,364 of NC_056736.1, forward strand.
CAATGGCAGCTAGTGTTTCTGGATGCTGTTCCCTGGGTGTCCCCAGACTGGCCAGTAGCTCCTCGGTGTGTGTGAGTGGAGGCTGGGTTGGTGGCCCACCACCTGTTTCACCTTGTTCCCTGGCGATTGCAGTGGCATGCTGTTTTGCATGTCGTATCAAGTCCGTGCAGTATCAGCGCACCTGCTGGTAGGTGCGGTTATGGCCACCCACATCGTTCACCCTCCTGCGTAGATCCTGCCACAGGTCATCCCACTGCTGGGCATGCTGTGGCACATGGCTGAACAACAAGTCATAGTTGTCATGGAGCTGTGGGATGAGGACATCATCCTCCTGGCGGCTGTATGCTGGGAGGCGTGTACGGGGCATTATCTGTAAGACATAATGATGGTGACAGATCACAGTTTCAGAGATGTACAGAGATACTGCTGCACATACATTTCTATGACATCTACTACATCTGCACAGTTATCTTTGCAAAGCATCATGACACTGACATGACTGACATGTTTGTGTCACACACATGTCACACCCATTATGCATTGGATATCATCACCATATATGTGTGTCACCTCATTACAGTGTTCATACTCCATGCAAATGCTGTCTTGCTGTGGGCATGTCTATTTGCCTGCACTTGTGTTCTTACCTATCTGCACATGCCTGGATGTGTCCACGGTAATGCTGTTGACCTGGATGCTGTGTATATGTCACATATCAACACAGACACAGCCGTAATGGACTTGAGCAGTGACAATGCACACATACGCATGGACACCAGTACATGCATGTGTTTTGCCATATACATCTACACATCACTGTACAACTGTTCAACATCCTGCCACGGATCGCCTGTATTGCACATGTGATAGACATGGGACAATGGCTAGTCAGACGACATTTGCAGGGATGGTTATCAACCATAGCATGTGTGGGCACGGTTTCCAAGCTGTAACAGACAGACATTATGCCACTGCAAGGTGCATCAGTGCCACATCACTGATCCAGTCAGTTGATAGTACTTCTACCATGCGGCCATCACACCATGTATGGCTGGGATGACATGTGCAGCTTTGATGGACAGGGTTGCATGGTATGGCGGGAGTATGTTACATATATGGCACAGGGATCTGTCCACCCTGTGGTGATCCTAGTATTAGGATGGTGGCTGTCCATGACATATGTCTTATAGATCAGGATATGGACATGTAGCATGTCCATCATCATGGTATAGCAAATGTCTTTCTGCAAGGTAAACAGCATGCTGCATAGTGGAGGTGAGGATTGTGAAGGCTGGTATTGCACATCCATGCATAGCCATTACCCCTTAAAGGTGGTATGTGATCCAATATTGGTTACCACAGTGCTGTATATGCCTGTCCAGTGATCTCCGTGCTCATGGATGGCACCCTGACATGACATGGGTACCTCATATGACTACCTAAGGGGCCTGGAGAGGTCACCAAGTTGGGGGGTGCACTGCACAGCACCATCCCTTACACAGTGTCCATAATGTTGACCACAGCCTAGGTAGTAGTTTATGGGTACAGGGATGTTCACCTAGTGGTGACAATGCTGGTATCATCCATCAGACTGTGCACATATGTCACGCACCTCACCCACACAGCCCATTCTGTATGTTGTTCACAACACTGACACAGCTATACTGATAGGTCATGGCCATTCACAGCCTTACATACACAGATGCTTAACATTTGTCTGTGTGGTATGGGTTACAATGAGGGTGGGGTACAACACATTAACCCTGTTCTACTGTAGCTGGCACTGGTGTGATGTGCACATGTCACTCTTGCACCTTTTGTAGTTGTGAGTCTGTCAACAGGCCACTGGTGGAACACTCCTGTGACATACAAAGGTATTTGTAATCAAATATCCGTGCTGTCTTGTACATCTGTACTGCTAACATCTACAGTGATAATGGTTCATGGACATGCACACCATACTCAGCAGGGTTATAGTGCGGTGCCACCCAAAATGACTGTCATCACCACTTGTGGGTTGATATTATCCAACACCCTATCTGTATTGTATGGTCATGCTAGGCACTTGTTCAGAACTTATTAGCATGTCATGAGCTACTGATTACTATAGCACCCATTCCACACCATTTCCCACAGGTACACTGGCTGTCCTACACTTTCCAGCTTGCATATGGTACAACAGCTGTTGTACACACGTAACGCACATATCCTGTGGGACATGATTGTATATACAGGCATGTCCAACTGTCACGTACCAGCGCTACTGCCTGTCTATATGAGGGATATGTCGTACATGTGGCAATAGAGCAATTGTCTCATGTACACATTCAATGCTCACCTCCCAACATACGACACTACAGCCTGTGGGGGATGCACTTCTGCAGCCGTGCTGGGGGCATAGCTCTCAAGTGTACCTCATTACGAGGAACGTTCCTCATTTCGGGTCTTAAAAGGTGCATGTTCCTCAAGGTTCCACATTGAAAGGGTCTGTCACACATTCATTGTTGGAAATTGTTTACCTGCTAGCCATGGCTAAATAGATGGGAATCATATTAATTCATTAGAATATCTTTTTTATACGTAAAACCAGCCTATTTTAGCCATCATATGCCCTTCCTTGTTGAAGCTGTTAGTAAGCCAGTTGTAAGTGTTCCACATTTTGCCCATTTGTCACACATTATGAGGGCTAATGTTCCTCATTTTGGGGACAGGAGGAGGACAGCTATGGCTGGGGGTAATGCTGTCACCAACCCTGACTGCACCTGACAGTCATTTGGGGATGGGTAACATTTGCAACACAACCCACCCATCACATAGTCTCACATGATCTACACCACTGGCCACACCTATGAGGACAACTTGTGCAGTACGTCTCCATACTCAGTGTAGGCACCAGAGGTAGCCCCCATCATGGAAGACAACATCACCAGCTTATAGCCAACAGACTCATGTGTGCCCATCACATACAGCCAATAGGAAGTTATAACATTCACAACACACCAGTCATAGGTGACTCTGTAGATATATAGATATATATATATATATATATATATTTATTTATTTATTTTTTATATATATATATATTTATTAAAATGAAGATTGATAAATTGTGAATTACTCATGAAATATTTTAAAGTTCATACTCTGTTTTCTACACATTGATTTGTATATATTTGTTTTAATGTATGCATTTATTACCTAAGTATTGAAGTAGATAGGTTGCCCCAAGTAATACTTCAGAAATTGTATTGCATTTAATGGTTTCTTAACAACAATACAAAAACTTTTTTTTTGTATAAAAATGATGGTTTCTTCCACTAGATGGCGCCAAAGCATTATTAATATATATTCCTGTATTTAATACAGTTTTAAAGTTTATATGTTTTTAAGGTCGAAAATATGTGTTTTATTAATTTATATGTATTCATGTCTGGGTTCACAATTATGTGACTGATCAGCAATCCTTATGAGAATGTTTAACATATATATGTAGAAGTTCCTTTTTAGTTATTTTTTTGAGTTCAACAGAGCTTTGTAGCAGTTTAATATATATGTTTAAGAGATCAGCTGGCAGTGATTAATTGTTTGCCTAACTGATGTTTAAGTCAATTATGTGGGTAGTATTTAAGGGGTCAGTAAGGTGTGGTAATGGTTGTCTGATGAAGTTACTTGCAAACGAAAACGCAGTGTGGAGTGTTTCTAGCGTTTATGTTTTTTGTGATACCTCATTAAATTTATTGAACTACAGCCTGCAGCCTTATTTCCTTCAAGTGCTTTTGGATTTGTGTTTTAGTACTGTGCAGCACTTGTTCCATATCATCTTTTGGTTCGTGACTCTGTAGAGAGTCGCACTGCAGTTCCACACAGCAGGCTACACAAGGCGATAGTCGCTTACATCTTGCTGTCGGGTAACTGCTTCTGCAACATAACCTATGCACCCATGCCAGACCTCACCAGGTACGATGTGACTGTCATTCTCCATGTTAGTGTGACTGCCCTGTGATGCCACTTCACAGACTACGTGTGCAGGGTCATGCAATAGCTCACCAGTCTTATAGCCCTGAGGGTGTGGGCCAAGCCCTGGGGAGCATTTTGCATTCGTCTGGACACGATACCACTGTACATTGACTGACTGTGTCACTTCAACAGTTGCCTATGCTCCTATTGTCATTCCACAGGCATCTGGTATCTGTCTGCTTTGACTGACCTGGTCAAACACAATGCTGTGGCACAGATGACTTGCACCTGTCAGCCCTGGGAGTACAGCTCACATGTAAGGCTCTGGCTGCTTCTATACTGCCTGTCTTGCACAGTTTCCAATAACTGTCACTGGCAGAATGGGAACTGGCAGGCACGACATGGGGTCATGTGACACAATGCTTGTATCTTCCTCTGTGACGCACGCAGGCAAGGCACAGCTTATAATGCACCACTCAAACATCTCTGCAGTGATTGGGACCTGCCTCTAGGCTCTGCAGAGCACACCTGCAATGACAGGTTATAGACAGACTATACCTTTCAGGCACATACCTGGACCGGCACACCCACAGCTGAGGGGTTCCCATATCCCACTATGTTTTGCACACATCCTGGCTAGTTACTTAGCACAATGCATCAGAGGTGCTCCATGTGCAACTAACTGTGTCTGGGACCGCTATACACATTGTAACAAGCTACAGAGTCAACATCATACCCCACGGTTAACATACCTTCTTTGTTGGTATATTGGACAGTGGGCCTCAGACAGCTACTACTGATGTGTGACTGACACTACCCCACACTTAACTGGGATAGCCACTCATGTACCGACACATCCATGAGTCATAACCTCCGCTCTGCTGGATCAACCCATAGACACCACCTCCAAGACCTACATTAACCTTGGCATGAACACTACCACCACGTGACTGGTGTTACACACCTGGGGTTATCCCCTTATTGGTGGATTCCGAACATATGGTAATCAACCTTGTTAGCCACATCCAGGCAACACACCCATCACAGCATACACAGTACAAGAGTACTACAACATCTACTACAGACGTCTGCTGACAGCAGTTGTTAACGTCATGACACCCGTGCAGATGGACAATGCACATACAAATGCTGACACATACCCTAGTGCACTTCATTAGCATGTACACAACTGCATGGATCATGCTATTCCACACAGAGCCATGATGGTACACACCAGATAACAGACGCCACTCTGGTGGTCATGTTCCATGGACATATGATGTACAACAACAGGTGTAGGCTGTTGCACAGTGGTGTACACTCCCATGTGTGGGGTGGCTCACTGGTCAGCCGTGGTGGGGCCACAGGGTCCCTCATCACATACTCCAAGACTAGCTACGTAAACATGACTGCCACACATTCCAGGGTGTACCACCAGGCATTATGGTGGTATGTCAGTAGTCGATGGCAACACCCACATCTGCTGTCACATACAACAGTCACTCAGGAACATTACAGACCCAGGTGATGTTGGCAACATGCTGGAGGATGGATTCAATGCTAACATTACACCCTCTCACTCACTACAGGGCCACAATCCATACATGAACATTGTGGTGTCCCTGTGGTCACACCTACACAGTACTGACCTACACTCTATATGTCCTGGGACACTGGCCCCATGTCACCTTTCAACGTCCCAGGCTGTGATGTCCACCAACCTCTGAATGACATGTCTCCCCAGTAGGCCACCATATTCAGTAATAGCCTTGTTTCAGACATTGTAGCCCCTGAATGGCACACAGCAGCATTTATCACACTACACACAGGTGGCACCACAATGCACGAGTGGGACTATAGTCATACACACCTGACTGGACTGTTCTGCATGGCTATGGGGCACATCATCAAGGATGTCATTCACAGAAACATATTTGGGCTCCCGTCCTTTGCTGCCACCTGGGTTGGGCTTGTTAGGGCCAGAGCATGGGCCCTACACATGGTGGACTCCTTTCATAAAGTTACCAGGGCAGTTGCTGATGGTACGGGAGTCCACACATCCTACATTGTCCTCTCATTGCCTTTCAGCACCATTCTCCATTCTGGTATTGACAACATACACATCCACCTGCACATCGTACCCTATGTCTCAGGATGTTATGCAATGTGGCTCATGGACAGGACACACACAGTGAGGCCAGCATACCATAGTACCTATTATATGTCAGGTACATTTGGCATACCACAGTCCTCAGTCATAGGGCCCCTCATGTTCAGTATATGCTTCCCTGCGGAACAGGCTAGCACAGGGAACTTTCCCTGCCTAGCTTTCAAACCCCTGCATACAAAGCACCATGATTGCTCCACCAGCTGATACTGACTCCATCCATATGGGTGTCGCTGTGACAGATACATGATATGACTATCATGGCATCAAGCTGCATGACACAAGGTGCATGCACATCACCTTTGCATTACACCATTCACCCACTGACTATCACATTGGTGATAGTCCCCTACATACATATCACATTGTACATGTTTGCAGTACACACATATGTTGCACCCACTCCTGTGGTTACCGTATTGCCACTGTGGCGTGGATATCCTTCTACGTGGCCACACCTATCTGTACTGGGTGTGTAGCTGGTACATAGCCACCCATTGTACCTCTGAACTCAAGACATCTACACACATTCAAGGGTACACCACCCCATTTAGGGTGTACCTTACACAACAGCTACAGCTTTACATACCACAACATTAACACGCCATGACGTTTACTGAGCTCCGACAGTTTAAGTATGCGGCTGCACTACAGACACCACATCTGTACACATTTGCATACTACATACTCAGAGGTGACCTCTGCTGATCAGACAGGGCCCATGTCCACAACATTATTAATGGATATACTCCTCATACGCGACATAAGCAAAAGCCACTGTGAGCAGCATGCTCATGGATATGTGCACACACGCCACAATGAGTGGGATGTGCTTGAGGGTTACATTCTGAAACAGGACACTCACCATGCTTTGGAACATAAGTCCTATGTACATCACGCAGGGACACTCAGTAGCACTGTTCATGTGATACCTCCCTTGGTGGTTGGGAGACACATGTAGGCCTGGGATCACTGCAGTGGCTGTACTGTGCAGAGGTGCAGGTGACACATGGCTCTGCTGTTCACAGGACACTACCCTAGAGAGGTGCCACTAGTGTGAACACTGTAGTTGTGCTTACACATGGACTTGCCAGACTGCATAGTACCCCACTATGCACCTGTGAAGCTATTACATGTCCTTTGTGCATGGTTACTTGGTAGCCCTTCCATTTAGATTAGCTATCATGCTATTACAACGTCCCATGCCTACAAGCCATATGTATCCTGTTATTGTACATGCCAATAGACGATACCTGTGGTATGCATGATATGCCTGTTATGCTGTGTAGAATATCTGTCATATCTACATACAATACTATACATTACACATATTTCACATAGTATCCCATAATGCAAAGCATACTTGCACAGCGGGACCACCTTAGATATGTCATTAACATTATATGCCCATACACATGCGTGCTGTGACAGTATATCAACATATACTATCCCCTGCTATGGCACATCCTTGTAGGACATACCCTACCACTGACGGCGGGTTGTATGGAATTGTTCTGTTTAACGCCCTCTTGTAGCATCCCTTGTGGTGTCTGTGCTGTGTACCTTGTGTCCCACTGCTGGGCTCACAGTTTCTACAAGCGTTAGTATGCTCAGCAGGACATCACTACATAAATACCTTTCCCCACTTTATGCATTGCGGACACGTTTAATTAATGCAAACCAGGCTATACATACAGTAAACCTAATTAATACAGATCATGTTATACATAACCTTACATATCGGGTGTTCTACATACCTTGTTATCATTACGGCGTTTCGTTTCTATCTCTCTCACAGTGTTTCAACTGGTATTCGGTATGAGCATATGGTTTGAATGTCTGCCAAGTCATCCTTATATATGTCGATACCTGTAACATGTGGATTCATCCTGCCAATTGGTGTTCCTGAGTGACTAATTACTTGCATATCAGCTGTGCAGCTACTCCATTCGCCAATTACGCGGCAACAGTGGGGTATAATTGAATTCAACACTTGGGCATTGCCTATTTGCCCTACCTTCGGGGAGATGGTCTGTATTGTGTTTTGTTATGTGTAATTGCAACTGCTATGCATGGAGACAAGTATACTTTGGATTCATGTCCCCCATGGATTGTGTGTGACAGGTAGAGTATTTGGTTCAACATGTGGGTGTACCTGTCATCCCAACGTCTGATAACGGAGCATTGCACACAAAACCTGTAACATGGCTGTTTGTTCCATTATACAACGCCTGCAATTTTGCATGATGCCTTTAATTGTGTCTCTCACACGGTATGTTGAGGTTCTGCAGTTGTAATTGACTGACTGGATGTTTGTGCTGCTATTACAGTCTGTATTGCTTTAGTTTCTAGTGTGGGGGATGTCGGTGGGTGTACGTAGCATATACAGGTTTGTGGGCCTTGCATTTCTACATAATCCGTATATATGTGTGTGGGCTCCGTCCCTAATTAGAGAGCTAACAGTTAGTAGACTTATGTTATGGGATTGTACGTTGGGCCATTGTTAATTGGTTTCTATATTGTCTGCAGGTGAGCTTGCTACTTGTATACCTCCGTAATTGCAACGATATATCAAGGGATATGTGTAAGTGAGAGCTATCCCTTGTATTTCTGTCCCAGATATTTGCAGTCATTGTGGTTGTGTTGGTAAAAGAGCCTGTTTGCCATGGGTTGCCACCTTTTCATATGGTCATTGTTGGACACTTGCGGGACACACAGCGGTGTTTACAGGCCAACACGTAGCCACGGTCAGTACACAGGTTAGCACATACTTTTATCCTCAATACATACCTTATGTTGTGGGACTTTGGCTACTTATCATATTGCATGTAACATTTACGTTTCTTACATACAGGCATAACTATTAAATACGACTATTACATTATATATGGGACATATTTATGTCCTACCATCTAGGACATTTGCCCTTTGTACTGTTTTATGTCAGGACACACCTGCCCTGGGTGGGGCTGTCCCTCCTACTGTGGGACAGGTAGTAACCGTATGCCTACGGCTAGCTATACCCACACCTACCGTACTGATCTGCCTCTGACTTGGCACTAACAAACACATGTTATGGACACACACACACATTACAGTCACATGGAGACGCACATGGCACCCTCAACGCACACTTACACAGACTACGGCACTCACAAACACAGTTGAACACAGCACCTACGTGGACCGCAACACGGGCAGCAGTGACTAAATGTCCCTTAATATCATCATACTATTACTCGCGGCTGTACTGTTCCGGTACTGTGTTCTATCAGTCTTTCAGCCTCGTGGTTACGCTTGTCGGTATGTTACACATTCCATAGTTAGCGGTATCCTATTTATTTGTACCTCCAAGGTGTTATGAATGTCATTGAACTATCTATTATATTTGCAGATATCGCTGAATCCATCTATATCACCATATATCACTCTATTGCCCTTTCTATCTGTATTATATATATGCATATGTGTACATATATATATATATATATATATATATATATATATATATATATATATATATATATATATATATATCTATATCTATCTATCTATATATATATATATATATATATATATCTATATCTATCTATCTATATATATATATATATATATATATATATATATATATATATATATATATATATATATATATATATATATATATATATATCTGGCGGGGAACATGACAGGCACACAGCACCACCATATGCTGTAAGGCTCATGTCCTGTTCAGGTGTTGGCATTCCGTGTTCCAGTAGCTGTTGTGTTTACAATGTTTGAGGGCTGCCTATGTAGGAGTCACACATTGGGCCACCTATACATTACAATTTACAGGTGGTCATGTTTGTGTGCCATCCATTTTACTGTGTGTGCATGTGGAGAGGTGTCAGTCCGTAGGGGCCTACACTGTCAGAGTATGTGCTATATGTTCCCTCTTTGCCAAGGCGTAGGTCTATTGGGCATGCCTCCGTCTGCCTACTGGGGCTGGCACAGTGTGTTCATGGTCTGAATCCCTCTGTGTCTGTAATGGCCTTGGCAATTGTGGTGGGCTATGAGGGCCTTCACCATTTTGTCCCTGCTGCAGCTGCTTCCGCAGGATCATATTATGTAGCATGGCACATACTATGATGATGTGGGCACACGTACCTGAAGAGTACTGCAAGGCTCCACCAGATGTATCCAAGCACCGGAACCGTGATTTCAGCATCCCGAACACACGCTCTATGATGATTCTGGTTTGTGCGTGTGCCTCATTATGGCGTTCTTGCATGGGTGTGTGTGCATTTCTGATGGGAGTCATCATCCATGGCTCAGTGCATAGCCAGCATCCCCCACAAGATGGCCATGTGGGATGTCCCCCCTGACAAATACCTGATACAGCTGTGAGGCATGCCAGATATGGGAGTCATGGTAGCTTCCAGGGCTGCCAGCACACACATCCATGATAATGCCCTGGGCATTGCACATGACCTGGCAGTTGATGGAGTGGAATCCCTTGTGGTTTATGTAGCACCTACCCTGCTTACTGGGTGGTGACTTGATTTGTATGTGCGTGCAGTCTATCGCACCCAGTACCTCCGGGTAGTGTGCCACACAGTGGAAGTGGCGCATATTTCCGGCCAACTCCTCCTGAGTTCTGGGGAAGTATATCTTCTCATTGGCATGTGGTAACATGGCATCCAGGAACTGGTGTAGTACCCTGGATGCTGAAGCCTGTGAGATACCCATTATATCTCCAGTTGGCCTTTGAAAGGTACCTGTGGCCAGTATTCGCAGGCTTACACATACCTTCATGTCCACTGGGATGGGTTCCCCTCTGTTGTTTCTGGTTCTCAGGCATGGCCGGCACAGCTCCACTATTTGCTGTAAGATGTCCCTGTCCACCCTGTAACGCTCTACTATCTCCAGGTCATGTAGCCCCTGCTAGATTACCCTTGGTCTGAACAATGTCCTTCTCCTCCGAGGCCTGCGGTGGTTGTCGGCATCATCCTCCACAACACCGTTAGTCTCTAATACATGCTGATGAATCACAGCTATGGCAGCTCCCAACATGTACATTTTAAAAGTTCCCAGTGTGTTTACACCTATGGTGCAGTGTTTGGGAATACAAAGGTGTGTGTTGGGTGCTTTCACACTTTATACTATTGTGCTGTGAACACCGATGATGTCATAGGGTGTGTATGTACGATCGTAGCTACAGGGTATCTTATGTGTTTTACTGCCGGAACTACTATTGTGGTGCCTTTGGTGTTGAATTACATTTGCCTGCCGTGGATTACCTCTTGACCTTCCCTTTACATTTCTGCACGTTGCACCTACCATTTTCTGGTGTGCATCCTGCAGCCTACTTTCATTTGTACATTCCTGGACCTGGCGTATCTTGCGTTATGTGTGCTACTGCCGGTCTGCTGTTGGTTTGATTTGCTCTGCTGTGTCAGGTCTCTTATCTTTGCAATCCAATACCTCCCCTCCTTTCTTTGCATTCCAATGCCTCCCCTATCCTGTTTTGCAGGTTTCTGCAAGCAGACTTGTCAGCTGCCGTCGATTGGCCATCGTGGGTTGATTGGTGTTGATTGCTCATTAGTACTCCAATTACCCTACTTCTGCATTTCCTTCTTTTCTTCCCCTGACCTTCCTGTTTGTGCTATTGTTTGCGGCGCGTGCATCCAATTACTCGGTTTCGGGCACGTTTTCATCCCCGTACACATGCGCTTTTGGGCACCATGTGTGCTCTCAGCTAAACGATTCTATACCTTCCTCCCCACCCCTGTCCTGCAGCTTTGCTTAGCAACGGACAGGCCTGATTTGCATTGCTCCAATGTGCTTACTGCTATGGTGGCACACCCCTCTGCTGATGTCATGTATCTACTCTGAGCCACTCCTTGGTGTTATGCCGCTGCGCCATATGGTACAACCTTCATCCGGCGGGGCATTTGCGATTCAGTATTATCTGCCTCATTTGCATGGCATTGACTACTAATTCATAGTTACCACGCCGAACACTATCGCAGGCCCTTAGCAACCCTTGCACCTTGGTTGTGGTGTTCCATGCCTACCATTGTGTATTATGCTGTAAACCTGATTTCTATTATGTTGCGATTTTATGACATTTTTATATTATTTCTTTATGTTACAGCTTCCGCACACATGCCCTGCGGTTGTGCTGTGCGTTACTGTGGACATGACATTAAATGTTGTTATTTACGTGTTGTGCATCTTTTCTTATGCCATTGGCTGTGTATTTCACCATTGGCATATGTTAACTTTGTGATACCTGGGTCTGGCCCTCTTCCATAGGTCCGATGTTCTGTTTGGGAAAATGTAAACCGTGTTTTTTGGTTTACATTTCCGTGGGCTTACGCTACACCTGCACCACTTCATGACTCACTATATGCCTTCATTTGCATGGTGCGACACTGCACATAGGGTGATTAGCATACCTAAGCCGGGGGCTGCGCAGTTCTTGCGTACGCCGGTAGTGCACGTGGAATTGGATCATACCTGAATCGCTCGACGGCCATATTTGGCATTATACCAACTACGCTATGCCTGCGCCTGGCGCAAGCTTCATGAATCCCGGGGATTGTTAATCTCTGCTATTTATGCTCAAATGTATTTTAACATGTATGACATTATGTTTTCTTATATGTTACTATATTGTTTCCTTTGAACTGTGTTGGTATTTGGAGCTTTTCTCCTCGGGCCTCTGTTGAAAATAGACCAGTGTCCAGTCGGACTTTCCCGGTAAACAAATGTAAAATAAATAAATAATTATATATATATATATATATATATATATATATATATATATATATATATATATATACACACACACACACACACACACACACACACACACACACACATATTGCCAGTTGCTTCCTTTTTTCTCTTCATCTTCTCTTCCTTTTTTTCTCATCCATATATTCTTCCTTTTTCTTTTCACTGTTTTAGTTTTCCTTCCATATTTCACTTTTCATTCCTTCTCCTTCTTTTCTCCTACTGCTTTTCTAATTCCCTTTTCCTTTTTTCTATTTTCCATTCTTTTCTTCATTCATTTAACTATCTTATATTTTTTCCCCAGTACATTTTTCCTATTTTCTTTCTTTTCTTTTATCCACTTACCTTTGCTTTCTTTTCCTTTGTTCCATTTTCTTCTTCTTCTTCCTTTAGTCTTCATTTCATTTTCCTCTTTTACCCACCTCCCTTTGTTTTCTTTTACTTTCCTCTTATCAGTTCATATTGTCAAAAATAACATTCTTCCTTACAACAAATCATAGTGAAATGAGATGCATAAATGAAGAACATAAGCAATGTCAATAGATCTGAGCAGTGAACTCAAATAGAAGTGGTTATAAGAAAGATGCCTTAAAAAATCTATGTAGATGGCTCCTCTTCCTCCATTAGAAACAAAGCATATAGTTAATTTATCTACTATAAGTAGCAACCAACATGACCCCGTGTACTTTTTTGATGAAAGAGACATTACTTACTCTTATTCTCCAGATAATGTAGTCACCTAACAAGGATGAGATTGGAATATATGAAAACCCTTTAAATAGTTACAATACTGAAATCAAACTCCATCTCCACTACAGAAACATACACAAGATAAGATGCAGTGTGTAAACACTAGGAATTAATAGTCTTGTAAAAAAGCTCACTGCCATTCATATGAGAATGTGCTGTCATGTACACGGCAAAGAAAAACTTCAAAGAGGGTATCATTAGGACAGATAAGAATAGGGACTTATACTAGTCCCAAAACATCATGAAACCCAAATAATATTGTAATTTGAACCACAGAAATATTTCACAAATGTGGTTCAGCTTCACACAAGGCACCAACAGGTCAAAGGACAGACATCTACGTAGGGTCATAGGCATTTACTAGGCTTGCAGTCCAGGGGACCATTGAGGATTCTATCCCAAATTCACATTTAGACCCAAATATTGTCTGGTTAATAGCCTTGTTCAAGGTCATGGTTGAAGGCATCAAACTTAGTACAGAGGATCTACAGTTCACAGCCTTAAACCACTGCATCAAAAGCCAGATGATATTATTTGACCCAGGTGGGACTTGAACCCACAGCCCTTGGCTGTAGAGGTTGATATCTTATCCCTTAGATCTAGCTACAATGCCCCTTCCTAAGTTATAAATATGAAAAAAAATGAAAAGAAAATCATTCAACAGCAACTGTGTCGCTTGGCTTGCATTGTTCAATATGAGATGCACAAAAAAGTACTGCGCCGTATCAAGAACATTGTAATAGGCTAGACCCTCAACTTGAGAATGCAGTATAGCTAAAAATCAAACATAAAATGAATTGTCCCTTTATTACACAAACATAATATCAGAACAATCATTTTTATATGATGACATTTGCAACGCAAATATCTTTCTCATATATTTATTAATCCTTAAGCTTTATATCATGGTTGTATTAGTTTAAAATTGTGATGTCACTTAAAGACTTGACAGTGCATTGAATGGAAATGAGGATAATTACATTGGTTTCTATAACCTTTCCCTCTTATATGTTGTGTTTTGTGGACTGAAACGGTATAATTCTTAACATCTTGTAAGTTAATATATTCAAACACCAAATCTAAGAGAGCCCTAGCTGTTCTTCAAGAAGCATAACAAGTTTACATCAAAAGTGGCTCATCATGTTGAAGCAAATCTTCTCAATTTTATAGGCAGGAAGTGAACAGACTACATGTCAGTGAGAAGACCATTAGCGTCTTTCTTTTTTTTTTCTTTTAGACAAATTGTGAGAAGGTTTGATAAACATCTGAACAAATTATCAATTCATCTCAAAACCTGTCATAAATTCTAATTAGTGAGATATTCACACTTTCATTATTGATGCCTAGCAACACTTAGATTTGAAGTTAAATGTTTCAGCCCATGTTAATAAATGTGGGGAAGCAATCCTTCTGTTAATACTTATGAACTGATTAGTATCTGAAAAAAAAAATAAATATAAATATATATATATATATATATATATATATATATATATATATATATATATATATGTATATATATATATTTGAGATGGACTTCAGTAACTAGTGATGGATACATATCTCTGCTGTGACATTGACTGTTTTCAATACTGTTACCTGATATTTGCTGCTAGATGCGTATTTTTAGCATCTTAGCAAGTGTGTGTTTCTAGGAATATATGTAGCTATATAGTTAAGTGTAGAGCTGATTTATAAGACGGTGGTAGTATTATTATATGTTGTTTTAAATTATGTATTTTTATGTATGTGATTTCTTTTTTGTCATTTCCATGATGAGCTGATTGCATGGAATCTCATTAAATCTACTCTTGTGTAGATCTAAATGACAATAAAGTTACTTTTGACTTGACTTTGACTTTCACTTGACTTATATTTTTCAAAACAGGAAGGTAATGCCAAGGCCATGAAAGGCACTTTTCATAAAATGAGCTATAAACTAAAATGGTTTGTCAACCCACATCTAGATATTCAAGCATGGGATGCCAATTTGTTAACTTTTTTATATTATGTACACTACAGTCAATATATATGTTACCGATAATAAGATAAATAGGTTACCAAAGACAATAAGAAATGATACATTGCTCATAGTTATTGCAAAAACATATTTTACGATGTTTAGTATGTTTATACATTTTCACTTTATATACTTGAGCTGATGTAAACCAATGGTTTCTGTTTTGGAAAAAGAAATTGAAATATTCAGGGTCACTGCAGATGTTTGAGAGATCATAGGGAGACAGAGAGAGAGAGAGAGAAAGAATGGAAGTATTCATTCCTGGAACTATTGAAGACTTATATAGATATTCAAACTGACTCATCTAAGGGGTACAATATATTCAGCTAAAATATTTTAGAAATCATCACTGTTTTGAATTGTTTCAAAGAGGGCTAAAATGTTTATCAGGAAAATACATTGTTGAATCATGTTTAATGACAATGCAAGGGCATTTGGTAATAACATTTCTTTCCAGAAAGAGTGCATACAACCCCCTACTACATCCAACAGTATATCCATTTGAAAAAAATGTGGAATTAAATATCAGGAAGATATAAGTTCTAGGAAATTATTTCACTATCATTATTTAATCTCTGCAGAAGGAGTTTGTCATCTAATTGGGTGAAAGATAAAAACATAAGAATAATGAAACCCGGTAAAATAGGTGGGCTGACTACAATGAATAGCATAGATTATTCAAGCAGAATGTTTCACTTATTTACTTTATATAATTCACTATTTGTTCAAAAGATAAGCAGTCTGATTTATTGACCTTTTTCAGCCATAACCCAAGCTCAAAGAGCAAAAAATAAATCACTGTCTTTCAATCAACAATATTATACACAAAATGAGTACTTAGAAAAATTCGTAACACAGTAGGTTTGAGCTCAGATAGTGAACATTAAAATATGCAGGTTGAATGCATTTAAAAAAAAAATCATACACGAAATGCAAGCTAAGATGTCCATAAAATACAGTGCAATCATACATATAGCACATGAACACCTATGTACACGTGAAATGTTTGTATATAAGATAGCACATTAAGAGGCTGAGACAAGTTTATTAAAAGTATTATGCAAGTAATGATATGGGATGGTAAGTTAACCAACCATTGTCAAGGTAGCACTTGCAGGTAGATTCAATAAAGAGATGCACTTTAAGTGAATCTTTCTAAATTGTTAATGTCTATAGAAAGATGGCTCCAGGTAGCAAGTCCCATTAGAGTGAAGGCCCTCTCCGCAACAGCAGTTTTAAATGGAGGGGTTACTAGATATAAACTGTTGCTCTGTGTGCTTCTGAATATATAAGGGTTGTTCTGTGTAGGTAGTTTCACTTGTAAAGAGGGACAGTAACTGTATTTTAGCACCTTGTAAATTAGATTACGTAGAAGAAAATTAGGCCAGAGGCATTGAAGGTCATGTAGGATTCTTTAGCAAATTGAGGTGGTGTATCTGGAGGTCTGCTAATTGAATTAATTTGCAGATTTTATTCTCAGTAGTCTGTAGTCTGTGAGTATTGTGGGATGAATGCACAAGAAGAGGAAGGGCATATTCAAGTATTAAAATATTTTAGCAATGGCTCTGGGAGCAGCAGATGAAAGGAGGTGATTAATCTTGTTTGCCATAATTTCCCATAATGGGTTTGAAATAATGGTTAAGGTCTTTACCTCATAGACACAACGTATGGAGTTTGATTCAGACCTCAGGTTATTGGCTAGGCTTAAAATGACCCTTAAGGGCAGTTAGCTTAATATTTGCATTTGAACATAGTTTTAATCAAACAAGGACTTTGTTAGTTACAAATTGTGTGTGTTTGTGTGTGTGTGTGTGTGTGTGTGTGTGTGTGTGTGTGTGTGTGTGTGTGTGTGTGTGTGTGTGTGTATTAAAGTAAAGGGTAGGGTCAATTATTAGGCCTAGGCTCCTCTGTACAGTGACATAGGTTCATAGGCTTGTGCAAGGCTATTGACCCTCAGGGTCATCATAAACCTAAATGTGCAATCTCACCCAGTTTTGGTCTTCAGTACATTGGACACCTAAATGGCAAAGGTATGTTAGTAAAGATGTATCTAAGAGTTATGTGGAGAGGGTGTTACTTTGGATTTAATTATCTTGCTCTTGGCTTCTATCTATCAGAAACATGGGGGGGGGGGGCAGACTGGGAATGGATTTATGATTTCCCATCCAATGTTCGGGGTTTTTTTTTCTTTGAAAAGGACAAGGGATAAACTCTGATTCCCATGGATTGGACCCTCTTCCATAGTGTGGAGGTCCTTTGACACACATTTAGGTCTGTTCATTGTGTTTTATTTGTATCATAGGCAGTGTTCAGGTCATTGTATCTAGTGTTCCTGGTACTGTTTATTTTGTGAATGTGCAAGAGGTCCTTTAGAGCTGAGGCTGAGGGTACCTTACATGGTGCCTTACTCCCCTGGCAAAGATCACATCTCAATAACTTGTATGAGACTGAGTAAAGAGATACAGCCTTAAGGCAATCTGTGTAGGATAGGGTATTCATACCCTGGATTCACCTGGTGAGGAACATCTGAAGACATTCAAACTGTCGCAGGTGCCTGGTTAGGTACATACTAAAGGGGGCATTGTATTTGATGATGGGTCTGATAATGGCTGAGTAGAGTGGTTCTATAACTTCCTTTAATATGTATGCCATACCCCTGCATATGAGTTGGGTGATACAGAATGATTATTTTGCTGTCTTGGCTATGTGTTCGTCGAAGACCAAATTACTGTCAACATTTGTTATCAGATCCCTAACTACTGGGTCAACTCTTATGGGTGTTTTATCAATGGAGTAATTATTTTGGGTGGATGACTTCCAAAAGGGCAATATACACATTTCTTTGAGTTGAGTTCTAATCTGTGGCTCTAGCACCAAACATTTGTTTGTGTCAGACCTTTTGTAGGACGTTTGTGTCATGGGGAAATCTATGATAGATCCAGTATAGAATCATCTGTGAACTTGGTGAGCTAGAGGCCTTCAACATTAGCACTGACTTCTGAGAAGTAGATGCCGAACAGCAGCAGTCCCAACACACAGCTATGGGGTACTCTGTTTGTGACTGGTCTTCTGGAGGATGTGGTCTCACCAATCCTGACTTCTTGCGTCCTGTCTGGGAGCCAGACAGAAATTCAGTGAATTATGTCAGATCATAGTATCATAGGATCATAGTATCTTAGGAAATTACTAGGCTAATGGCCCTAGGGTTCTTACAAGCCTAGCCAAGTTCTTACCCTTATTTCTACAACTTTCACCTATTGCCCCTGTCTAATAGGGACACAGGTGGAATCCCCAGGATGAATTTATGGTCACCCATCCAACTGTCCAGATTGTGTTTGAGGAGGGCCAATGAGGTGCTATTTTTGACATGAAGTGGGAGTCTATTCCAAAGGTGTGGTAACCTCAGGGAGACAAATCTTTCCCTCCAACAGGTTTTATTAATGTCAAACACCAGGTTATGGTCTTACAGTAAGTAACCCATGTACCATTTGATTATGGATATGCAGCATTTCCAGTAATGCAGGGTCAGAGATTGCCTTGTATGCAAGGCAGAGATCACCTCTGAGTAGTCTGTTTGAAACAGAATAAAGTGACAGTGACTTTAGACAATCCCCATAGGACAGATGGTGAAGACCTTGAATTTTCCTTGTGAAGAACCTTTGCGGTCTCTCCAATTGCTGCAGGTGACTAGAAAGGTACATACCAAAAGGGGCATTGTACTCAATTATTGGTCTGATGAGGGAAGAATATAAGGAGATTATAACTTCTTTTTTTCTGGAGGCGATGCCCTTACTTATGAGATGAGCACTATAGAATGCCCTTCTTACCACTGCGGAGACCTGATGATCAAAGGTAAGGTTGCTGTCAACCTGTGTGCCCAGGTATCTGACCACTGTGTGAGTACTTAAGGTGTTGCTGTTGATGTGGTAGTTAACAAGAACATCGCTTTTACAGAAAGAAATGATAATGAATTTTATTGCATTGAGTTTAAGACCCTCTTGTAGGATGTTGGCATCATTTGAAGATTCTATAACCACTCGCAGTTTGCAGTCATCAGCAAACTTTGGCAGCCACAGACCTTTGGTTTTTGCTTGTACTTCGGGGAAATAGATTCCAAACATTAGAGTTCCCAGGACTGATCCCTATGGAACACCACTGATTATAGGTCTACTGTTGGAGGTGGATTCCTCTATTTTGACTAAATGAGTTCTATCAATGAGCCAGTTAGCAGTCCACCTAACAGTGTATGGGTTAATACCTAGTTGAGTGAGTTTATCAATGATGCCTGAGTGGGAGATAGTGTCAAATGCCTTGGCTAAGTCCAGCTAGGCTGTACAGACAGATTTCCCCTTGTTCAGGGTCTTGGTGACTGTCTTTAAGAAGTCCACCAGTTTTAACAGGCATGATCTCCTTTTGACAAATTCAAACTGAGTAGATCAAGTGTTGATAAGGTCCATGATGATTTGCTCCAAGGCCTTGCAGATAAGGCTACTCAGGCTAATAGGTCTATAGTTTCCAGCTCAGTGGAAGCACCACCTTTGTGCAAGGGAATAGCAGTGGCTGTTTTTCATGTGGCTGATACAAAGCTGGTACTTAAACTATGACTGAAAAGAGTACCCAATGGTGTTGCTAATTCATGTTGGAACCCATGTAGAGCACCGCCTGGGATGTTATCAGGTCCCATAGATGCTGTGTTTATGGCCATAGAGAGGGTATTTATGACCTGCTCTTTAGAGATACAAGGTAGGCAACAGATGATAGGGATGTCATGTGATACATGTGGCAGGGACAGGGGAATGAAGTTTTCACATAACCTGTTGGCCAACAGGTTAGCTATGTCCACAGGCTCAGTATATGTGGTATCATTAACTACCAGTTCTGCACAAATCTGGGCCTTACCTTTTTAACTATAGAATGCCTTGTGGTTGTCCTTTGATGAGGGAGCTAATTTGGACTCTAAGTTTGCATTGGAGGACTTCACAATAAGACTTATTTGCTTGTTTATGCTGAGGAGCGACTGTTTCCAGTTTAAGAGGGCTTGTTCCCTCTTACTCTTGGACAACAATTTCTTCCTCTTATTGTAAAGCCTGTTAATGGCAGTTGTCCACCAGGCAGGTTTGCTCTGCCCTGAGGAGCTCATTTTGGTCCTAGCAGGTACGGTCGAGTCAATGTAGTTATACAGGTGTTAAAGCACTGATCTAGACTCTCAGCATAGTTGCCAGTTCTGTCTGAGGGAGGAGGTGCAGTGAAGCTATTTATACCATACTTTAAGAGGTTATAATCTGCTTTGGAGAAGTTTTTTTAGTTTAGTTTAGTTTTAGTTTAGTTGCTGCTAATGGGGGGGGGGGGGGTTAGATGTGATAGTTACTTTTTAATGAGACCGAATGTAGGGAATTATGCCTAGTTCTCAGAGTTTGTCAAAAATACTTGAGTGGGAAATCATATCAAACACTTCAGCCAGGTTGAAATAGGTGGTATGTACTATTTTTCCTTCATTCATAGCCTGTGTGACCATTTTGAAGAAGTATACTGAGTTGAGTTTGCAAGACATTCCACTGACAAAGCCAAATTGAGATGGGTCCAATGTCTTTATGTTGCCAAAGTCCTTACTGATCATTTCCATGATAATTCATTCTATAGCTTTACATATTAGACTTGTCAGACTGATGAGTCTGTAGTTCCTGAGGGATGGCTGATGGTCCACCGTTATGGCCCTCCATTCACTCAGTATGTACCCATTTTTTGGCTGTAGTTGAACAGTGCCTCTAGTGGTCCTGCAAGGTAATTTCTGATGCTATTTAGTAGGTATCCTGGGATACTGTCATGGCCCACTGAAGCAGTGTTTTTGGCCATAGCAAGCGCCACCAGGACCTTCTCCCTGTTGATAGTTGGGGGTTATATGCTTGAAAGTATTTCACAGGGAGTAGCGGTGGGTTTAGGGTGAGGTTAGAACTAAATTTATCAGCTAGAAGATTTGCTATGTCACCTTGATCAGTGAAGGTTGTGCAACTTTCCACTAGTTCTGCACACTGCTGTCTGCTACCTTAAAGGTTCCTTACATAGCTGAAGAAGGCTGTGTGATCATTCTTAGCCTTTAAGGCTATCCTGACCTCATAACTGGCCTTATTGGACCTTACTATTTTTATTTAGTTCAATCAGAGGGTTCTTGTCTCTGTGATCATTGTTCATTCTTATTTTAGCCATGACTTTTTTCCTTTTGTTATATACCCTGTTAAGTTTAGGATTCCATCTGTGGGCTTTCTTTTTGGTGTTAGATATAGGTTTACTTCTGGTAGGTGTGAAAGCCTCAATGCAGTCATTTACATGTTTGATAGGGTTTCTGTGAACAATTCTGCATAGCCATCTGTGTTATCTGGATTTGTGGGTGTCTGAATTTTGACAAACTGTCACTTACGATGTAGTTAGCTTTAGAACAGTTCTTAACTGTTACTGATCTAGTTGGATTTTCTGCATTATTTTGAAAGAGACAGAATTGTGAGCCTACCTCACTAATATGGATATGACACAGAGGGATGCAATGCTCTCCCATGTTGGTGAACACCAAGTCTAGTATGTTTGAGGCCCTGTTTGGAGTGCACACAATCTATTTCATGATGTTTGTGTTGACAAGTTCAAGGAAACTTTGTGACCATGAATTAGAAGCAGTATGCATTTCTCAGTCTATAGAGGGGTAGTTAAAGTCTCCCATGAATGGGGTGCTTGATTGGATGTTGAATGCTTCCATGTGCAAGTTTTGAACTTTGTTGGTTACAAAGGGTGACCTGTAGCTGGTCAGGAAATAGTACAGAACCTTGTCTATGGAGATCTGGACATGGATGAACTCTAGGGCATCATCTTGTTTAACTTACTCGGATATGTATCTGTTCTGAATGTAAAATGAGACATATCCACGTTTAGCCCCTGTCAGTGTTGACTCAGTTTACATTCAGAACAAATGCATATCCGAGTAAGTTAAACAAGATGATGCCCTAGAGTAGAAAGCACTGTAAAATGTCACTGCTAGAATGCTTTCTGCAGCTTTAAACCAAGTCTCAGTAACAGCATAAATGTCTACATTCTCCAGAGTGAGGCGAGCTTGTAGGGTATGGAGTTTCTTGTTTAGGCTCCTATCATTGAGCTGAAGGATCTTAGGATTACTTTCCTTCTTTTTTTCTTGTTATATTGATAATTTTGTCAATTTTGCATTGCTTAAAAAGTCTCTAAGCGGTGGATAAAGTTTTAGCCACTATTCAAAATTCTGGGAGAGGAAGGGAAGCAAGTGCAAACCATCCTTGGCAAATCATCATGGTCTGTCAACCATGTCCTCCCATGAGGATGGATACTGGATCACCCTGGAGTGACACCAGCAACTAAGCCATATCAGTCTTTTTCTGTTCACAGTATGGCATCATCCTAGGTGATGTAGAATGCTGCTCAATGCAAGGCATGTATCTGTCTGCAGCATATATTTAGAGCAATCCATAATATGTCTTTTCATATAGCTACATGAGGTATGTCTCAGGTCATTTATACCCACAAGGACTATAATAAAATCATATTGGTACAAGTGTTGTGGTGACCTGACTGCATGCATGATATTACAGATCCTAGCTCCAGATATGCTACTAAGTGTAATCTTCTTGTTGTTCAGCCTGGTGAGAGGGGCGTCTGGGTGTCATACAATAAAATCCCCTATGACAAGAGTATTATGGAAAGTGTTTGTTTGCTTTATGGATTTTGTTCTTTGAGGACCATTAGGTGTAGGCTTATGTGTGGTGGGGAGCAGCACCAACTCTACATGGTGCCCTATAGGGGAAAGAGTTGTACAGACCAACTGCTAGGGACATCTACTGTGGTCCGTAGTATCCTCAAGATAGGAGAACACAGATCACAGACTGCATGCCATGGCACGGCTAGCCACTTGGTGGTGTAAAAATATGGCTCTAGGTGATTTGGTCATGTTGACTAATGTCGCCAATATGGGCATGTGTAGTTATCGGGGATAAGTGGGTTGGGGACAAGGCCTACTCTGACCTAAGCCAGGGACCCTTGATAATGGTGGGAGAGGTATATGTGCCCCTATTGGCCAGTGTGTGCCTGATATTAAGCCCAGCATCCCTGGTTCAATAAGCTACTGGCCGGCCAGTGTCTAGTTGCCCAGCCTGGGTAACCTAGGTTAACTCTGTTGACCGAAAGCTGCTTGTAAAACCAACCAACCTGCCAAATATAAACTGAGAATTGCTACACTTAGTGTAGGTTCACTGACAAGATGCGGCTTGGAAGTGGATGGCATGATGATAAGGAGGAGGCTGGACATCATATGTATCCAATAGATGAGATGGAAGGGCAGTGCAGCAAAGCCACTTGGCTTGGGATCCAGACTCTACTACTCTGGAGGGGGGCAGGCTAGAAATGGTGTAGGAATTGTGGTGAGAGAGAGGCTTCAGTAGGCAGTGAGGGATATTATCAGAATTAATGACAGATGCATGGCAATCAGGCTCCAGTGTAATGATAGGGCAGTATTCATAATCTAAGACTATGCCCCATTACAGGGTTGTGATAGAGATGAAAAGAGTGCATTTAGACAACAGTTGCATGACCTACTAGACAGAGCAGGACAGCATGAATTGCTGTTGATAATAGGTGACTTGAATGCTCATATCAGGACAGACAGAACAGGATATGAGGATTGCCTGGGTCCACATGGGTAGGGAAACAGGAATAAAGATGGAGAAGCCATTCTAGACTTCTGTCTGGCAAATGGCTTGATAGTAGCCAACACATGGTTCAGAAAGAGTGACAGTCACAAGATCACATAGAAGACTAGCCAACATGCAACTCAGGTAGACTTCCTCCTAGTAAGGAAAAGGGACTGGGGTAGAATCCATGATTGCAAAGTCATCCCCAGTGAAACAGTCAGCCCACAACATAAACCACTATTTGCCAGAATCAGCTGCAAGCAGTGGTCAGAGAAGGCTCTAAGGTCAACAGTGACCAGGCTGAAGATCAGGAAGTTGATTGGAGAGAAAGGACAACAGTTCAAGGAATTGCTCAGGGCTCCAACACCCAAAGAAGCGGAGGAAATGGGTGGGGTTGAACAAGAATGTCAGCACCTAAAAACAGCATGTGTTAGGACTACAGAAAAGATATGGGGCTAAGCCAGCTAAGGAATTAATGTACATAAGGAAAGCTGGTGGTGGAATGCAGAAGTGCAGGAAGTCATCAAAAAAAAAGGAGTGCAGAAAGAAGTGGGAGATAGAAAAGATTGACCAGGCTAGGAAGGACTACTGGTTGGCTAACAAAGAAGCTAAGAAAGAAGTTGAAATAGCAAAGAATAGGGCATTGGAGGCACTTTACCAACTTCTGGAAAGTGACTCAGTAAGTGACACAAAAAAACTATATCAGGTTGCAAGGCAAAGACAGAAAGATAAAGAAGATAGTCAGACACCCTTCATAAGGGGTGCCAGCAACATCAGTCCACAGGATATCAAAGACAGATGGAAGGAGTATTTCCAGCAGCTTCAGAATGAAGAAAACCCCACAGAAGCTGTACGGCCCCAGAAGCAGCCAATGATGAGAGAATAAGAGAGACCACCCTAGAAGAAGTAAGAATAGCACTAAGGAAAATGAAGTCATGGAAAGCAGCAGGCTCAGATGAGGTCACAGCAGATATGATAAAGATGCTGGGTAAGATAGGGGAGGAATGGCTTCTGAGGTTACTAATAACAGTGTGGAGAGAAAGGTGTATCCCAGATGACTGTAGGATAAGCATACGCATGGCAATATACAAGAACAAAGGGAACATCCACAACTGAGGGCAGTATAGAGGCATTGCACTCCTATCACACTGCATGAAAGTTCTAGAGAGGGCGATTGATAAATGGATATGCAGAGTAGTAGAAAGTGAGATGGGAAATGAGCAGTTTGCATTCAGATCAAGATGCAGCACAACTGACCTGATGTTTGCAGTGAGACAGATACTTAAGAAGGAGCTAGAGATGAGGAGATAGTCCAACTGGGCATTCCTAAACTTGGAGAAAGCATATGACAAGGTCCCAAGAAAGCTGATCTGGGTAGTACTGTGGTGGCTTGAAGTCCCAGAAACATTGGTAGAATTAGTAGAGACAATGTACAAGGACCCTATGACTCAAGTATGAATAATGTTAGGCCTCACAGAGGGGTTCCTAGTGGGAGTGGGTGTACACAAGGGTTCAGGTCAGAGCCCGCTGCTGTTAACAGTGGTGATGGACTACATTAACATGTCAGAGGGGACAGATCAACAAAGTTGCTGTATGCAGATGATGTGGCTTTACAGGCTGACTCTGAGCTAGAACTTCAGCAAATGATAGGAGAATGGAATGCTAAACTGAAGGCACATAGGATGAAACTAAGCACATATAAGATGATGGAAATGACAGCAAATTGATGAAACCAGAAGATAATAAGAACAGAGACAGAAGGGAAGACAGTCGAACAGGTAAACAGCTTCAAGTATCTGGGAGTGGTGGTTGAGAAGAAGGGAAGTCTGAATGAAGAGATCAAAGCTAGAATCAGAGGGGCTGCAGCCATCTGGCATAGATTCTCAGGTATAGTCTGTGACAGAAGAATGCCAAAGAATCTGAAAAGTAAGGTGTGCAAGACAGGGTGCAACCAGTATTACTCTATGGTATAGAAACCTGGACAGTAAAGGCAGAACAGTTAAAGAAGCCAGAGGTGATGGAAATGAAGTGCCTGAGAAGAGTGGTACAATGCACACTGTAGGACAGATGAAGAAATGAGGACATAAGAACAGACGCCAAAGTAGCTCCAATTGCAAAAAAAGAAAAGATCAAAGAGAACAGATTACTATGGTTTGGACATGTGCAGAAAAGCAGAAGACAATCTGGTGAGGAAGATTTGGGACAGATAGGAAGAAGGTAAGAGGAAGCAAGGATGTCCAGTAAAGAGGTGGATGGATTGTATGAAAGAAGATCTGCGACAGTCAGGCATGAGTTTTGAAGAAGGCAAGAGTCTGGCACTGAATCTAGAGAGTTGGCGACAGTTAACACGGTACCCCAAACCCATGTAAAAACACTGGGAAAAGGGGTTCATGATGATGATTATGTGTGGTGTTAGGTATTTCTGTATGTGCTTTAATGACTGCTAAGGATAGATGTTGCAGTTTGATAGGAAATCTTTGAGGTTTGGAAAGGTTTCTTTTAAGTGTGTCAGCATAGGAAGGTCTATGTATGTGGTAAGAAGTATGTGTGTAGGATGTAGAGTGTGTGTTTTTGACATCTTTCTTAGTAAACAAGATTTTAACCTACAAGGAAGTCATGTATGAACATCTTTTGCATATTATCCTGCCACTGTCATGACCCTACTTGATCACTACTACTTGCTACTTAGCCAACTATACCATTCACAAAACTCTCCTACTCCTATATTGCATTTACTGTCATCCCTTTAACTAGTTCTCTCTACTCCACACATCAGGTGACTATAACCTATGTAAATATGTTTATACTTTGCCTCACTTAATTTCTCTTTACCTTACTAAACCTCTCCTTACAATCTTCTTGTTCTCATTAATCTCTACTAATACTACCTTTTCATCTCTTTCCTACCTCCCTGAAAAAAAATATAGGTTAAACTTTTCTATTGATATCGTAAACAATACATTTGCCTTCATACACCATGAACGCTTCTTATTGTGGCTACATCACTCTCATATTTTTTCTATGTATATTACTTTCATCATTATTATTTTTATAGGTTCATAGGTTCATACTAGGCTATCTGCCCTAGGGCATTTATAAGCCTAGCCAGAGTGTGTTTGGCTTTCGCCACCCATTTTAAATTAATTTTGCTATGCCCTTTTCGAGAAAGTTAGTATACTGTGCCTCTGTCTAACAGTGACACAGAAGTGATACCCGGGGTAAACCTACGATCTCCCATCCACTCATCAAGATTCCTCTTGAAGAGAGTCAATGAGGGACTCTGCCTAATCTGGACTGGGATTTTATTCTAGAGTGAAGGGAGCCTCTGGGTAATGAATCTGTCCCTCCAGCATGTCCTATTTATTTCAGTGCTGAGGTTCAAGTCTCTCGAGTGCGTAACTCGATGGGATTTGGATTTTCTGAGGTGCAGCATGTCCATTAATTCCGGGTTGAACATGGCTTTATACGTCAGGCACAGATCGCCTCTGAGCAGGCAGTATGCCACTGAGTAGAGCTGGAGTTTCTTTAACCGGGCAGCATATGGCATCTGTTTGAGCCCTTTGATCCTCTTGGTGAGGTACTTTTGGGGTCTTTCCAGTTGCTGCAGGTGTCTGGTAAGGTACATCCCAAAAGGAGCATTGTACTCAATTATGGGCCTGATGAGGGATGAGTAAAGAGGCACGATGACCTCCCCTGATCTAGATGTGAATCCCTTCATGATTAGGTGGGCTATATAAAATGTTTTTCTAACCACTTTGGCCACATGGTTGTCAAATGAGAGATTGCTATCAACTTGGGTCCCCAGGTCCCTAATTACTTCTTCCGTACTTAATGGATTACCACCTATGTGGTAATTTGTGGGCACTTTGTTTTTGCCAAAGGGGATGACTATACACTTTTTGGCATTTAGCTTGAGGCCATGGCTTTGGCACCAGTTGTCTGTTTCTATGAGGCCCATTTGGAGGATGCTTGTGTCGGCTGGAGAGTCGATTATGGCGCCCAGTTTGCAGTCATCTGCGAACTTGGTCAGCCACAGTCCTTCTGTGTTGGCCTGTACCTCCGAGAAATATTGTAGTATTTTTACTTTCTGTTTATAATTATATCATAGTACTGGATCTTTTCTCCTCGTGTCTCCACTGAAATTGGGCATTTTAGGCTCAGATGGACTAACCCGGTTAACAAATGTCAAATAAACAAATAAATAAATTATGTTAGCTTTCTTATGGATTAAAAAGTTGTCACAGCACATGAAAGATTTGCTACATTGTTTCTGAATGTCCAAATCTCCCAAGCTGGCTACAGAAACATTAGAAAAATGTATATCCATATTCTTAGAACCTATAGTAGCATTCACAGGATCAGGGCTCAGTGTCTGTTATTCTAAAAGTGTATTAGTTCTGGTTTAAGCACTTGGGCTTCAGGCCAGTTATTTTACATTAAGAAGGTTCGTGGTCTGCACTCTTGTGGGAGGAGAGGCTGGACTCTGCCCTTCTGAGCTGGGAATTTCTGGTTAAAGGCTTATCGTGTCTGCATATTTGAACTGTTTCTTACTAAACTGGTACACCTTGTTTGCTGTAGCATAGACTAGATCCAGGCCTGCTGAATCTAGCTTTGTTTGTATAACTTGAGTACTAATCCAGGCATTCTTTAAAATATTCAATTGTATTTATTACTGCTTGGTAGTAACTTGATTTAAGTGTAGCTATCATTCTACGTCTTTTGGATTAAGCACTTCGGCTTAGACCAGTTGTTTTACATTAGGAAGGTTTGTGGCCTGCACTGTGGTGGCAGGACAGGTAGCTTACATCCTTCTAAGTTGGGAACTGCTGATTGAGGGCTCAGTGTCTGTTATTCTAAAAGTGTATTAGTTCTGGTTTAAGCACTTGGGCTTCAGGCCAGTTATTTTACATTAAGAAGGTTTGTGGTCTGCACACTTGTGGGAGGAGAGGCTGGACTCTGTCCTTCTGAGCTGGGAATTTCTGGTTAAAGGCTTATAGTGCCTGCATATTTGAACTGTTTCTTACTGAAATTGGTACACCTTGTTTGCTGTAGCATAGACTAGATCCAGGCCTGCTGAATCTAGCTTTGTTTGTATGCTTGTTTGCTTGTTATTTCCCTGAAACGCTAATTCCACCTAAAACATGGCTTTTCAGCGCTTCTGTGGATCCCTAGTGACATCTGCATTGCTTACTGTACTTATTTCCTTGTTTCACTTGAAAGAAAGTTACTGTTTGTCATTTTTGCATTTAAGTTACCTGTAACACATTGCATTTAAGTTACCTGGCACTTGCTCACTAAAGCAATTATGCAAGTCAGCACTAAAAAATTAAAAGCACTACACCCTCACAAACTCCCCTTGAGTACCTTGTTCCCCATTGGCCCTTTTTTTCCCAATTATAAAGGAATTCCCAATACTATTCTAGCATGTCCAAAGGTCAGTTGTCAATCTCCTCTCCGGTCCAGCTGGTAAATCTGGGAATCTTGCGGCGATGTTACAACTGCCTCATGTACACAGACAACCCTCTCCTCCTCCCAACAAATTCCAACGCATGTGAGAGATGGAACCATATAGCCAAACTGGAGGCTAAGCTCTCTCAACACAGTACTGGTGAAACCTGTCAGGAGGAGAAGGAAACCACACTCACTACAATTCCAGTCTCACATAGACCTACCATGACAGCAAACCAAACACATAAACACACAAAACATACTCGGAGGCTCTAAATAAAAATCTGCCTAAGCAGCAGAGACCTCCAAAGCAGACACCCAAGCAACCGCTACCCCAAAACAAAACACATGCAACACATAGCTCACGAAGCCAGTGTGCCGAACAGTCACAGCCCTTAAGGCTAAACAACACACCTGATACACTTGTAATAGGTGACTCTATCGTCAGGCACACTGACGTCCCACTCACCAGGCTGAACAAGGAGAAGGTCACGGTGAGCTGCCTGTCGGGCACTAGGATCCGCCACATAACACAAGCACTCAGGTCACTCCAAGGCAAGTACAAATATGCTGGTGTGAATGACCTGAGACGTACCTCCTGGACTACATGAAAAGAGACATAGAGGAGATCTCTGAGCATGTGGCCCAGGCCGGTATGACCCTGACCTTGAGTAGCATCTTACCCTCACCAAGAATGATGCCACAATATGAAGACAAGATGATCAATTTCAACAATTGGCTTAAGTATTGGTGTCATTCAAATGGGATCCAATGCCTGTCAGCCTGGGATGACATGTTCGACAAGCCACGATGTTTCGCTAGGGACGGCTCGCACCTGTCACCCCTGGGCTTTCGGATATTGGCAAAGGCTCTTGCTACCCCCCCATAGTGCCTTTTTTAGGCAATGCTCAAAAGACAAACCCACCTCCATAGGTATCACAATTGATAAGAAACTAAGAGTAATGCTGCTCAATGCCAGAAATCTAAACCTCAAGATGCATGCACTCGAAACTCTCCTTAGCATGGAGAACATCGATATCTGTGCAGTAACAGAAACCTGGTTCAAGGCTCCCAAGAGCACCCCAGCACT
The DNA here is from genome assembly GCF_019279795.1 of Protopterus annectens. Classification (NCBI taxonomy): domain Eukaryota; kingdom Metazoa; phylum Chordata; order Ceratodontiformes; family Protopteridae; genus Protopterus; species Protopterus annectens. The sequence goes on from NC_056736.1 coordinate 181,018,278, forward strand.
ACCAGGTTATACCTCATACCATGCTTTTCAGCCCCAAAACTTGGACCGAACCAGAAAAGGAGGGGGAGTATCAATATTCGTCACAGATACCCACACCTCCAGGTTGGTGGCACAGCACGAAGCATCTGAGACTATCCATGTGCAACTAACAGTGGGTAAAACTGCCTTCCAGTTTATAGCCTACTACAGACCACCCTTCCAAACCCAGGAACCTCACTCGGCCTTCCTGAGAACACTGGAAAATATGAAGGTCTATCCAAAACCCATTATATTGGGCGACTTCAACTACCCAAACATAGACTGGGAGCATTACTCTAGCTCCAACACCCTAGCTCAAAGGTTCCTAGAATTTATAAACTCAAATGCTATGGAACAACTTTTTACCACTCCCACAAGAGGGGAAAACATACTGTGCCTGATCATCACCAACATGGGGACTCTATGCTCCAGACCAGAAGTGTATACCTCACTGGTAAGATCAGACCATAAACTAATCTCACTGGATATTCACATCCCGACCCCACCCCCTGCCCAGAAAACCCCAGTGAAAAACTGCTCTAAAGCAAATTTCACACACCTCAAAACTGAGGTGGAATCCTTCAAAGCCCCTGGGCCTGTGGAAAATATGGCCCAGACCGCAGAATCCTTTATAAACGTATTCTATGAACACCTTCAGGAATGTGTGGATCATGCAATCCCAAATAAAACCAAGACCCAATCCTCCAAAGGCAGACGTCCTGTCTGGTGGACCCCAGCCATAAACAAACTATACAATAGAAGGAGGAAGCTACTATATGATAGAGCAAAATCCCAAAAAGGGAAGGCATCTCTGATCAGTGTTAGCAAAAAACTACGGGCACTCATAAAATCGTCTAAGGCCAGCTTCGAGAGAAAAATTGCACAGGACACTAAGGATAATCACAAGGCTTTCTTTAGTTATGTTAGGAACCTGGGTGGGAATTCCCAGATATGCTCAGAATTAGTCCAAAATGACAAAAAATACACCGAACCCACAGACATTGCCAACATCCTAGCTGACAGGTTCAGCACAAACTTCTCCCCCCCCTCCCCACCAAAAGGGCAAATATCTATCCCAGCAGATTGCTGCCCCCCAGACATCTCAGATGCTCAGGTAAGAGCCGCTGTCTCCAAAGCAAAAAACACAGCATCAATGGGACCAGACAGTGTCCCGGGCTGCATCCTACATGAACTCCAAGAATAGCTAAACCCAAACATAAAACTACTGTTCAGTCTGAGACTTACCACAGGATATGTACCCAAAGAGTGGCGTACAGCAACAGTTGTCCCTCTCCACAAAGGTGGTGCCTCAACGGATCCTGGAAACTATCGCCCCATAATCCTGACTAGCTTGGTCTGCAAAGCTATGGAAAGGATCATCATGGACCTCATAAAAAAAGATATTGGGGACCTACAGACACTGGATCCTACCCAGTTCGGCTTTGTTAAGGGCATATCCTGCCTCTTAAACCTGGTCGATTTCTTTGAAACAGTCACTAAGGCCATTGACGAGGGGAAGGTGGTCCACACAGCCTACCTGGACCTCGCAAAAGCCTTCGATACAATACCCCACTCGGGCATTATAGATAAGCTCACCAGCTTAAATATAAACCCCTATGTCACTAGATGGGTTGCAAACTGGCTCAAGGACAGAACCCACATGGTTAGAATTGCTGGAGCCATGTCAGACTCCAACCAGTTACAAGTGGCGTCCCACAAGGCTCAGTCCTGTGACCTCTCCTGATCGGTATATATTTCTCGGAGGTACAGGCCAACATGGAAGGACTGTGGCTGACCAAGTTTGCAGATGACTGCAAACTGGGTGCTATAATCGACTCTCCAGCTGACACAAGCATCCTCCAAGAGGGCCTCATAAAACAGACAACTGGTGCCAGAGCCATGGCCTCAAGCTAAACGCCAAAAAGTGTATAGTCATCCCCTTTGGCAAAAACAAAGTGCCCACAAATTACCACATAGGTGGTAATCCATTAAGTACGGAAGAAGTAATTAGGGACCTGGGGACCCAAGTTGATAGCAATCTCTCATTTGACAACCACGTGGCCAAAGTGGTTAGAAAAACATTTTATATAGCCCACCTAATCATGAAGGGATTCACATCTAGATCAGGGGAGGTCATCGTGCCTCTTTACTCATCCCTCATCAGGCCCATAATTGAGTACAATGCCCCTTTTGGGATGTACCTTACCAGACACCTGCAGCAACTGGAAAGACCCCAAAAGTACCTCACCAAGAGGATCAAAGGGCTCAAACAGATGCCATATGCTGCCCGGTTAAAGAAACTCCAGCTCTACTCAGTGGCATACCACCTGCTCAGAGGCGATCTGTGCCTGATGTATAAAGCCATGTCCAACCTGGAATTAATGGACATGCTGCACCTCAGAAAATCCAAATCCCATTGAGCTACGCGCTCGAGAGACTTGAACCTCAGCACTGAAATAAATAGGACATGCTGGAGGGACAGATTAATAACCCAGAGGCTCCCTTCACTCTGGAATAAAATCCCAGTCCAGGTTAGGCAGAGTCCCTCATTGACTTTCTTCAAGAGGAATCTTGATGAGTGGATGGGGGATCGTAGGTTTACCCCGGGTATCACTTCTGTGTCACTGTTAGACAGAGGCACAGTATACTAACCTCGAAAAAGGGCATAGCAAAATTAATTTAAAATGGGTGGTGAAAGCCAAACACACTCTGGCTAGGCTTATAAATGCCCTAGGGCAGATAGCCTAGTATGAACCTATGAACCTATAGAAGGTTACTAAGCTAATGGCCCTAGGGCCCTTCTAAGCCTAGCCAAGTGTTTATCCCCAAAAAGAAACTTCAGTCAGCACCTGTCACCCCTGTCAATGAGGAACACAGGTGAAACCACTGGGACAAATTTGTGGTTTCCCATCTACTCATCAAAGTTGCACTTGAAGAGGGTCACCAAGGTGCTCTGTTTGATGTGTATGAGATGTCTATTCCAGAGATGCGGCAGCATCTGGGAGACAAACCTTTCTGTCCAGCAGGTTTTGTTGATGTTGCATATTAGATTCAGGCCTTTTGAGCTGGTAGTGCGTGAGGAGTTAGACTTACAGATATGGAGCATCTCTAGTATGACAGGATCCGAGATTGCCTTGTAAGTGAGACACAGATCACCCCTGAGCAATCTGTATGATATGGAGTAGAGTGATAGTGATTTGAGCCTGTCAGTGCAGGGCAGGTGTTGGAGGCCATGGATTCTCTTGGTGAGGTATTTCAGTATCCTTTCCAGTTGGTACAGATGTTTGGAGAGGTACATCCTAAATGGGGGATTATATTCAATTATTGGTTTAATGAGGGAGGAGTATAGAGAGGTAATAACCTTCTTTTTTCTGGATACATTCCTTTACTTATGAGATGAACCAAGTAAAAGGCTTTTCTGACCACTGCCGCTACATGATGGTGGAATGTGAAGTTTTTATCAAGCTGAGTGTCCATATCTCTCACCACAGGTTTTGTGCTTAGGGGGTTGCCGTTGATGTGGTAATTAGTAGGGGTTGTGTTTTTGCTGAATGGTATGATGATACATTTAGCTTGAGGCCATGACTTTGGCACCAGTCATTAGTTGCTGTTAGCCCCTCTTGCAGTATGTTAACATCATCTGGGCAGTCAATGACAGCACCTAACTTACAGTCATCCACAAACTTGGTCAGGCACAGGCTTTTTATCTTTGCCTGGACCTCTAAGAAATAAATGCCAAACAGTAGGGGTCCCAGGACAGATCCCTGGTGAACTCCACTAGTGACAGGTCTGTTACTGAAGGTAGAGGTGCCTATTTTGACTTTGAGGGTCCTGTCAGTGAGCCATTTGGCCACCCACCTGATGAGATAGGGATTTACGCCAAGTTGTGTTAGCTTTTCAATGATGCCCGAGCAGTGGATTTTGTCAAAGGCCTTGGCCAAGTTAAGGTAAGCTGTATGTAATGACGTTCCCTCATCCAGGTCCTTGTTGACAGCCTCAAAGAAGTCAACTAGGTTCAACAGGCAAGATCTGCCCTTGACGAATCTGAACTGGGTGGGGTCAAGTGCTTGGAAAGTGCCTATGTCCTTGTTTATGAGATCCATAATAATATGCTCTATGGCTTTACAGATCAGACTTATCAAGTTAATGGGATGATAGTTTCCAGGGTCAGTTGTGGCACCACCTCTGTGCAAGGAAATTACAATGGTAGTTCTCCACTCTGCTGGAATGAAGCCAGTACTTAGGCTGTGATTGAATAGGGTGCTCAATGGCAAAGCCAGTTCTTGCTGGAGAAGGTGCAGAATACATCCTGGTATACTATCAGGTCACATGGAAGCTGTGTTCTTTGCCTTGGATAGGAACTGTAATACTTGATCTATGGAGATGTGAGGTTCAGGACAAGTATCAGGGATGTCAAAAGGGCCTTTGGGGGACATTGTGATGAAGTTTGCACTGAACCTATCTGCTAGCAGGTTGGCTAAGTCAACTGGATCAGTATAAGTGATACTCTTAAGTTCTAATTCAGAAAAAAACTGGGCTTTGCCATGGAGGTTCCTGACGTAACTGAAGAAGACTTTATAGTTTCCCTTTGTTATAGAGGCTAGTTTTCATTCACAATGGCCTTGAAGGTTTTCACTAGTTATCTAATTTACCTATTGAGCCTAAGGTGGGAGGTTTCACAATTTGGAATTTGTTCCCTTTTATCCTCGGGCAACAGTTTCTTCCTTTTGTTGTAAAGCATGTTGATAGAAGATGTCCACCAAATAGGTTTGTGTTTCCTTGAGGAACAGGGTTTAGTTCTATTGGGTATGGCTGAGTACATGCAGTTCTGCAGATGCTTGTTCAGCATAGTTGTCTGTATCCTCTGAGGGGGTGGTGGTGTGAAGCCACACATACTTTCCTTTAAGAGGCTGTAGTCAGCTTTTGTGACATTTTTTTAGCTTGATTATGGCTGGGGAGGGGGATTGGGTGGAAGAGAAACTTTGAATGAGACAATACGATGATCTGATCTTAAGTCCAGAATGTTATCTCCCCTTTGTGGAGATGAGATGAGCTGGTCTAGTGAGTTAGAATTTATGAAGTAAGGAATCACTGAGACCATGCATTAGTGCAAGAATAGTTCACCCAGTCTATGGTGCGTTAGTTGAAGACACCAAGGATAAGGGTGATAGGGGGTAGCTTTATGGAGTCAAGTAGATCCAGATAAGAGGAGTGGGTGTCCTGAGTCATGGAGGGGTGTCTCTAGGTAGCTATAACTTGTATGGGTTTCTTGCCAACTATCAGTTGTACATGCAGTAGTTCCAGTATGTCATGTTGGCAAACAAGTCTGGAGGTGTGCCTGTCCTTAATGAAGATAGAGACACCACCATCCTTAGTCTTCCCAACCTCATTTTGTGGTTAAAATGTGTGGATTGAGGTACAGCCTGGTAAGGTAGAGGTACTCACTGCACCCCTAAACCATGTTTCTGTGACTGCACAGACATCAGCATCTTCCAGTGTAAAGTGGACCTCCAGTCAGTCCATTTTTAGGTTAAGGCTCCAAATGTTAAGCAGCATGACCTTCAATTTGCTTTTTGACAGATCTTTTAAGTTGGAAGGTTTGTCTTTGGGACATTGCCTAAAAAAGGCACAATGGGGGAGGCAAGAGACTTGGCCAAGATCTGGAAACCCAGTGGTGTCAGTTAAAGGCCATCTCTGGCAAAACATCAAGGCCTGTGACCATGTCATCCCAGGCAGACAGATACTGGATCCCCTTGGAATGACACCAGAAGCTAAGCCAATTGCTGAAGTCAATCATTTTTTGATGGTATTGTGGTAGCATTCTTGGTGAAGGTAGGATACTGCTTAAAGCTAGGATCATACCTGTCTGGAACACAGACTCTAAGAGTTCAATCATGTTTCTCTTCATTCATATATATATATATATATATATATATATATATATATATATATATATATATATATATATATATATATGTATATGCTGGTCTGTTATGGTTTAGGGACTTGGTTTTACATTGGCTCACCTGTGTGATGTCTGTAAATATGCCTAGCTGTTAGATAGTGCTATGATCTGTTATTTGTGCTGTGCAATATGCTAACTATCTTCCCTAAGTTTAGCTCTGCTCAAAATCTTATTGTGTTACAGGTTAAAGCCCTACGTACAAGCTTTAAGTAAATTATACAGTGTATTTGCTACTATACTGGGCACTGCTAACCACCACTAAGCAGTGATCAGCTCTACGCAAATGCACCTACTTTACAGCCACACAAGAAAAGCTGAAAAGTAACTCCTATACCCTATGCCCTTTGGATGATAAAAAAACTAAACTTTGTACTTCCTGGAGTGCATCCCAACTCAGAGTAACCAGGCAAAAACCTTAAGCCACAAGATGGATGACCCTAGAAATTCTTAATGTAAAAACACAGCAAAAGTAACTCTTTAGTGCAGACTAATAATAAACAGCTACGTCCATAGCTAGATCACATTTATGCAAGGCGTTTCAAATCATGACACATCAGTAAATCAATAAACAGACAGGAAGAGTGATTTTTCGGGTAAATGGTTGCTTAAATGCTTTGAAAATTCTGTAAAACAGTAGCAATCCTTTAAATTAACAAGTGCAAAAACACACAGGGAAGTTCCTTATCTTAGCCTGGATGGCTGTGAATGCAGTAAGCACTGCTGGCCTCTGCGGGAATGAGGTCAGCAAAGAAAGACTACACTCAGAGCCCTTTCTGTGAGGTTCCCAACTCAGATAGACCAGGCTACCACTTACGCCTTCTAGGTGATTAAACTCAGTCCACTTGATGTAGAAACACACAAAAAGTATACTAAGTCCAGTACTATCCCATAAATTTAAACAACTGGTTAGTTACTGCTAATAAGGAAATTTAAAGCAGTGTAAACCAACAGCAAGGTGGAATAAGGCAGTGCAAGTCTACAACATGTCAAGCAGTTTAAAATGCACCAGAGAGAGTTTATAATAAGGGACGTTTCTCAAAGCAGTATTGATTGGATAGGTGAGCACTCAGTATTTGGATCTAAAGAAAAGAATAGGAAGGAAGATGTATTTAACTAGCTTATACAACTGACAATAGTGAAGCCGCAGTGGTGCAGTGGTAGCATTGTCGCCTCACAGCAAGAGGTTCTCCCATTCGATTCTCAGCTGGAGCGCCTTCTGTGTGGAGTCTGCATGTTCTCCCCGCTGTCCAATGGCGTTCGAAAGACATGCGTGAATGGGCATGCCTTTGTTGAAGGTTGGGCATCGAGCTGGCACCTAGGCACCATACAAATCTACTGCCACTCATTGGCAGACCGGAGTTCCGCTGTGGCGACCCCTAACCAAGAAAAGCAGAAAGAAGAACATACAACTGACAATAGCAGTGAAAGAGTGGAGATGAGTGGGCTTTGGTAGTTAGATTATCATAAGGGGTGGGAATAGAAACACTGGCTGTTTAAAACTACAACCAAAAAATGGAGAGATAATTGGGGAAACCACAGCAAGAATCAGCAAGAGATTCACTTATCTGATGTAGAGACATTCAGCAGCTTGATTGCTTTGCTTAAAGATGTAATGAAGAGTTGCTCCCAAAGCAGAAGCCACAATAACCAACACTAGCTAAAATGCACAGTGATATATAGAATTAAGAGATCAAAAGCAATCCATTCAAAAGTAGATCTGCTACAAATCAGTTCAAACTAGTCACCTTGCCCACAAAGTACAAGCCACAGTCCTACTGTAGCAATCTGCTGGAGTCTATTTGAATAGTTTTAATAAATCTGATTTAGCTAAGGAAGGAAAATAATTTGCTTACAGATAAATCAACTGAAAAATTAACTGTTATAAGACAGAGATATCCTCGCAGATAGATTTCTTCATTTAAAGATGTAACCAGGAGGTGCTCTTGAAACAGAGAGGTCATGATAGCTTCAAAGAAAAGAGACTGCAAGTATTTTGTGCCCACTGAGATCCATTAAGACAATAGGATGGATATTGAGTGATTTCTTGATTGAGGCAAAGGCCATGACATTTTTTCTTTGGGTTAATTAGTAGTTTGTTTTAGTGGACCTGGTGCGCGATTGAATGAAACTGTCCTATAACATGGTTTGCAGGTCAGAGTGACTAATACCGGATTGCAGGAGCAGCATATCATCTGCATACATTCTTAATGTAAGATATGGAAATTCTAGGGGGAGATCATTACGAAAGAGAGAGAAAGGGAAAAGGCCTAGCATAGACCCTTGTGGTGTGCCTGTATTAAGTTTGTCTATAGTAGAGAATGAGCCTTTGTTATGGAATTGGAAGGGTCTGTATTTTATATAGATGCAAAACCAGTTGGTTGTCTTATCTCCAAAGTTGTGTCTTTTGATTTTGCTGAGAAGAAATAATACACCAGGGTGACAAAGAATAAAATCAATACTGCATACCATAAGATTGACTGCTATTACTATAAATGGCTTCACTAGGTACCATATCTCCAGTGTTGTATAAATATTTGAAGGGTGATACTCCTATAGTCCCTTCTATTTTTAGAAACCTAAAGATCCCTAAAAACACTGAAGATTTTCCACCTACATTCTATTGTAGTAGTTAGTAGTATATCACCTGGTTGTGTACATCGATTCTCGGCTGGAGTGCGGGGAGTGCCTTCTGTGTGGAGTCTGCATGTCCTCCCCGCAGTTGGATGGGCATTCCAAAGACATGCGTAAATGGGCATGCCTTAGTTGAAGGTTGAACGCTGAGCTGGCACCTCGGCGTTTGTAAAAATACACTGCCAATCATTAGTGGACCGGAGTTCCGCTGTGGTGACCTGTAACCGGGACAAAGCCGAAAGACAAACAACAACAACAACCTAGTTGTGTACATCGATGGTTATTTGAAAAAAAACATCACAAATATTTATACATGATGATGGATTCATTGGCATTTCTGAGTAATGTCTAAAAGTGATTATATGGTAAAGATCTTATAATTGTAACCATTGATGTAGATTTGTTGTCTATTATACCCCACTAGGAATATTTAAGTTGGTTCGACAAGGCCCTGCTGGACTGTGAATTTTTGAATAATCAAGGAATAAACATTATTATGACATTTATGGACACAATTTAAACCAAAATAGTCATATATTTTGAGGGGGTGTACTTTAAACAACTAAGTGGAATTGCTATGGTTGCAGACCGTGCCCTTTTCTATGCAAACTTCATGATGATGTGTTAAACTGGGAACAACTATGTGCTTAATTCAGCCTACAATGTATACATAAAATTGTGCCAGAGATTTTTGGATGATATTTTTATTCTGTGGAGAAGCAACAAAGAGAAGAAAAATGAATGTCTGACATATATTTAAAATATCGTGCCATTTTTAAATTTGCATACAATAATTCTTACAAAGGATTAAATTACTTAGATGTCCATACTGAGAAGGATAATTACATTTGAAATATTAGATCAATAATGTAGCAACCATCCCTTGAAGCAAAAGAGAAGTCTGCTAAATGGACAAATGGTAAGGTTAATCAGAATGATCTCAGATTATGAAAGCCTTAAATATGAGATAAGTTTACTAAAAAATGTTTCTACAGAGAGCATATCCTATATTGTTAGTGAATGAAGTTATTTAAGAAGTGCTATCTGATAGGAGAAACAAATATATGCCATTGTTGGGGAGAGATGTGGAGTATAAAATTGGAGATTAGAATACCAGTAATACTTGTGGCTATGCAAAAGACATGACTTTAAAATATAACTCTGAAAGTAGTAATATCAAAGAAATGGTTGATCGAAATTACAAAATATTTCAATGTTCTAAACAAAGAGCTGGCATTGTTGGTATGGCACCACATGTAACATATAAAAGACATATGAATATTAAGAAAAATTTGAATAAAGTGGAAATGTGGTAACTCATAAGAAAGATACAAAAGGTATGCTAAAATGCAGTCCACGCTCACAATGTAAATATATATTTGAAGGTACAGAGCTTAAATTAAATGGGATATATTATTTATTTAAGTTTGAACAATGTTATAATTCTGATAAGAAAAGTGTTTCTTATTTAGCCTTAAGTGATTCGTGCCATTCCTTCTACATGGGAAAGACTGAGTATCCCCTATATAGAATCACATCACTATTATGACATCACTGATGGTAATGTTAAAAATTCTTTATACAAACACACACAGGAATGCCCGCAGTATAAGAAGCTTCTTATTTGTAGTTTTGGAACAGATTCGGGTATATCACAGTGGTAGTCCTTGGAAGCAACAACAGGAGATTTGGTGTAGTGGTATATTGCTCTGACTCTAGTGCACAGGGTTAAACAAGAAAAAACAAACTCAACTGGATCCACAATCCACTAGTATCTCCACAAAAAATGAAAAAAGCAGCACACACTGGATAAGAACTGATTGTTTTACTGGATTCTGGTACCTCGGCCTTCGCCTTCACATGGAACCATGTTATGAAATACAAACCAGTATAAATACACCTCTTACAATCAATTACATAATTAAATAATTAATCAATTGAATGCTTCACCATTTAAAGAAACATATACATACACATTCATATATAAACATTCTACAACATAATACTTAAGGCATTAAGATTCTAAATTCATCCCATTGGGAAATAATGTTCCAAAATTTATAATAAACCTGGATTCCATATTCAATAGTTTTGTTGAAAATTAATATTATTTTCTCCTATTCCCCATGGTTTTGCCAAAATACTAAATCTAAAACCAGAGTAATCCCCCTTATGGAATTGATGGAAATGGCATAACTGGACTATCTAGTCTGTTGTTCCTAACATCCCCAGATGTTCCAAAATTCTTAACTTAACCCTGCGTTTTGTTTGTCCTATATACCATTTTGGTTCTGTGCAATTACAACCTATTATATATATCACACCTGAAGAATTACAAGTGAAATGGTCTAAAGCATGATATATCACCCCATTGATGTTATGCCCATCTAAATTAACAATTCTATCACAGATTTTACATTTCTTACATGCAAAAGAGCCTGCATTAAAGACCCTGTCCTTTTTGCCCTTACTTCTAACTAATTCCTTTAGATTTTTACATCTTGTGTGAGAAAAAACAATGTTATGTGGAATAATATTCCCTAAAAGTTCATCACTAGTTATAACAGGCCACATATTCAAAACAATTTTCTTCAGAAATGAAGAAAAGGGAGAGAATTTATTTACAAAAAATATTTTATCCATTGTTATAGGAACTTCTTCCTTAGACTGAATTAGATTTTTTACAGTTCCCTTTCTATTTCTGTTTCTAACTACCCTCCCTTGTTCCTTCAATTTTAACATTTCTTCTACTTTAGTTCTACTTGAATACACAAGGTTCTCAGAATAACCTCTGTTAAGCAATTTTCCACAAATAATATCAAATTCCCTATGTACATTAATATTCTCAGATGTATTTGAAGCAATACGTTTAAATTCACCCAAAGGCAGTGATTTAATTAAGGACTCACTATGCATGCTATTTGCATGTAAAAAGTTATTAACAGCTGTCTCTTTATAAAAAGGTTTGTGTTCAATTATGCCCTTTGTACTAGTATAAAAATGTACGTCCAAGAAATCCATATCTTTAATATTGGTCCGATACGTAAAATCCAAACCAAACGGGTTCAATTTTAAACCCATGATGAATTCATCAAATTCTCTTGGACTGCCCCTGCATAAGAACAAAAGATCATCTATAAATCTCTTGTAAACTACCACTTTATTTTGAAAGAACTTTGCTGTATAAATGAATAAATTTTCAAAAAAACCCATAAAAAGAATGGCATATGATGGTGCAAAACTGGCACCCATTGCCGTTCCCTCTTTTTGTAAATAATATTTTTTGTTAAATTCAAACACATTATGAGTGAGACAAAATTCCACCAATAAAATAATGAAGTGGGTTCTTGGACCTTCCCCCATAAAGAAATGGATAGCCTCTAAACCCCATCTCATAGAAATGGATGTGTATAATGACACTACATCCACACTGGCCCAATAATAATTATCATGCCAAATCTTTCCTTTGAAGTTATCACATACTTCTTTCGTATTCTTTACATGGGAAGGAATTCTTGCCAAATATTCTTTTAATATCGAATCCAAAAATATACCCACGTTCTGTAAAAAGGCCCCTTTTCCCGAGACTATTGGACGTCCAGGTGGATTAGTCAAATCTTTATGTATTTTCGGCAAAATAAAAAATCTGGCATCATTTGGATTTTTTATGTACAGTTTCTTGACATCACTCTGTGAAAAGAAACCCAACCTTTCACCTTTTTCTAATAGCTCCAAAAGTTTTTCATTAAATTCAAAAATAGGATTCTTAGATAACAACATATAAACCACAGTGTTTGAAAGCAACCCAAGAGCTAAAGAATTGTATTTGTTCCTATCAAGAACCACCCAATTGCCACCTTTATCCGATTGCAAAAATACATAACTATCACTCATTTCCCTAAGCTTACACAATGCTTGCCATTCTTTTTTATTTAAATTATAACATTTTTTATGTTTTTTAAATGAAAAATATTCATCCCTTACTTGCTTATATAGAGCCTTCTCAAAAAAATTAATGCAGGAATTAGTTTTGACAGGATTAAAATTGCTAACACATGGGACTTTGGGGACTGTGAGTTTACCATATCCGGTATTATATTCAAACACTCTATTATCATTATTAACATTTTGTTCAGTACATTCAACACCATCAAAAATATCAAATAATTCATTTTCATGGATAGAAATATCCATAAGAGAACTATCCAACAGTGAATCATTGATACCATCACAAATGTCATTACAACTAGTGTCACCACATAAAACCAATGCCCGTTTGTGAAAATGAACTTTAAGATGCAGTTTTCTACAGAAGGCCTTAACCTCCAGTAGCACCTCCGCTAGTGTGGGAATGTACGTGGGAATGAATTTTGTACCCATATGCAAAACATCTAACATACTTTCTGTTAATATACAATCTGAAAGATTAATAACATTCAAATGGTCACAACTTGTAACAGAACCAACATCATTGCAGGAAACGTTATGTGTAAATGCAATACCTGGTCTCAAAACAACAGACCTGGTTGTTAAAAGTCCATTAGAATCTTTTACTCCCTCTCTGCTGGAAACGCTGATTCCGGCCTTTTCTCTGAGTTGAACCCTCATTGGAAGAAGCCCCAGAATTTAAAGTCTCATCCGAAACACCTTCCGTATTAATATTTTCGAAAGAAACACTCTTTTTGCTTGAACTTGCTTCAATCGAAGACGAAGATGTGTCTCTGGTGTTTCTTTCATTCCGTGCTCTAGATCTGTTACTGCTCCAGGAAGATCTGCCACGCCCCTTCTTGAGATTGTATTGCCATGAGAAGATTTTACCCGTGGCATAGTCATTCTGGTCTCTCACATATTTTCTCTTCTTGCGTAAAATGACCTGTTGCTCTATTTTCACAACTTTGGATTTAATGGTCATGATGTTCTGCTCGCAAACTGATTCAGAATGTTTAATAATAAGTTCTTCTTGCATATTAATAATTTCAGAGCGTAACTTGTCAAGTGCTCTCACATTACGTTTGACCAGTATTTTCAGCCAACCTAACGTACACTTGAGAGAGACATCCTTCCACTCCTCAAACAAATCAGCGTCTTCATCCGCAAAGTTATAGGCTGGTAAACGGTCTACCCTAAGACCTCTGGGGGTGATGTTAGAATCGATATATTTTTCTAACAATTTGATGTCATAAAATATTGTAGCTTCTTTTACCAATAAATTCTCCAGCTCCTCGAAGCGAACCGAAGCTTCATCCGAACGTTGCAGCCATCGATCAGTGGAAGCCAAATTGCTTTCTCTCTCTTTCCATACCATAGAGAAATCCAAATTGGTTGCAGATCTATTACCAGTCCCAGGTGTTCTAGCTGCTCCATTAACACTCATGTTAAACAAGAAAAAACAAACTCAACTGGATCCACGCAGGGTTAAGTTAAGAATTTTGGAACATCTGGGGGATGTTAGGAACAACAGACTAGATAGTCCAGTTGCGTGCCATTTCCATCAATTCCATAAGGGGGATTACTCTGGTTTTAGATTTAGTATTTTGGCAAAACCATGGGGAATAGGAGAAAATAATATTAATTTTCAACAAAAACTATTGAATATGGAATCCAGGTTTATTATAAATTTTGGAACATTATTTCCCAATGGGATGAATTTAGAATCTTAATGCCTTAAGTATTATGTTGTAGAATGTTTATATATGAATGTGTATGTATATGTTTCTTTAAATGGTGAAGCATTCAATTGATTAATTATTTAATTATGTAATTGATTGTAAGAGGTGTATTTATACTGGTTTGTATTTCATAACATTGTTCCATGTGAAGGCGAAGGCCGAGGTACCAGAATCCAGTAAAACAATCAGTTCTTATCCAGTGTGTGCTGCTTTTTTCGTTTTTTGTGGAGATTCTAGTGCACAGGGTCCTGGTTCAAGACTTGGAAGTGATGATTTAAGAAAGAGGTCATTGTCTCTCTCTACTCTTCCCTTATTAGACCAATCATTGAGTATAATGCCCCATTTGGTATGTATCTAACAACACCTGCAACAACTGGAGAAGCCACAGAAGAACTTCATGAAGAGGATCATAGGCATTAAACACATGTCCTACACAGACAGACTCAGTAGGCTCCAGTATTCTCTGTCTCATATTGCCTACTTAGAGGTGATCTCTGCTTGACTTACAAAGCCATGTCTGACCCAGCTCTGTCAGAAATGCTACATCTAATGAAATCCCAATCCCTCTGCACCACACGCTCCAGAGACCTCAACCTCATTACCGCAATCAACAGAACATATTGGAGGGACAGGTTCCTCACCCAGAGACTGCCCATGCTCTGGAACAGACTTCCCATACATGTCAAGCAGAGCACCTCGCTGACCCTCTTCAAGAGAAATCGTGATGAGTGTATGGGTAATAGAAAGTTCACCCCGGGGATCACTCCAGTGGCTCTACTTGATAGAGTCACTGGGAACTAACATCGGGCGGCATGATGCCAGGGCACTTCTATGGGCTAGGCTTGTAAAGGCACCAGGGCCATTAATCTAGTACACACCTATAAACTTATGTTAATTAATCTGGCAGTTATGCTTAAATGTTAGTGAATTGCCAAGTATAAATGAAAAGTATCACCAGTGTACTTAAGATGCGTGCTGCCAAATTATAGTGATGTACCTTACAGGCAATATCAAATAAATATTACTTTTAAATATATTTTAACAAGCTTGATCATAATTATGTGAGTCATTTCTATGTTTATGTTTTATATTCTGGAGAATGTTATTGTAATTGTATGCTGCATATATGTAACATACGTGTCTGAATCTCCAGTATATCTATAGTCTTTGTTTGAATGGACTCTACGACTTGATAGAAATCATGTGATCTCTGAAAGTTATATAAAGGACTTGATCAGCATTCCACACTTCTAATTAATTATCATGTAGGGTAAAAGTATTAAGCTAACTGTTACATAATCAAGTACTTTCAACTCCACTGGATATGACTTATTCTTGTTCAGGACTGTTGACTTCTGCATTTACAATTGTTTTTAGGTATGACAGTATCACAGTACAATAGAGAATTTAGTGATGTGATATAGATAGAAATGGATTTATGCCTGTTTAAAAAGATAAGCATGTTCAGATGATTTGTATAGAGAAGTAGGCATTTTCCCTTCTTTAACAGTTTTTTGTGAACCTATAATACAAAACTGTAGATGCTATAGTAAAGAAAATTGAAAAGTGATATGGGAGTAATGGATAGAATTGCAAGTATTATGGATTTTGCCTTTTTAATTTCTCCAAATCTTTTGGGTTTCTAATACCATGATGTTTATGGACCCCATTCCTAAGTCAAAGTATGATTAAAGTTCATGAAATTAGTATTGTTTCAATTTTTGATGTCAGCCAAAAGTGCTCTTCCTAGCACCCATAATGTGCCCAGTAATGACTCCTTCTGCAATCCTATTCAGTTACCTGTATTGTTGATATATCTAAATATGATTGTTGATTCTTTTTCATAAGACCCATTGCTCCTACTACTATTGGAACTGTCTGGGTATTGTTCTTCCACATGGCTCTCATTTCTGTCTGCAAATCCTGATATTTTATGACTTTGTGTCTCTCTGCATGCAAGACACTGTAGTCAACGGGTGTGGCAATTTCACTGATCAATGCTACTTTTGTCTTCTTTTCATGGACCACTATATCCAGTTTTCTAGCATCTATCTTTTGAACTATTGGTAATGGATGATCCCATGTGATGTAGACCTCATCATTTTCTATGATGCTTTGTGGTTCATGTTTCCAGTGTTTTTCAGCCACTTCAGTACCATAATGTTTGCACAGTCCCCAGTGCAACAGTCTTGCCACATTATTATGCTTTTCAGTTTATGGTCTTTCTGCCATTAGTATGTCACAACCAGCAATGAGGTGTGCAACTCTTTCCAATTTGGTTTTACAAAACCTACATTTGTCTGTTTTTCCCACATGTTCAATGGACTCTGCAAACCAGCATGAATGTAGCCCACTATCTTGAGAAACCAATATTAACCTTTCACCTCTTGGTTTGAATTTATCTCTCCTTAACCATTCCTGTGTTCAGCATGAGGTTCTTCCAGAAGTTTTCTATGCTTGCAACTATATTTATGCATTTTCCACATCTCTTGCCTTCTCATCTGGTCCGTCACCTTATATTCTTTCTTTTGTTTTTTGGCACATTCAGTTGCTGCCTGATTTTTATCTACTTGTGATTTGATTTCCATTCCTGCTTGATGCCGATATGCTTCTGCTAGATTAAGCAAAGAAGTCATCTTAGATTTATTCTTCTCATTTTTCAAAACTTTCACTACATTTGGGTCTTGTGAGGTCAGCAGATATGTGTGGAACCCCATGATTGCAGATCTATACATGTAATTAATTTCAAGGTGACCTCTCCCTCTTTTTGAACAGGGAATATACATATAATCTTGGTATGCACTGATTTTTATAAATCATTTGGTGAGCATGAAGCATCCTTCTTGTTTTCCTATTTAATCTATCCAACATGTTTTTGGACCAGTCAGTCACTCCAAAACTGTAAGTTAGGACAGGAAGAGCAAATTGGTTCATAGCTTGGATTTTGTTACTAGATGTCAACATTGTTTTCAGGATTACTTTAAGTCTTCTAAAGTATTCCTCACTAAGTTTTATTTGCATTTGTTCATGTTTTATTGTTTATCCTTCATCAGTTCCCAAATATTTATACAATCCCACTTGCTCAAGTTCTTTTATATCGCATTCTTATCCCTAACTGATGTTTTCCTGGTGCTGCAGTTTTCCTGCTTTAAATGTTGCTTTTGCACATTTATCAAGACCAAATGACATTCTTACATCATCTGAAAACGTTTTGACAACTTGCAATTGTACTTTCAGTTCCTCATCTGATGAGCTATACAGTTTCAAATCATTGACAAAGAGAAGATGAGAAGTCTTTACACAGTTGTTTTCTAGGAGCCAAATTATAGCCATGGCCTGAGCTGTTAAGTAGACATCTTAATGGTTTAAGGGCAAGGCAGAATAGCAGCGGTGACAAAGAGTCACCCTGGAATATCCACCTTTGAATTTGTATCCCTAGAATGATAATTTGTCCTTTATCATGGCTCGTTTGCAAAGTGGTCTGGCACTGTTTCATGGTCATTGTAATGTAGTCGATCAGTGTAGGGTGTATTTTATACATTTTAAAGCACTCTTTAATCCATGAATGTGGGATACTATCAAATGATTTTTTGTAGTCAATCCATGCTATATTTAGATTCTTTCCCTTTTTACAGTTCTTCACTATTTTATTTAACAATTTTTGACTTATGACTTTTTTTATTGCCCTTTTGTTCTACTGCCATAATTAAATTTTCTTCTAAAGGACTATAAACTCTGTTGGCATCAATTCCAGTACAGTTTATCCATCATCAGAAGGCAAGTCATTGGTCTATAATTTTTAAGGTAGATTGCAGGTTCACTCTTAAGTTGGAGCATTGTTCTTCCTGTTGTTAACCAGGTTGGTGTCTGTTTGGGGTGCACATATAAATAGTTCTTACTCGTGGCTAAATCTTTATGCAAAGATTTTAATACTTTTAACCAGAAGTTAGGTACTGCATTTGGGCCAGGGGTTTTCCAATTAGATAATTTTCTTAACTTTGTTTCAATCTCTCTGGCTGTGACTTTATCTCATTTATGGGTTTATGAATACTGCAAATGATACAAAGGAAAACTGCAACAGAATACTTTAAAAATTAAAATAAAATAGGAGAAATATATGACACAGGTGCTGGCAAGCATAAGCAAACTATCTGTTATACTGGGGAAAAGGAAGGCTGCAACTTTGATTTACATCAGTTTGGAGAAGAGGTATTACATTCTGCATAAATTAAAATGCTTTAGTCAGAGCAAAAGGAAGACATGAAGATTGTGAACCATGTAATACACCACAGTGTATGCTTATCTGTCTATAAGAAAGGAATAGGAAAACAGAAATACTTCTCTGGCATGTACATGTAGTATGTCTCAAAAACAGGAAGTTGGAAAGGAGGTTAAAGGAACATGTGCTCTTTTAAGGTGACGTGTTATGCTGCTATCATAAGATATATAAATGATTGTTAACATGTTAAATTGTATCATATTATGTACAGTTACATAAATTGATCATGCAGAAATGACTTAAGGAAAATTCTTTCACATTTTTTACCAAGTACAAGGGAAAATTTATAAGATGTAGCTAAATTGCAGGATATTCATTGAATATTGAAGCAGTGAAATGATTCATAAGTTATATAAATAGAAGAAACGTTGTGGAGAAGAGAAATGATGCATACGTTATAATTTTATTAATGGAAGGAGGTATTGGATTTTAGAGTGTTACACATAGAGGCAAATTATTTAAAAATCTTTTATGTATAGACCATTTTGGAAACTCAAGTATTGAAGTATGACTACCAGTTTCAGGAAAACCTGCATATAAAAACGTATTTGAATGAATGGAGTTATCCTTCTATATGGATAAAGAAAAAGCAAGTAATGAGATTGCATTTATTTTAACAACATGTAGAATTCATGAGGGAAAATATGCATATAAGAATTATATAACATCAGTAAAAGACTGTTCAGGTGATGACAAAGTACTTGAATAGCAAACTAATATCAGCGAGCGACTAAAAATGGAAGTTGTTCATAGCTCTTTAGTCTAAGTTGTGTTTTCAGCTTAAATACTGTAAAGTAATGCAGAAGTAATATAATTGGTGATTTTATGTTACTTTTATGAAAAGAAAGTTAGAGTAACTTGCAAGTTGCATTCATATTACTTTTTTTTAGAATGTTCCTATATTTATATTTCATTATACATGTTTTATACATACATAGTTTTACATTCTTCGTACTGAAATATCAGGACTTGAAATGCCGAGTCCCAAAAAGGCTGAAAAGAAAAAAATATATAGAAAAGAAGGGAATACTGAACATTATACAACGACCCCCCCATTAATATTCCAAAATGTGCACGCTGATTGGTCAGTATGCACATTGTAAATCAGACTTATACTAATGGAAAAAGGTCCGGTCGCCTGGACTTTTTCCATTAGTATAAGTCTTTTTTTATAGCAACGGAGAACGCAAGATCTCCGTTGCTTTTTAGACAATGACTCGCTATGTTAAAGGAGTTTAACATAGCGAGACAGCTTTAAAATAAGTAACAGAGCTCTTCCTTTCTCCATTGCTTTTTTAAAAGCTGTTTTTCTATGTTAAATGGGTTTAACATAGCGAGACAGCTTTAAAAAAAGCAATGGAAATCTCTGTTGCTTTTTTTAAAGATGTCTCTCTATGTTAAACTCCTTTAACATAGTGAGACACTTTGTAAAAAGCAACAGAGATCTTGCTTTCTCCATTGCTTCCACCCGCAGCTCTGATGTACTGCGTAAGCATACGCATGTGCAGTACATCAGAACTGCCGCAGAATACCAGACAGCTGCGGAAGGGCAGCAAGGAGGCATTATACAATGCCATCATTTAAGAAAAGTAAGTGTTTTTTTCTTAAATAATGTCATTGTATAATAGCAATAACCCACTTTTGGGTGTGGGTAATGCTGGGTTTACCCACGGTTGTCTTTGTTTGGCCACTCGGGCTTCGCCCTCATGACCAAACCACACTGACAGTGGGTAAATCCAGCATTACCCACACCCAGGCGTGGGTTATTGCTATATTATTCTTCTCTGTTAGACTTCTTTTTTGCAGAAGAGCAAGCTACCTTGCATTTCATGATGTGGGTGGCAGGCCTTCTACACCATCTAAATGTATATATACCAATTGCAGATCACAATACTTTAAACAAAAGGGTATATTTTGAAAACCTGCAATCTCAGACTTAGTATATGTAAACCTAGAAATCCAGATTGTTGGCCATTTAGCCTTCACATTGCAACACTCAACATTCCAAGTTTTAAATAATCCACAACAAGAAGATGAGAAATCCTTACACTTTGTAGTTTTCTGGAAGCTAAATTGTAGCCATGTTAAGTAGACAGCTTAATGGGTTAAAACCAAGACAAAAGAAGAGTGGTGACAAAGAATCACCCTGGAATATCCCCCTTTGAATTTTTACACTTGGAATAATGATTTCCCTTTAACATAGCTTAGCTGCAAAGTAGTTTGCCACTGTTTCATGGTCACATTAATGTAATCAATCAGTGTACGGTGTATCATACATTTGTAAGTTCTCTTTTATCCATAAATTTGGGATGATGTCAAATGCTTTTTTGTGTTCTCTCTAGGCCATACTTACAGTCTTCCCCTTTTGGCATTTTTCCATTATGACTTTAACTACAAATGATCCTTTGTTACATATGACTTTCTTTTGTTAACCTTTAGTTCTATTGCCATGATTGATTTTTCTTCTAAATGACTATAAACTCTATTAGCATCAGTTCCAGTGAATAGTTTATACATTATCAGAAGGCAAGTTATTGGTCTGTAGATTTTAGGATAGCTTGCAGGTTCATTCTTAAGGAGGAGTATTGTTTTTCCTTTTGTTAACCAGGTTGGCATCTGTTTGGGGTGCACATGTAAATAGTTCTTACTCATTGCTAAATTTTCATGTAAAGATGATAATACTTTTAGCCAGAAGTTAGGTATTGCATCTGGGCCTGGGGTTTTCTAGTTAGGAACTTTTCTTAATGTTGTTTTAGTTTCTCTGGCTGTTACTTCATCCCATTTCATATCTTGTACATTTGAACTTCTTAGACTTTCTTTACTTATTCTATCCAGTCAGCATGTTTGTTATGTTCCATAGGATCTTCATATATATTTATCCATAATGTGTCAGTTTCTGTTTTGGTGGTATTTCAATTCCTTTTGCCTTGTTTCCTAATTCTTAATAATTTTTTTGGGTCATCAATAAATTATTTATGTTGTACTTTCCCTTTATGTTTATCTGCATATGTTCTATTTTTTTTTTTTTTTTTTGCCTGTGCTGATATTTTTAGTTTATTATTTACAATAGTATACTATAGGTCCTGATCTGTTCTGATATTGCATATTGCTTTTGTCACATCCATCTTTCTGAGTAATTTTGTTGATCTGCTACCTCTTTTGTACTCTTTCAATAGTGAAACTTCTTGCCTTAATTGCTTTATAGTTTTCTCCTGTTGATGCTTCCATGAAGGCATTTAATTTCTCTCCTTACTTTCCCTTACTGCCCCGTGGTACAACTTTATCTGTTATTAATTTAGCTGCACAGTAATATATCTAATTTACTTATGTTATATCTCATGAGTTTCAATGAACAGTCCTGATTACTGTGTTCATTTATTTTATCAAACTTCTAACATTTTGGGTCTTACTGACTTCCTGTATTCTATTTCTTTCATTGATCTTAATATTTATCCATCTCTATTAAATCAAGCAACTCTTCCCTTAGATAATTTTCTTCTAAACTGAGGGCAAAGTCTTTGTTTTCCATTTCCTGTGGGCATTCATCAGAAATTTCCAGAGCATCTTCCTGTGCCATATTCTCTTCAGTTCCATACTATGTTACCTATTGCTCTTTCATATGGGAACTCACTGACATTTTCTTTCCATGTCCATATTTCTTCTTCAGGTGCCTGCTGCTCCTTACTCGGGGGACTCACTGTTCCATCATGCTGTGATATAACCTGTGTTAGACTTTCTACAATAAATCCTTCACTTTACAGGTATCCCATAACTTATGCTTCTATATTTTTTAACTTCTTCTTTACTAATATTTTGTTCTACATTCCATTTTTGTGACCTTATTTTTTGTATTGGGAAATTTTCCATATCAGGGTGCCTTTGTCTGTATTTCTCTTCAAATATCTTTGGGGCTGCTTTTTTGTAGTAATTAATTTGTTTTTCTCCTTTGCATAAGTATTGTACCATATCGGAGCTTTCTTTCATTCCCATGTCCATATTTCTTTTTTTGTCCCTTTTAAAAAATCTCTAAATTTTGTTCTCTATATTTTTGCACTTTCTCAATCATTTCTTTTTCCAAATGGCCCAAGATTTCTTCATCAAAATAATGTTTTTCATGAATCTGTTGTATTAATGAACACAACTTTACATTTGAAACTTTCAACAGGTTTTCTTCTGCGAGTATTTTTCTTTCCTCTAATTTCTCTGTTAATATTTTTTATCTTCTGTCCAGAAATTCTGGGTTTCTTGTATAATAGTAACAATACATAATTTTGTTCTTATCCTCACTAGTCCACTCTAGCATCTTTATTGCTCTTCCTTGGCCTATCAGTTTTTGTGATTTTTGTGGATTTCTACTTCTTTTTACAATGGGGGGGGGGGCATCCTCCCCTGAGCCTGGCCTAACCCTGTTGTAGGAATGTTTTATGTCTTGAGGATTCAACACTGTCAGTTTTTTTTCAGTCCTGGCACCAGTGCACCTACCAGGGTCGGGCACTTTTTTATCCTCGGATATCTGCACCCAGCTGCCTCTTTTTTATTTTTAACCAACTTCTGTCCATGATATAAGCTATATAAAATACAGTCTATATATCACTGTTGCCTTGGTGAGATTTTGTAAAAAACAGGGTCCACCTCAAGAAGGTACTCACCAAGACATGAAGATGAATTCAATTCCAGGAATACTACTCTCCTTTGATTGTTGATTTTGTCATCTCTCCATTCGGACCCCTATCATCTCTTTATACATTAGTAAATGCAATGAGATACTCGTCATCAAATAGAACTATGAAAAAATCAAGCATAGCAGATCAGACCATAGCATCACCATTTATGCTTTGTCACAAATTCAAATACAATTATGTGATTCCAAGAGAATGCAGTATTGATAGATCACAAAGTTTTTTTATGATCCTATAGTGTCAAAGGCAAGCATGCAGTTTGATATTACTGTGACACTATTACATATTTTGATTCGCCAAAAAATAACAGATTTTTGTACACAACATACTTTTCTATGAATGATCATATGGGAAAAATGGCTTTTGACATTCTACCCCCCCCCACACATGCATACATGTGCATGCTAATGCATGCTAACACACACACACACACACACACACACACACACACACACACACACACACACACACACACACACACACATACAGACCCACACAGTGTGTTCTAAGCTAATTACATATAAAATCTAATTTTTCATAAGTTCCCTTTAAATAAAAAAAGACAAAAATGTGATTACTTTACTCTTGGTTACATTGTAAGTAACTGCACCTTCCTTGGTATGATCTGCATTAGAGAATCAAATGCAGTAAAATTAGTCATAAAAATCACATAATGCCTAACATTTATGCAGATATAACTCTTTCCCACTGCCTTTTCTTAATAAGAACAATCATGCCAGAGCCTTTTATATATACATTTGATCTATAGTCCCCACTGCCATCATCTAGCCATCACATTACTGGACAGCTGTATGAATGTATCACATTATAACTTTCCTTTCCATTCTTTGACGTTGGACACATTGAGATGGCAAATAATGTGTGCATGAATGCAATGAGTGAAAAAATACATACTGCAGAAGGTGTTATACTTCATCTAGCATCTTCATTTACTTGACACCATTTTGTCATTTCTTTTTTCTGTGAGCTGAGGAATATTCAGGTCACATTTGTTCAGTGCATTATTCCTCAGATCGGGAGCATACTATTATCAAGCTGATTTTGATTGTCTACCCCAGGGAGATGACAACATTGTGTTATTAGTTCTAATGGGTTTGGAATAATATTATGGATGAGATATAATGCTGTTTGTCATCTATATGCTGATACCAGTAGAAGTGATGAAGCATTAAGAACTGTTCTTCCACAACAATTCAGAAGACACATAGCTTTGCCTTTTTATACCTAAAAGAAAACCTCATTCTCATAGTCATTAACTGACTTGTCTAAAATAGTACTTACAATTTAATTCAATGTAATATTTATTTCAACAGAGACAAAATTCTAATAATTAATCCTTTTAAGCATCCTGAAGTTTCAACTTCCTGTTAAATTTCTGACATGTGACATCTTTAAGAATCGTTGCTTATTGATCGAACATTGGACCTGATACTTATCTGGATAAGACAGAGCCTTTTCCATGCAAATCTCTGCTGCCATACATCTCTGAACTCTGCCACTGTTATCACAATGTACTTAAATACTGGACTGAACATGACAGCCAGGAAAAAACAGTATTTGTTTTCTTCAGCGTACAGTAAAGATTATAACCTTTGGCTGTCAGTGACTAACTTGACCCATCTGCAGCTTCTTCAGAACATCAGTGCCTGTTCTCTACCTTCTTTCCTTAGAAGGTAAAAAGCACATCTGTCGACTACCTTTAAAAAGGACAGCTATTATCCACCTGCTGTATTCAAGGTAGGTGAAATGGAGAATCTCAGGTCATATTCAGACAGAGAGAGTTTGCTTGTGTCTTTCGGCTTTTCCCTGTTAGGGGTCGCCACAGCGGAACTCCGGTCTGCTAATTATTGGCAGTAGATTTTTACATGCTGGCTTGCCAGGCCTAATGCACAACCTTCAACGAATGAACACCCATTCACACATGTCGCCACACAGAAGACACTCTAACTGAGAATCGAACAGGCAACGTCTAACTGTGAGATGACAACGCTACCGCAGCACCACCACTGCACCATCTTTATTTTCTGTATCTTGACTTAGCCATTACACAGGTAACTGCATATTTGCCAGTCAATGGAAAATTTTAAAACAGTCTGTATTATATATTTTTTTTTCTCATGAGACTTGGAACTATGACCATCCCTGGTTAGTTTTTGCTATTTTACAAAGGTTATTCTATCTTCATATTTAAATAATCTATAATCTTATTTGATTTTGTTTCATAAACTAGGGAATGAAAGACAAGGAAAGTTTATTTTTTTTTCTTTTAGAGTATTATTGAATGAAAGGAAAAGATGATGCACTTACTCCTCATGTTCCTACTATGTACATTGAAATCAACTGCATCTCTTAAACATATATAAATGGTTAGCTTATATGATGCAGTTCTGCACGAATACTCTAGATGGTAGAAAACACAGTACCATGGCCTCTGGACCAAGAAACAAAAACTGTAGCTACAGAGACTTGCAGCAGCAATGAATTAACACAAAAGCAGTCACCACATTGAAGGTGAAAGCTCCAGTTCAAACTTAAAATAGTTATAAATTTATGGGCAAAGTTCAAGAAAAACTTATAAACATGCCAAGCTATTAGATCTTGATGAAGAGCTTATGCTTTAGTAATTACAAAAACTATGTTGATCACATAAAGGGTATTATATCATGTCTGTGATTGAGTGTCTTGAGTTTTTATGGGGGCAAGGTTCAGAAATACACACAGTAAAAATATTGTTACTTACATAAATATCTTACAGCATTTGATCAGCAAGCAGTGGAAAACAATCTGCTCTGCAAAATTAAAAAAAGTTTTCTATCCCCAATTGTCTTAGATAGAGGTAGACAACAAGTTATAGCTAGGGCGCAGTTAACAGGGTTGCTGCTCAAGATGGAAGTATTTAAAACATGATCATCACTTTTCAGGGGTGTGCATGTTGATCCATGTACATTAGATGTGTGATAACTTCCTCTGAGTGACAATATTGGCAGACATAAATGAGTACAGAGAGACAGTGTGTGTGTATGTGTATGCATGTGAGTGTGTTGTAGTAGTAGTAACATAAGTATCATGGACATTAGCCTTTTCTTCCGTGATGTAATGCTGTAACAGGCCAAATAGGCAATGGAAGGCAAGGAAGCCATACTCATTCTTTTACAGTCAGAATAGGTTGAAACTATTTTGCTTCATGAAATAAGTAGTTTAATCAAAAAAATGTTTCTTGTTCTAAAAAGCATTAAAATGGCTAATCAAAGAATATCTGACATATGGGAAAACATTAATACTATCCTTGCATGGTAGGACACTTTATATCAAGGTACACCAGCTGTCTACTTCCTAAAGTTAATTTGATTCCATAGGAAATCAACTCAAGTGTTAGTCCATTAACTGTCAATAGCACTGCAAAACATGCAGTTTTTTATTTTTTCTGCTATTTTTCGTTTGAATCCAGTGTGACTTGCATCCAGGTCTAACCTGTATGTACACTAGCTATGCTTTTCTTATTCTGAGACACACATATTATATAGAACTAATTTGACTCGTTTTGCAAAACAAATTGATTGTTTTCAGAATTGGATTTCTTATAGACTCATAGCTGATACACATTGACAGCCAGAGAACAAGAAATATCAATTCCATTGTATTAGCCAAAATTAATGCTGAGCGATGAGGAATAGATAATGAGATGCAAATTGGTAACGAATTCATGCAAAACGGAAGCATTCTGTGTCAAAAGCAATGCCTCTGAATTTTACATGATTTATATTTCATCCCTTGTTATATTCTTGAAGAACAATGTTGCCAGTTAAATTAATTTTACTGCACAGAATTGTTTAATATTTTTTCACCTGTGTATTCCAGTTGCTTAGATAAAATTCTTCAGTATTATACTTGATTGGCAATATAATAATAATGACTGACAGCATTAGATAAATCTCCTAGAATGACAACAAAACTTTGATAACATCATATGGCAGATGGAAAGCAATTTAATTAACTGCTCTATTTTATTATTTTTCGAATGGTGTTTTAGGAACATGCATATTTTCCATTCATGTGAATGGTTGTCCTTTCTTGAAAATGACTATATTTCTTGATAATAATTGAGCCTGTTGAGGAACTGCCATTCATAATCATAAAGTGCAATCAAGATAATACATACAGTTGTTTAATCAGTCCTTGGGACTTAAAAAGGCTTACTGTGATATGGAGGCCTTATCTCACAAGGCTTCTATATTGTGGCAAGTGTTTCTATTTCAAACATTGCATTATCATTATAGTTTTCCTGTAACAGGGGCCGTAGTGTAGACACCAGTCTTATTCCAAAAGTTGCATGTTAATTCTAATTAGCTATGTGTTCTCCCACTGAAATGTTCATGTTTCCAACTTTATTTAGTAGAATTGCTCAACCAATTAAATTTTACTCATGGAGAAAAGAGTGAACATTGTTTTTTGACAGTGTTCACCTATCACCCCTTTAGGAGTACTCACAATACAAGTAAGTAGAGTGGAGCTATGTGTTCATGTGCATACAACTGTGGATCTGTGTGTGTGTTTGTATCTGATCTATGTACATGTGTGTGTATAGACATGAGGTATATGTCTGCCTAGATATGAATGCAGCTAAATGAGTGTGTGTGTGTGTGTGTGTGTGTGTGTGTGTGTGTGTGTGTGTGTGTGTGTGTGTGTGTGTGTGTGTGTGTGTGTGTGTGTGTTTATGCTACTGTGTCAGTGTTTATGAGCTAATATGTGGTATTTTGATTGGGGATATTCAGAGGTGTGTGTGTGTGTGTGTGTGTGTGTGTGTGTGTGTGTGTGTGTGTGTGTGTGTGTGTGTGTGTGTGTGTGTGTGTGTGTATGTGTGTGTGTGTGTGTGTGTGTGTGTGTGTGTGTGTGTGTGTGTGTGTGTGTGTGTGTGAGTGTGTGTGTGTGTATTTTTGTGTGTAAATATAAGGGGGAGTGAAGAATACTATCACAGTTAGGTTTGACAGCACATAATTTGATTCAGGGAAATTGTAATTAGGAGTTTTTCTGTGCGACTTTACCTTGTCTGTCTATTAGAGGTTCTTTTTACCATAATAATTAACAAACAAACAAACCACATGAGTCAATTAGCATGAGTGAACAGGATCTATCTCAGTCCCAGTTTGTGTTTTGCTGTTTTTTACTATGCTAAGAAACATTGCAAGGATGGAGTGAAAGGAGCATCTGCCCATGACGCAAAGTGTTAGGGGGTTTGATCTGTAACGTTACAGTTCCTGCATTCTTTTTTTCTGCTCTTCGATTGAAGGTCTAAGAGGGCATGGATCTGTCTGTTGGAAGCCGAATGATCCAAATGTACCCACTGGTTTGCTGCAGTAAAATCAGAAGGTCTTTATATATATATATATATATATATATATATATATATATATATATATATATATATATATATATATATATATATATATATATATATGTATGCATGTATATATATATATATATATATATATATATATATATATATATATATATATGTATATATATATATATATATATATGTATATATATATATATATTTTTTTTTTTTCATTTGAAGTGCTGATGGCGTGGACTGGGACTGGGCACTATTTGAGATGGCTATGGTTCTGTTCCTACTGCATAAATGCATCTTTTATAGTGATGCCATCTTGTTAGCTTATGTAATGTTTTCAGGGCAAAAATGTTTTGCAGTATACTTCTTGTAAAATAGTCTGATGTTTTAAAACCACATTAATTTTAATGATGATTGCAAACATATAACTGACATTTTAAAAATGATGCTATTAGCTACATCTGTTCTCACAGTCTATGCAATATGTTTAAACATAATGTGCCATGCTGTTTAGCATTCAATAAACCAGCAATAGTAAACCTTTCTGAATCTGATGCATATATCCAGTATTATCAATTCTATTTCTCTTCCACAGCTCAAACTTTTAAATGACCACAACTGCATGGAACTTGAGAATCCAGTTTATTGTAGTTATTCACAGATTAGGCATTCCATTTCAATACTGGTTAATAAGCCAGTGCAATAAATCAGCACCCTATTACAGAAATATCAGTAGAAAATCATCTTAACCAAAGCAATGTCCCAGTCCCAGAAGGATCCTACTTATGCCTACATAACACCTCGTCCTCTGTCTCCTTTCTTTGCCCCTTCTCTGTCATGTCTCTGCACCTGTGTGGAACCCAAAGAAATGTGAGACTACTCTCATTGGCACCCACCAATGCTCTGGTGATATGGGACTACCAAGCCACCCAGATCTCCCCCGCTTTTTTCTCTCTCCAGAAGACAAGGAGCAACAAACCATGACAGTAGGAGGGGAGGGGCATCCCCCATCACCCCCAATCAGCTGACACATCAGGTAGACTGCTTGTTATGGATGCCTGTTCCCCTCTCTTCTCTTGCTGTCTAATGGTAAGAGGTCTCTCCATTTCCCTTCTGGGTGCCAGTCTCTTTCAGTAGTAGAGCCAAGTGCAGTTTGGACAAGATCTCTTAGCATTCCTTTCAAAATGGAGATGTTTTATATTATTATAATAAGCCCTGCAGAAAATCAATTGTATTTCCAGAGCCTCTTCATATTGTGTATAAATCTGCAACTACTCTTTCCTTGTTTGGATATCTTTTCTAGATGTTAAGCCAGTGTTCATAGTGTGAGGCTTCACATATATGTAGTGGTAATCCATAAAGAGTGGCATTATGTGGTTATGCAAATCATGTCTATCGGGATGACTATGAATATGTGGAGCTGTTTAATTAAACACACCACCCTATCACAACAGGCTTCAGAAATAATCTATAGAGGCAACAGCTAATACACAGATAAGAGGCATTTCACATTGGTGTATCAATAGGATTCATACAGTTGAATCTAAAATGACCTCATTTGCATTTGGGAAATGTTTCATTTTGGTGCTTGTGCATACATGGTCAGCCTGCTGAGCGGATCACTGGAGTAAATGCATCATTCTGGTGCATGTGCGACTGAGCGGATCACTGGGGTAAATGCATCATTCTGGTGCATGTGCGACTGAGCAGAACACTGGAGTAAATGCATCATTCTGGTGCATGTGTGACTGAGCAGATCACTGGGGTAAATGCATCATTCTGGTGCATGTGCGACTGAGTGGATCACTGGAGTAAATGCATCATTCTGGTGCATGTGCGACTGAGCGGATCACTGGGCTAAATGCATCATTCTGGTGCATGTGCAACTGAGCAGATCACTGGGGTAAATGCATCATACTGGTGCATGTGCGACTGAGCGGATCACTGGAGTAAATGCATCATTCTGGTGCATGTGCGACTGAGCGGATCACTGGGGTAAATGCATCATTCTGGTGCATGTGCGACTGAGCGGATCACTGGGGTAAATGCATCATTCTGGTGCATGTGCGACTGAGCGGATCACTGGGGTAAATGCATCATTCTGGTGCATGTGCGACTGAGCGGATCACTGGAGTAAATGCATCATTCTGGTGCATGTGCGACTGAGCGGATCACTGGAGTAAATGTATCATTCTGGTGCATGTGCGACTGAGCGGATCACTGGGGTAAATGCATCATTCTGGTGCATGTGCGACTGAGCGGATCACTGGAGTAAATGCATCATTCTGGTGCATGTGCGACTGAGCGGATCACTGGAGTAAATGCATCATTCTGGTGCATGTGCGACTGAGCGGATCACTGGGGTAAATGCATCATTCTGGTGCATGTGCGACTGAGCGGATCACTGGAGTAAATGCATCATTCTGGTGCATGTGCGACTGAGCGGATCACTGGAGTAAATGCATCATTCTGGTGCATGTGCGACTGAGCGGATCACTGGGGTAAATGCATCATTCTTTTGCATGTGCGACTGAGTGGATCACTGGAGTAAATGCATCATTCTGGTGCATGTGCGACTGAGCGGATCACTGGAGTAAATGCATCATTCTGGTGCATGTGCGACTGAGCGGATCACTGGGGTAAATGCATCATTCTGGTGCATGTGCGACTGAGCGGATCACTGGAGTAAATGCATCATTCTGGTGCATGTGCGACTGAGCGGATCACTGGAGTAAATGCATCATTCTGGTGCATGTGCGACTGAGCGGATCACTGGGGTAAATGCATCATTCTGGTGCATGTGCGACTGAGCGGATCACTGGGGTAAATGCATCATTCTGGTGCATGTGCATACTTGGTAAAACTACTGAAGGAATTGCTTGAGAAAATGTTACATTTTGGTGCCAGTGAACTGCTTGTGCATCTATGGTCAGATTGCTGAAATGATCACTGGGCAAAATGATTTGCTGAAAAGGCTGCTGGGGAAATAATATTGTGTCAGGGAAGTGCTTGTGAATATTTGGACAAAATCCTGAAGTGATGGCTGGGGACAAGTTCATAAACTGAAACTCAGAAATCAATGGTAAAGAATCTCTTTCAACAATGGATGCTAACATTATCTGGATATTGGATTATGAATAGCAGGAACACCTCATTAGCATATATTGCTTTACAAAATGTCATATTTGTATCTCATTATACTTAAGGCATCTTACATTAGCATAAATTGCCTGTATGAATCTTGCCTTTGCTACACTTATGTGTAAACTTCAGCGATATCCCATCACATTTCCTCACATGACTGTGAATCTTTTTTTTTAATTCTTAAATATTTTTTTTTGCAATTTCCCAGAATGATCAGATTATTTCAGCTCTCTGTCTCTCTCTCTCTCTCTGCAAGTCAACAAAAGACAAAGCAAACAAACATGTGAATAAAGGACGCATAATATATAAAATGCTAGAGGGGAAGTTCTTGTCAAGAGTGAAGACAGTTCAGTTGCTCTGTTCAGCTTTGTTACGTGTCTTTACTAAGGTAATATGCAAAATAAAACAGATGACTAGTTTTTGAAGTGCTTTCTATGTAAGCACTATGACTACATGCTGTTTGATCTCTAGCATAGGTTCAAAGGCGTATACTAGGCTAACAACCACTATGGTTCTTATAAGCCTAGCCATGCACCCCAGATGTGACCCACAAATTTGATTTATATAGGGAGTGACTTGCTGATTGCCTCTGTCCATCACAAGCATAGGTGCTAGACTACAGTGAATTTCTGACAAGAGGCAGTCTAGATGATCTTTTTTGTTTAAGAAGGTTGCCTTTAAATGCTTCAGCATATGTGACTCTATGTGTGTATGTTGTATGCTTTCTGAGGTGCATGTCGTGTGCATCATGTGTGTGGATTCAGCAAGAGTTTTGCCTCCACTGTCATTCTGCAAGCACACATCTTGCATACTGTGTCTGCTTTTTTAGTTGTCAGCAAACATGAGGTAATTGCTAAATTGTCTCAAGATGCCCATATCCACCAAGCTGGCTACTGGGAAGTTAGAAAATTGCATATCTATACTGTCCAGTCATTTGATTGGTCAGCTACAATAGGTTGGTATATTGGGGTTTGAAGGCTAACTTTAATGTCTGCACAATACTGAATTATATTAAATCTGTAGGTATTGCCACTCGAGGGCCAACTAGATGTTCTAAGCTTGTTGGTTGGTGCATTAGGTATTTGCTCTGTATTGCTTCTTTACAGGGTACAGGCTTATGGAATGTTCTGTAGGAAAACCTTGCTTTCTAATAGTTTGCTACTGTTCAGGGCCTTGCATAACTGTGCAAACACACAAAATTTATAGCAGCACAGAAAACTAATAATGAGCCCTCTGGCAAATAAAATGACTACTCTACGAGGCCTTTTGTATATTTCCCACTCAGAGAGATGAGGCAAAACCCACCTGACAAAAGCTGAATAAACTCAGTTCTCCTAATGAAAAACAGTAGAAGAGACCCACAAGTGCAATACTACTAGCTGGAAGTCTCTTGCTGAGGGCAATTTCAAGACAGTCTTACATTAGTAACACTGAGAAGAAAAGCAATTAAACAAAATCAGTGAAATGCACACATAAAAGCAGGAAACAATAGTGACCACTCAAAATAATGTAAACAAGCGTGATTTAGCAATCAAAAGTACTTCATTTTTCCTAAATGGCACTGGATGCAAGTAAAATACTTCTGGAATGCAGGCTATGCCAGCTTTGCTGATCTCTAGGAAACTGAGCAAGAGACAATATTTAGTAAAGGAGATTTACTCAAGAGCAATACTGGTTTGCTGGGAGGATACCCAGTATCTTGGATATATGGAAAACAATGGGTGGGAAGAGTACATACATAGCTTATACAACAGACAATAGCAATGAAGGAGGGGAGGGAGGAACTTTGGGAATCAGACTACCATAATGGGTGGAGGCCAGAGACACAACCTTATAAAACCACGGCAACAAAAGTATAGGAGGGCTGGGAAACATTTTTAAGAAGCAAGCTGACTAGCTAGAGAGGCATCCAATCAAGCAAAGTATGTACTGGAGCTTTTTCAGAAATTTAGCATAACATGTTATTTGGGGATGGGTCAAATGCAAAATTAAGCAGGTAAATAATAAGCAGAATATAAATGCAATGAAGCACAAACTGGAACAGAGACAATTCTGTAACTACTCAACTGCTACTACAGTTTAACTCACCATGCTATGCAGAAATTTACAGTAGCACTGTTCATATCGGTATGCAACTCAATAAAACTTTAAAACAATTGTTCAACACAGAGAAACAGTACTGAAATGGTAGTTGTAACAAGTAGTGACCTCACAATGCATTTGCACTACATTTATCATTAACATTAATAAGAATGTTAATAAATGGCAGTAATATATCATACCTAATTAT
This sequence comes from Protopterus annectens, assembly GCF_019279795.1. Classification (NCBI taxonomy): domain Eukaryota; kingdom Metazoa; phylum Chordata; order Ceratodontiformes; family Protopteridae; genus Protopterus; species Protopterus annectens. The sequence continues at coordinate 181,052,324 of NC_056736.1, forward strand.
CTGGTTTAATATATTATTTTTATTTGTTTAAAAGTATTACTAATTTAGATCAGAACTTGTAGTTTCTTGCTCCAATTTTGTGTATAATAAAATAAAATTACTGTCTTTATCTTATACTAATTTATGTACGTTGATAAATTCTGAAAATAAAAACAGGTGTTTTTTTTTCAAGTTTCACATACTTATTTGCACTGATATAAAAAGTCAGCACATCAAAGAAGGGCAATGATATTTACATACTGTGTTAGGTGCATTACAGTAAATCTGTTTATTGATATTTCAAATTTATCAGACCATAGAGATTGTTTGTAGATGTTTTATAGAGCTCAACAATTCTTGAAATAATAAGCTACTTTCAAAACATTTCATCCCAATCTACTTTAAGGTGTACATTATCCCCCGGATTTATTATTCTTTTGTGTAGGACTAGCTAAGTCCTGCATGGAAGAGGCCATTTAGGAGCAGGACGGCAGCACGCCATGCATATTAATGAAGACGCGTTGCCTGAGCTCCTAATCTTACATGGAGCATGTAAGAGTGCAGGGGACATGTCTGAGAGAAGAGCTCTCAGAATATACACAGCCCCACAATGAAGAACAGCAGTAAGGCCAAAGAAATGATAGAGACTGCTCATAGGTGTCCGCATATCCCCAGCAACATTTATCCATGTGTACAACAGCAAGTAAATACAAGTAAAATGAACAAACCCTTTTTTTTAATTAAAAATTCAATTAAAGCTAATCGTAGGTGCGAGGGTGTGCCCATCGCTTAGCTATGGTTAATGCAGCTTAAATGGCTGAAAAGGATAACAAGGAAGATATATACAAATGAAATAATATAGCAATAGTTTAGTGGGCAGAGCATTCGCCTTATGAGCAGACATTCCCGGTTCGAGTCCCACCGCAACACAATCCATTTTCCATGGCAAATCACATTATGACCAATATTTTTGTTGCATAACCTACTAAGTAACATATATTTGTGAAATGGAGTACTGAATTAAATGCACATGTGAGGTGTCAATGTCATAATGTTGCAAAGTCCCCAGATAAGCACGTGTGCCCCATACAATATATGTACACAGGAATCATGGATACAAATGGAAGGTAAAATGTGTAATGAATGACAACTCCATACAGCTTCCAAATCCCCCACCTTCCCAAGAACCATGAGATATAACTGTCCAAATCAGTGTAATTGTAAGCGGGAGTAAGCATTAGTAAGCAAGTATAAGCACCCAATAAGCAGTAGTAAGCATATTTAAGCACTAGTAAGTGAGTTTAAGCCCATTTGCATGGGGATAAGCAATGCACACACAGGTTATGCAATTTTGAAGCTAACTCTCTGTAAGTATATGTAACCAGAGGTGAGCATTGCTTACCCTCGCACAAACCCACGCAATTCGCTTACAACTGCTCAAAAGTGCCTTAATCACTCTGTATCCAATGGCCCTTGTTCTGCCCAGCAACAAAATAAACAGCCTTGCAGGTCTTGAACCCAGGACCCTATACACTATAGTTAACCACCAAGCCATAACAGAACATAGAAGAATGAGGTATCACCAAGCAAGTCCTCACTATAGTAAAATTAAACTGAACCTGTGAAAGGAATCAGTATACAGTCATATGTTCTATAACTTCTTCTGGCTTTTCCCAGTTAGGGGTCACCACAGCAGATCACCTGTCCACTCATGATTGGCTGTGGAGTTCTATGGTATCAAGTTGCCAGCCCAGCACCCAACCTTCCACAGAAGGCACACATGCACAAAGACTCACCCTAGGGCCAATTTAGAGTGTCCAGTACACCTACAGCATGTCTTTGGAATGTGGGAAGAAACCAGAGTACCTGGAGGAAACCCACATGATGGACATGCAAACTCCCCACAGAAGATATCCCAGCCGAGGATCGAACCAGAGAACCTCTTACTGTAAAGCAGCAATGCTAGCCGCTGCACCACCGCAGCCAACCTATGTTCCATAACCCACTACATAACATAAATATGTGAACTGGAGTACAACAGTAAGCCCACAAGTGAGGTGTAATTGTAATAGAGTGTTGAAGGCCACAATAAAACACAAGGACCCCATGCAGTGTACGTACACATGAATCATGGATACCAGGCAGATATATAAGATGTAATGAATAAGAAATCAATGCCAAAAAGAAAATATAATGCAAAGTCTAATGTAAGCAATGCTAAGAACTGCACAGGCCAGCTTAGGAGGTGTAAGCAATGTGTAGGCCAGCTAACTCATTGTGTCCAGTGGTATACCCCTTTATACAATGACAACCTTAGGTAAGCAGGTTTGTCCATAGCCTAACCTTTTCAAAACCAACCAATCACAGTAAAGTGCAGGAAATTGGCCCTACTTATACCCAACAGGCAGGAATACATCTCATAACCAGTTGTAGCTTCCCCTTGCAGGCAACATGTCAGGAAGGGGAGAGGGAGTGCGTTTTCGGGCATAGTGCTGGTGTCTCCAGGAGTCCAGAGTCATGGCAGGACTCCTTGACAAAGACCATGAGCAGAGACTGTTGCAGGGCCAGTACCAGGATTCCCAATATAAGGCGGAAGCCTGGGACCATCTCACCCGTGACCTCACCAGTGCCACTGGCATACCCCAAACTGGTGAGCAGGTCAGGTATCACTATGCCGACCTGAAGCAGTGTAAGGGGCACCTCTTGGAGCAGTGGAGCCAAAAGGTTAGAATGGCAGATGTCCCAGCTGTGTGTAAGTATCACTCCAGTATGTGTGTAATAATAGCCAGCTCATGTATATCATGGATAAGTATGGCTAAATATTCCTCATGTTCTCCACAGCTGCAAGTGAGTGGTCCATGAACCAGAAGGCCCGTGGAAGTTTCCTGGAGAGGTTTTGATGCGAGGCAGATCAGTAATACCCTTGCATGTACTGTCATAGGAAATAAATCTAAAAATATTAGTACATTCAGGCTAACACGGGGGGATTATGGCTGACAAAGTTCACAGATGACTGCAAACTGGGGGCCATAATCAAATCTCCAGCTGACACAAGCATCCTCCAAAAGGGTCTCACAGAGATGGATGCTTGGTGCCAGAACCACGGCCTCAAGCTAAATGCTAAAACGTGCATAGTCATCCCCTTTGGGAAAAACAAGGTGCCCACAAATTACCACATAGATGGTAATCCATTAAGTACAGAAGAAGTAATTAGAGATTTAGGGACCAACGTAGATAGTAATCTCTCCTTTGATAATCACATTGCCAAAGTGGTTAGAAAGACCTTCTATATAGCCCACCTTATCACGAAAGGGTTCACATCTAGATCAAGAGAGGTCATTCTGCCCCTCTACTCATCACTCATCAGGCCCATAATTGAATACAATGCCCCTTTTGGGATGTACCTCACCCGACACCTGCAGCAACTGGAGAGACCCCAAAAAAACCTCACCAAGAGGATCATGGGCTACAAACAGATGTCCTATGCAGCTCGACTAAAGAAACTCCAGCTCTACTCAGTTGCTTACCACCTACTCAGAGGCGATCTATGCCTGACGTACAAAGCCATGTCAAACCCAGAATTAATGGACATGCACCACCTCAAAAAATCCAAGTCCCTTAGAGCTACACGCTCCAGGGACCTAAACCTCAGCACAAAAATAAATAGGACATGCTGGAGGGAGAGATTCATTTCCCAGAGGCTCCCCTCACTCTGGAATAGAATCCCAATTCATGTTAGACATAGCCCCTCGCTGACCCTCTTCAAGCGAAATTTGGACGCGTGGATGGGAAATCGTAAATTCACCCCTGGGATCTCTCCTGTGTCCCTGCTAGACAGAGGCACAGTAAACTAATCTTAAAAGGGTACCTTCTGTGACCTACTTTACAGAGGCACAGTAGGCTAATCTAATAGGGAGGCGGAAGCCAAATACACTCTGGCTAGGCTTATAAATGCCCTAGGGCAGATAGCCTAGTATCTACCTATGCATCTATGAACCTATTAATTGCCTGTATAAAACCTGTGGTGTTTAAGGCAAGTACTGCATACATCTAAGAGTGTGGCAGGAAGATTCTCATATAGTTTGTATGTAAATAAAAGCATAGTAGCCTGACAATAAAGGTCTAACTGCTGGACTGCATGTGTATACTCTGGTATCATACGGTAATGCACATTTGCAATCACTTAAGAGTACTGTTGTATTAAGCACTGTTACCCACACTGTGCACCATAAATAGAATGTGTAGGAATGCCTGTATATGACTGCTGTAATCCCCAGAGACCATTTAGTACAACTGAGAGAAACATAGTCAAAAAACAGTGAAAATGCAGACAACAAAATCTGAATAGCACATGCAAATGAGACATGAACTGTTGTATTTTTAGCACACACAGCCATGGTTTGAATCCTGGACATGGTAGTAGTCTGCATATAGAATCATACCCCACAACTGTACAGATATGTCCAGAATGTCCAGTAAAGTGGCCCATATATGTTGCCTGTCAACCTGACCCCCTGGGAAGTCAGGGGAATGATCCCAGATGCATAGGCAGCAAACAGGAAATACAACTGATTGACATACATCTATGAGAACAAAGTTGGCACACTAGCAACTCCCCAAAACCTTATGAGAGTAAGAAGCCACATATGTCCCATTTACACCCCCATGTTGCCAAGCTGTGGCCAGAGTTTGTACAGTAACAGAGTAAGATGCATGTGCATAATAGTAATGTGGAATCTGGTACTGTGTATGGCAACATTCACGTAGTGCTAACAGACATTTCTCCCACAGGTCTGTCAGATACCAACACTGTGCCCAGAAATACAAGAATGATACCCTGTACTGGTACTGTTTACTTTGGTATTGTATGGCATTCTGACTAATGCAATTGCTCTGAATAATAAGGTATTACTCATCACTGTCACCCACACTGCCCTACAAAATATAACTGTTTAGGAAATTCTGCATAAGAGTGCTGTAATACAAGGTCAGAATGCAAAACCACAGGAAAATCATAAGACAGAAAGCAGATAGGAGATATACAGCAATATCTATACAGCACGCACAACTCTGATGGACAGTATTTACGTTGTAGCAGACACGGCCATGGTCTGAATCCTGGTAGTGGAAGTAGTTTGCATAAAGAATCATACCCCACAACTGTACAGATATGTCCAGAATGTCCAGTAAAGTAGCCCACATCTGTTGCCTGTCAAGCTGACCCCCTGGGAAGTCAGTGGGATGATCCCAGATGTTTAGGCAGCAAACAGGGAATACAATAGATTGTCACACATCTATGAGAACAAACCTGTCACTCTAGCAACACCCAAAACTGTTATGAGAGTAATAAGCCAAGTATGTCCTATCTACACCCCCATGTTGTTATGCTGTGACCAGAGTGTGTACAGTAACAGATTGAGATGTATGTGCATAATACTAATGTGTAATCTGGAACTTTGTGTGGCAACATTCAGATAGTAATAACAAACATTGCTCCCAGAGGTATGTCGGATACGAACACTGTGCCAACAAATAAAAACCGTAATATCCTGTACTGGTACTGTTTACTCTGGTACTGTATGGAGTTGTGAGTGCTGCTAGTCTAGATATGTCCCAGTACACCTGCATGTTGTCAAGACATGGCCAGAGTCTGTGCAGAAAGAGTTGGTTAGCTGTGTGCACAACATCAACCCGGAATCTGGAAATATGTGTAGAAACAGTTAGTTACTGTTAACAAACATTCCCTCTACAGGTTTACCAGGTAAGAGGTGTATACTGCAGGTAAAACCAGTTCATGTATAACGATGATGACAACCATATTACTGTCCAAACTAAGGCTATAGGGTAGTGTAGTAATACATGTAAGGTACAGACAACAGCACTGACTAGAAAAGTAATGTGGACTACAGGAATATACTACTGTTAATTGACATCTTTCTCCCCCCTCCACCATATCTCCAACAATAAACTACATACCCACCTCAACCAGTATGTAATGACTCCACTCTTCTGATTATGTCCTATTGGTTGATATACATTTAAATTTGTTTTCATGCATGTGCTATATTGAATTATTCCAACATTGGTGGCATGGTGCCATCAATGTACTTGCATGCTGTTTTTATTATCACTGTGGTCCCATATATGCATGTGTTCCGTTTGCTATGCAACTGTTCCATATCTGGTGTCTGGGTTAATGGGAATATCTATGCATGCTTTATTCCTAACCCTGGAATGTGTTGACTATTACTAATCCACATATGATGATAAAATCTAAACACTATAGCACATTTGGGAAGGCTGGTCCCAGCAGACCCACCTGTCCCACCTCAGCTGGCATTGGCACCGGTCACCAGCATGTATGAGACCCAACCTGGGACCTCCTCATCCGTTGGTCCTGCACCACCTTCGGGTGAAACTGCCTCAGGGGATGGGGCTTGTCCACCCCGGGAGTGGAAGCAGACAGGAACCTGTCAACTGTTGCCAGGTCAGGGTCATAGTGTGTAGCGAGCTCCGAAGGGAGGTCATAAATCTGCTACACCATCTCAAGGGCCATGTGTCGCAACTAGATGGTCAACCTGGCTATGCAACTCAGCCCCCAGCACAGCCACCTTCAGGGCTGTGAAGGTGCAGTGGTGACTGCCCATGGGTGGGGATATCAGTCCCACTGTTTCTACTAGAAGGCTCATGGGCTTCTGATTTCCAAACACCCCTCCCCATCAAGGTGTTGACCCCCCACATGTGTCATATACCACCCCTGTATATGTCTTGTTTGTCTTGTCTGTTAACCTACTCAACCTACCTCCCCAAGCATACCAATTATCCCTCCCCAACATCCCACTCTCACCTGAAAAAAAAAGGGCAATCTGTTCCCAAAAAAAATCTCGCCCCATACATAGCTGCCCATTTCGCACACATGTCCACTGGACACATGTAATCTGGTCTAATTGGCATCACAACATATTATTGTTGCCCTCACCCCTCTCTCAGGGGTGTGTGTCCAAATCTACCTGCAAATTCAGTGTATATGCACAGCTATTGCTGTAGAGAAAATTGGCAGCTATGGGCCTTTCCCTACACCCTTCCTGCACATCCCTAGTTATTTTCCCTACTGTCTTTCCCTCTTTGTGCCCCTTTTTCACCACTTTCCTATCAACCCTTTTTTCTTTCCTTTTAAAGAAATTAGCATGGGCATAAGCAGGAGTAAGCACTTTTAAGCAGCAGTAAGCGGCATTAAGCCTGTTTGTGCGGGTTAAGCAATGCCTACTCAGGTTAAGCAATTTAGAAGCTAACTGGGTATAAGAAACTGTAACCAGAAGTTAGCAGTGCTTACATGCGTGCAAACCCACACAAACCTACTTACAACTGCTTAAAAGTGCCTTAATCACTCTGTATCCAATAGCCCTTGTTCTGCCCAGCAACAAAATAAACAGCCTCTACAAGGCTCGAGCCCAGGACCCTGCACACCATAGTCAAAGTGATTTACCACTAAGCCATATTTGATATACATAAACCTAATGTTTTCACAAACAAGTCATTCAGCCCAATCATTCAACAGTACAGGGAATGTATTTCAACATGTAGATGTATGTGTGTGTGTGTGTGTGTGTGTGTGTGTGTGTGTGTGTGTGTGTGTGTGTAAATATATATATATATATATATATATATATATATTAATATCTAAATAGATATAACATATCTATATATGTAATCACAAAGCACGCAAATCACCAGTAAAGATAAATCCAGGAAAACGAAAGAAGTATCCAAAGATGCAAAATTTAATACAGCAAAAGACACACAACAAATAAACGCTCTTTTTCACAAATGCGTTTTCGTCCAACATAAACCAGGACTTCATCAGATTAATTTCAAATGAAACCAATTAGCAGTTTAAATAAGCATAACAATTAATTTGAACCAATCAACAACAGTATATTCTAACCAGGCAAATCAAAGATCAATTAGTCTCATGAATATTAACTCAAACTTGTATTGTCCCTAAAAATAAAAAGTTCATTGACCCATACTATGTGTGTGGTGTTGCAATTAAATATTATTGTGAAACCTTATAACTGGATAAAAGCCTGCTTGCTATTATTATTCTTTTAAAAACTACAATTCTTGTTAATAAATAATTAAAAAATATATTAAATAGTTTAAAATGTTATGTAATTTCTATCCATTTCAACCTATTGCACTTTTATATGATGAATGCTGCCATCTAGTGGTTTTATTTGATACTTCAATAAACTAAATATCAGCAGCTCTCAATTTTGACACTGGGGATAGGGAAATATGGTCATTTAATCCGGGTTTTCTCGTGGCATCTAATTTAATTTGCCACCATAATTCTTTATAAGATAACCATTCTTCCCACAAACCTCCCCTCAAATGTTTTTTAACCTGTTCCAACACAAAAAAAAAACAAATTTTGCTTCTAAACATTCCTTAGTATGCCTATAAAGTGCATTTGTGTCTTCACATTTCTGAATTTCATAATTATGTTTGTATATTCTTCTCCTCAAAGCTCGTTCCGTTTTCCCAATATAAAATGAACTGCATTTTTTGCATTGGGCCAAATATATTGGCCCATATATATAAACATATATGCATACATATGCATAAATATATATATATATATATATATATATATATATATATATATATATATATATACATCTATATGTCTATACAGCAATTTATATATATGTAAGCAGATATATATGTATATATATATATATATATATATATATATATATATATATATATATATATATATATAGACATACATCTGTAGGTAAAAATGGAAATATAACAAAAACATATATGCCCAATGCACCATTAATGGGGTTGAGAGGCTCCAAACAACATACGTCTTGTACGAATAGGTATCCCCCCCCACAGCCAAACATGTCTGTCCTTTTTTTTTTTTCAATAATCATTTTTTATTATTTTTCACAACCATATTACAAATTCACACATTATATACAATATTTACAAAATGCTTCCATTGGTTAATTTCACATATATATCAACCTCATGTATTGATCAAAGGTACAGCACTCACAATCAAAAGGAAAATAATAAAAAAAAAAAAAAAAAAAATCCAACATTAACAAATCCAAGCCAACAATCTGTCTTTTCTGTACATTTTCTATCTAATCTAAGGTTGATTTAGACTATATTCTGGTTCCCGAGAAAAAGTGGATAGTAACCTCTTAAGCCAAAATAATATTAAAAATTTGCTCCCAGATTTTTATGTTGTTGATATTTTTCTTGTGATCACTAATTAACAGTTTATGCGCTAAGATGTGTTTTATTGCCAACAATCTGAAATTTTCCCACGATGTCTGGGCTGGGTTCAACCAATTTGTGGCTATATATAATTTCATTAATAGGCAAATATTCATAATTACAATCGCTTTTGATTTATTTAGATTCTCGGGGAATATGAAGAATCATAAACTCCCAAGAGAGTGTTGAATTTTGGTAACCCATTTTTGTAACTGCAATTTTAATGAATTCCACAATTTATAAATGCACTTACAACTCCAGAACATGTGAAGCAAATCTGCTGTCTGATCAAAGCAATGTGGGCATATGGGTGAATTCTTAGCATCAAATTTGTGCAAAGTGAGACGAGTATAGTATGCATTGTTAAATATCATCAGCTGTGTAAATACCAATTTCTGAAGGGATACGGACTTTAATGTTAATTTAAATGCCTCCAATATCTTATTGTCATCTGGGAATATCAATTTCTCTCTCCAGTAACTCGATAAAAGAATATAATTATTATACTTCCTCTCTTTTATCAATTTATATGCTGGGTTATATATTTTCTATCCTGCAACAGCTTCCCATAGATTACAGAAATGATTAAATCTTCCCCTTTCATTTCAAAGTTGTTAAAATAGTTTATAACCAAGTCTTTTAGCTGTCTTACTATAATTAAATAGGAAATAGGAAGTTCTATTTCTTTTAAAATATCCTGTACTGGTACTCCTAGAAAAGGATATAAATCCAGTACAGTTAACTCCATGATTAAAGGGAATTTCTTTAGATCAATCAATTGACCACCAATTGTTAAATTTGGGTTCCTATGAAACGGTTGGAAAACCATCATATATTTTAGTAAATTTAAGGAAGCGAAAAGAGTTTGAATTGCCATTACATAACTTTTGATGTGCTCCATTAGCTTATATTTACTCATTGTCCAATTATTTAAAAAGGGTAATGCTTTAGCGTTGACTCCCACTTCATTTATATGCTTGTACGTTAAGAGCACCCATTTGGGTGTCCATTTTCTATTATCACTATCAGTAAGGCGTCTTTAAAATCCTATTGGCCTGAATCACTAAATAGTACATTTGAAATCCGGTAATTCCAGCCCCCTTATTTTTTGGAGCCATCAATTTTCATATGAAATTCTCGTCTTCCTAGGTTCCCAAAGAAATCTTCCCAATCTTATATGAAGCTGTTTGAAGAATGTTTTGGTAATTCTGAGTTGTGCAGCTCTAAAAATATATAACATTCTAGGAAGAACATTCATTCTTATGATAGCTGCTCTTGCCATCATCGGTAACTTCAATCTACTCCATCTTTCAAGATCCAATGTTATTTGATCTGTAGTTGACTTTACATTGTTAATAAAAAAATCTATATTTTCAGTTGAGAAGACAATTCCCAGATATTTTATCTTTTCTTCCGTCAATACTTGTCCTGTTAATGGTAGCATTGAAAAAGGTGTGGGTGTCTTTAATGGGAATATTTTAGATTTTTTAAAATTTAGCTTGTAATTGGAAATTCTCTCAAAGATTTCTATTGCAGCTAATATTTTTTCAGTATCGGAAACAGGTGTGGTACAATATATGTTTAAATCATCTGCAGAGGCAGCCATCCTAACCTTTATTCCATACAGTACAGGAGAATTATAAAAAAACATTTTGCTTAAGGTGTAAAAATAAAGGCTCCAAGTAAAGATTAAATAAGATGGGAGATAATGGGCAGCCTTGTCGGGTAACATTTATGAATTTTATCCTATTCGAGCATTCGTGATTTATAAATAAATTTGTGTATGCATTTCTATATAGTATCCTTAACATTGAGATAAACTCCTGTGGTATATTAAAATAAGGTAATGTATCAAATAAATAATCCAAATTAACCCTATCAAATGCTTTCTGAGCATCAATAATTAGGGCATACAAATTCAGGTTTTTATATTTCGCATAAGAGATTAAGGTATGGAGCATTAAGGTATTATCCGTGGTCTGCCTCCCATCCATAAACCCCGCCTGTTCCTCTGATATTATTGGGTTTATTACCTTTTTCAGCCTACTTGCCAGAATGGATGTCATGATTTTCATGTCCATATTCAAAAGTGATATAGGCCTGTAATTATCAGGATTTTTGGAATCACCTTTCTCTTTTAATATCAGAACTGTCCTTGAGGCATTAAAATGAGGATCATTAATTCTATTTAGAGTGATATAATTAAAAGTCTGTGACAATACACTGCTCAAAATCTCACTAAAAGATTTGTAGAAATCCGAGGTCAAACCATCTGGGCCTGGGGCTTTGTGAGGCTTCAGTTTTTTGATTGTTTCGGACACCTCCTCAACTGTAATCGGTTTGATTAAATCTCTATGAAATTCCTTGTCAATATTAGGGAAAGTGATTCTCTGTAAAAAATCTTTTCTGTCTATATCTTGCAAGAGTGTCTGCTTCTCACAATAAATCTGATTAAAAATTTTTTCAAAGGTCTTCATGATATCCGCCTTGTCAGTATATGTAGTATTGTCATAGTGGATTTCAATAATTAATCGTGTTGATTTCATCTGGTTAATAATACGAGCTAATGCTTTCGAGGGGGTTTGAATATGATTTGCATATTTAACTAAATTTCTTTGTTCATAAAGTGACAAATTTCTATTATGAAGTAAAAATAGTTCTTTTTGACATCTTAATAGCTCAGTTTCTGTCTGTTCATTATAGTTCCTCATCAAATCTTGGTCCAGTAATTGAATTTTAGTTTCTAAATCCAATTGAGTCTTCTTTTGTAATTTTTTATAATATGTAGCTTTTTGTATAAATAGTCCTCTTAGCTGCGTTTTAGTTGTAGCCCATTCTATATCTATTGGGTGTCTATTTTGGGAAATATTATTTAATGACTGTTTAAGTATCTCCTTGACTTCCATTAATATATCTTCCTTGGTTAGTAAATATGGGTTCAAGGACCAATTATACCCTCAAGCCTCTTAGTATCCATATTACTACTGTTTAAGGTTAAAGTTATCTTTGAATGGTCTGAGAGTTGTCTGACTTGATTAGAAACACTAGGGTCAGCTGAGATCAACACCTCTGAAATTAAGAAAGTCAATTCTCGACCACATTTTACGGCAGGTTGAATAATAAGTAAAATTCTCTGCTTTCCTTGTGAGTGTATGTGTTTAAAAGGGTCATAGAGTTTGAAATCCATTTTCAATTCTTTCAATGCTACCATTGCCTGTTTATTGAACGCTGAAGAAGCACCCAACTTGTCTAATTTAGGATCTTGATAAGAGTTCCAGTCACCTCCCAACACTATATAGCAATTATTGTATGACTGTAAAATGGAATAGATTGAAGCTATGAAATGATGCTGATTAACATTAGGGGCATATACACATATTAGTACTATAGGTTTATCATACCATTTGGATGTGAGAAGGACCAAACACCATCTACCCTCCTGATCCATTTTCACATTCCTAATATCTCCCTGAAAGTGATTCTTAACTAAAATTGCCACCCCTGCACTATTTGTTGTTCCTTCTGCCGTCACAATCTTCCTAACCCATTTCTTATCCTTCACTGACTCCCACTGATCATTAGTCATATGCGTTTCTTGTAATAAAATACAACATGCTGATGATTTGAGAAACAAATGAAAAAACAGCTTTCTTTTTTTCATGTTCTGGAGTCCTTTGACATTCCAAGATTCTATTATCCACATTTAACGTTCATTAGAAATATAACTCGATATCTAATCTCTTTGAGCAACCTTAGAATAACATAAGTTGGCATATCATCAATTGTATGGAAGCAAAACTGCCATCCTATCTCTACCCAGTGCCTACCCACTATTCCTCTGGACCAGGATGAACATAGGTTTTTTACATTACTGGAAACCATCTGAGTAACTAATCTACTAATTCTATTATTTAACAATGAAACCCCATGCAAAAAACCTACAACAACTACTTCTACGTCTACAAAGCCTAATTCTGACATTCCCTACTAAACACTACTTATAGGTAACTACAGCTCTGTACATATTTATGGATATACAAATAAACTAATTGTACCCTGAGATTCTAATGTACTTCAATTCACTTCAGCTTTATATTCAGCAATAGCAAATATTCTAATTTGTTGTTCTATACAGTATTAAATATTAGTTGACATAGAAAGCAGACAGTTATTTAACATTTCCCAACATCCTGTATCTACTGAATAAAATGATCTAACTACTTTAATCTGCTTTGTTCTTCCCCTACAACTTACCTACTAACATATTAATATTGAAAACCAATGCAGTTCAAAATAAAACTATAATGGCACTTTCATTTGTAATAACCATATATGAATAAGAGAGGAACCAAGGGGTTAAAATAAAAAAGAGGAAAAAAAAGCATGAAGGGAGCACAGCAAAGGAGAAGAAATAAGAAAAATGCCTTAAATTACACATAAAAAATAACTTCTTTTATGTTCTTTTATTATTATATGCACATTGTTTAAATCTGATCAACTAACCATTTTTACATCATTTATCAGTTAGAAATAATACCACCTATCTACAGGAATAAAGGAAAGGAGTAAAGAGAAGGGAGATATAGGAAAAAAAGAGAAAACAAATATATAAAAAAAAAAACTACAGTACCTTATTCTGCCACTACACATAACCATCTCCTTTTTTAATACACAATGCATTTCCACAGCGTTTACCTGCATCACTTTGACTTCACACACTATCTTACAGTCCTTTTCCTGCAAAATAAGTCCAAACAGGTTTCTTTTTACTTCGCCAGCAGTTCCTCTTTCTTCTCGGCTATTTAAACTGTAAAGGCAGTTCAATCAACTGGAACTACGAGATAAGATAAGAAAATAAAATTCCAGGCCTGCTACAAGAAACGGAACAGACAAAGGATTTTAAAGCCTCAGATTGTCATAAATGAAACATCCCATTCTCCCTGGTGCTGCAGAAAGCCAAAATGGACTGTTCACATTTCTGAAGATGGGAGAGCCTTAAAATCTTCAAAAAAGTAGGTCTTGCTTCTTTCCTTGTGCTTACAGAGTATTTAATGCCATCCACAGTAAAAATTAGGTTATTAGGATATTTCATTTGAAATCTGATATTTTTGTCAATCAGAAACTTACAATATGGAGCCAGCATTTGTCTAGATTGCCTTATTTGTGTTGGTAAATCCTGTGCTATAGAAATTTTATTATTTTGCCACATTATAGATCCACCAGATTTTTAATAGTTAACAGTACTTTGCTCACATCTTGGTAGTTCAATATTTTAACATAAACAGGTCTGGGTATATTTGAAGCTTGAGATTCTCTGTATGCTCTATGCGCCCTTTCTATGACCATCTGCTTAACAACCTGAGTCCTTGAGCAGTATTTCGAATATTTGTGTAATAGAAGTGATCAGGTCATTATATTGAATAGATTCTGGGATCCCTCTAATGATTATATTGTTACGTCTGGATCTTGCTTCCAAGTCCAGAATTTTATTTTGCATCATTTGAATGTCAGTTCCATGTGTCTCTGTTCTTTTAGTGAGCATTAATATGTTGTTTTCATTGGTAGCAATTCTAGTTTCTGCTTTCTCCATTCTTTCGAGAATCCGATTACATGTGTCACTAAATGAAAGTGTTTGAGATGTTAGCTCTTTTAAGGCATCCTGTATAGGTAGCAATGCTGATTTGATTTCTTCCATTGTGACCTGTTGATCAGATTTTGTTGATGGCCCTGTTTTTGCAGTCTCTTGCTGTTTGATAGTTTTCTGTCTCTTGATTAAAGATTCTTTCTCCGGTGATTGCAAAGCTGACAGCTTGGTTTTGGAAGTTGTAGTTTCCATATTTTTGTCCTCCTTTGACATTTCGAAATTCTGCACGAAGATTTATTTCCCAAAGAAAAGTTACAAAAGTGAGATCAATCAGTCCTTTGTTTGGTGCTCTGTTCAGAGTCAACCTGACAATCAGATCCAATCCTGCTATTACCAAGTATTTTTTTTCGATTTTTCTTTCTCAGAACCAAAAGTGACTTCTGGTCAGTTAGTAATAACTGCCAATTAGTTTGTTTACTCTAAGTATAACTCCACAGGGTTGATTTTTTTCTCAGGTATTTGAAGAGCTGAAGTACTGCAGTGCTTATAGAACGGCAGCCATCTTTGTTCTCCAAACATGTCTGTTCTGCAATACACTACCAACTGTTGAAGATCCAATAACCAGGACCTGACATGACAGGGGCACAAAATGTTAATAGTGCTCCATCCCACCTGTATAATGTCAGGCTGGTATCAGTAACATAGCATGCAGTACAGTCCGGCTCCCATAGGGAAGGTAAAATGTGGAAGCAATCAACACCCCCTAGGATACATATAGGCAGACTCATATATGCAGATATATATACATATATATATATATATATATATATATATATATATATGTATATATATATATATATATATATATATATATATATATATATATATATATATATATATATGTAACTACACATACACATGCAGAGATATGTATAGTAATATAAATATATATATGTAGAAGGTACACACAATATGGAACAGCCACTATGCCTACAGTTACCACCTTACCAATTGGATACTGTATAAGCCACCTATACAAATGACAATCATTGCCTGCAACATATATCCACAGAGAGGTCAAAGGATATAACACCACCACAGGTTTGCATACATGGGAAAGCTTTATTTGTGTACTGTTACAGTTAAATAGGCCATGTCATATAGCTGTTTAGACACTGACATCCATATAAACAGAGTAATGCAACTGTGAAACAGTTATACTAATACAGTAGTCTGGAAAGGTTTAAAAATGTTGCTGTCCAGGCAGAGGCCTTCAAGTAGTACAATAGTAAAGACAGACTGGGCCACAGGATACCAAACAATCAACAGTAAGTAATGCAGATATATAGTTCAGCAGACTCTATCTATACTATGTACACAATCTCTAGGGGTTAAAGACCTCAGTTGACACAATGGGATGTAACTGTTACATAACAAGATATAACTGACATCATCACAAGCACATTGACAGAACAGTCTGTATGGCAGGAAGCAGTAGGCCTGCATTTACCCAAGGAGGATTGTATGGTAATGTACATCTAGTTACCTTAAGGCAGCTTACCCCTGATACCCCCACATATTGTAACAGCCTAGGTTAGTTATGGTGCAT
Source organism: Protopterus annectens (assembly GCF_019279795.1). NCBI lineage: Eukaryota > Metazoa > Chordata > Ceratodontiformes > Protopteridae > Protopterus > Protopterus annectens. The sequence continues at coordinate 181,068,793 of NC_056736.1, forward strand.
CCCCCCTAAACTCTATAATACAGGGCCGTATACCACTGTTACATACACTGGCCTCTGGTGTGCATAAGGGCACACATGTGTCACGTAGGTGAAGCCCACATATATATGGCCCCAACCCCACAGTATGTGTGGGTGACACAACTGCAGTGGACTGATGGCAGAAATGGCAACATGACATACTCACAGTCCACTACAGAACAACCCCTGACAGCATGTCATATGTGCAAAGCCTAGTATGTAGCTGAAGGGCAGAGGCTGGAACACAGGCCCATATGCAGAAAACTATTGTCATACACTAAGCAAGTCACTGGTGTTACAGAATAGTCTGCCACATACCCTTAATCAGGAATATGACCTTAGAAACAGAAATGAATGTAGCCTGGTACTGATAACACTCAACACACACACTGCTAGTGAAATCTCTGACACAAGACCTGTGTGGTGGACAGACAAAACATAATAGGCACACCTCTGGCCATCAAGAGGATAGGCCCACAGTTGAGATCTATGCAGACAGACTGCATTCCAAGTTAAACTAGTATGTATACACAAACCCTAAAAAACCTGTGCTATACAATGCATACAACAAGTCTACTCACACTCTGTCTGTAGTTCTGGAACCTCCAACAAATATGTAGCTGGCCTGAGTGTGCAGGTTCCCCACTAAGAGGTATTGCTACCTGCTGTCTGTAACAGTGATGCCCACACACAGGAAGGATGTCCATCACACAGGAAATGTAAAGGGACCATGGGCACATGATGTAGGGATTTATAGTAGGTGGTTGCCATGACAGTGGTATTTGGAAGTACTACACAGCAAGCTGCATTCAGGTAGCAAGTGGAGGACACTTATTGGTGCAGAGGCCATCACCTGATCATGTGCATCACCTACAAAATCCATGCTGCAATCTGTTCAAAGCAGCTCAGTCCATTTAATGGACAGGAACCAAGAGAGAGAGAGAGAGAGACAGAGACAGAGAGAGAGAGAGTAAAGTGAAAGTGGAAGTGAAAGCGTAAGTCAAAGCCACAGCAAACAAACAAAAAAATATATATATATATAATTACATCCAGCAAACTATCCAGAACAGACATTCCCACAGCAGGTATGTGAAGTATATATATGCATGTAATTGAATGTAGTGCCTGGTCCATAATAATGGGGTAGATGATGTTAAATTATTTATATGTGCCATCAGGTGTTGTTGTAATGATGTTCAGCTGAACAACTGCTATGGACAATAGTGTCTGTCCCAGTGGGTAGTGGGTCATAGCTGTCAACTGTGCAGATCAGCATTGACTGACAAGATGTAAGCCATCATAGTTGTGTGTTTGTGTAATGGGAAGTATGTATATTACATTGCCAATAGCTGGTGGTGGAAGTAATGCAATTATGATGGACACGTGGGATCCACAGCCCAACCCTTGCAGAATACCCAGGTTAATCTGAAATGTAGCATGCAGGAATGCCATGGGTGTGTAATAGGGTTACCTGCAATCTGGTCCTACATACACCCACCAAATGTCAGGTTGTGTCCATATGTGGCACCTGTCTGTATTGTAGCAAGGCAGAACACTGCAGCTTTGCAGGAAGATGTTCTGAGATTGTGGACCTGATGTCTGAATGTACATATAGGTATGCATAAGTGTACATTTGTACACATATACAATATATAAACATATATATATATATATATATATATATATATATATATATATATATATACACACACACACACACACACACACACACACATGTATTTCCACAAATATCCATGTGTAGACATATATATGAGCACATATATACAACATCACATATATCTACACATATATAGATATATACCTAAATGCACATGTCTACATATATACAAACACACACAAACATATATGTATGTAAATACATGTCCCCTATATTACTACCACAGTGCTGCATGCTATGTCCATGGAACCAGTACACATAGCAATACACACATATATCTACAGCTGGCAGTGTCTGCAACATGAACAGGTATGTGACATGTTATCCCCTTGTTGGGACCATACTGCCCTCATCTGTGAAGTATGGAATGGGAATATGGGGAAGTATGGGAGGTATAGTTGTGGAGGTGGTCAGGGTTGGTAGATACAGAGGACAGTCTAGAGGGGTGGTATGCGACCCATGTAGTGGGTAAACACCATGGATGGTGTGTGTGGTCTGTGATGTGGATGCCCCATGGGCCCCAATACGGACACAATGGGAACAAGCCTCCCACCCACTTTTACTCACAACAGCAGTCACATCCTGAAGGTGCCTGGCCTGGAGGCTGATCAGGAGGAGCATGTTGACCCTGTGAATGTGTACTGGGTACCTCAGAGTGATGTAGCACTTCCCACATGTGTCTGTGAAGCCAGATATGGAACAGACCTTGGACCTGACCTCAGGGGCAGGAACATGTCTGTGTGTGCTCCCAGGGGGGGGGGGGCACCATCCCCTGGGTTGGTTCTACCTGATGGTATTGCTGGAGCAGTACATGAGGAGGCCCCAGGGTGGGACACACATGTGATGTGGCCAGGTAAATGAGCAGATGGGTTTGGAGAGGTGGTTCTGCTGGTCAATAGTACATATACATGCTATTGTATCACTGTTATAGAACATATGTTGGTAGTAATAGTCTACACAATCCCAAAATATATCCAACAGCATGCATAGAGATCCCCAATAACACAGATTGTCAGACATGCAGCAATCACAAAGCAGCCATACCACCGGCATATATGGAACCATAGTGGCCCTGACAATAGCATGCAGGTGTAATAGTCTGTAACAGGCCAGCAATGATAGTGTCCACACAGGAAACATGGCTACAAACATATAGCAGAAAGTGTGTACAATACAATATCTGTCCCACTAGTAGGCAAATAAATTAAACCGAACCAGAGCCACAAAATGATGACAAAACTTTTAATTCAACACATCCACAGTAAGCGCTTTCATCCACCAAGGACTTCTTCAGACTGTATAATGTGTTAAAAAAATACAATCATTAAATACACATGATCTATGATGTCACATGACATATTTGTTTCCTTTTTAGGAAAGCAATGAACTCCTTCCTGTCATTCAAACCAGGTTGATGGCAAGCATTCAATTTTACTTGTCATTCATACTCCTTCCAACTCAACTCTACTTCTGCATCAGATTTTTTATCTGCTTCCAAAACTTCATCCAAAACACAAAACTTAAAATGTACTTTGCACTTGTTATCCTTATAATGCTTACTTAAAGCATTTCTGTCATCTTGCACACTTACAGCATACTTGTGCTCATACATTGTTTTATTTAATTCTGTTGTTGTTTGCCCTGCATAAAATGCTGTATATGGCATACAAACAATCAAATACACTACAAATCTTGATTTACAAGTGTATCTGCCTTTTATATGCACCCATGCTATACCCGCTTTAATATCTTTGACCTCAGTTAATAGCAAATCACATAAATTGCACATTAAACATTTGTATATTCCTGGATTGCTGAATTTTAATACTTTACTGCTTAACTTACTCTGAAATAAGTTTTTAAGGCTTTTACATTTTTTCTACACAAAGACTGGGGCATCTCCCACCTTTTGACCAACATCAGTACTGCACTTTAAAAATTTCCAATTAGCTTTTATAATATTTTTATGGTATGACCATCAACACTGTTAGTAACTTGCATAGAAGTTTTGAAATCTTTTATTTCCTTCTTTTTTGCTATTACTATCCCATCACTCCTGTTCTTAACAATTTCTCTGTAGCAGAGTTCTACATCATTTTTTGGATACCCTCTGCTCATAAACTTATCACACAGACTCATACATTCCTTACTAAATGTATGATCTTCATCAGTTAGATGGTGTACTCTAGTCAGTTGACCTTTGACAATACTTGTTTTGGTCTTTTTGGGGCGCGTACTATCATAATGCAAAAAATAATTGTTTTGAACTTCCTTCTTATGAATAGCTGTAACCATCTTGCCATTAACCATGGTAATATTAAGGTCTAACAAAGTAATATTCACCCCATCATAGATAGAAGTAAATTTAAGAAAACAACAAACATTATTAAGATAAGTCAAGAATTATTCCAATAATTTAATATCCCCCCTCCAAATTAAAAAAGCATCATCAATAAAACGCTTAAAAATGCAATATATCTCATATAACTACTTTTAAACACATGACACTTTTCCCATCCATGAATAAAAGTTTTGTCTTCATTTTGTGGCTCTGGTTTGGTTTAATTTATTTTCATTAGTTGTTCTAGATTTTTTCTTTGTTTTTTGTTCTTGGTTTTAGAAAACATGAAGAGCCAGATGACCTCCAGCTTTATGACCCTGACTCCAGGTGGAATTTTAATGGATACACCTAATGGTTTAATAATTTTGAATCAAGAAGGGCGTATGAATAGGTATGCTACTCAGAATGTTTTGGGAGCTGCCAGTAGGGAAGGAGGCTTCGGAAGATTTGATGAGGCTCTTAATGGATGGTTAGCACCTCCAGCTGATCCATTGGAAATATCAGAGATCAGCCAGTGGTAAATCTTTCAACAAGCCCCAATTTTTATAATATGTTTAATCAGCTTGAAAAAGACATTTTAAAGTTAAAGAGACAGCAGTGGGACAGTGTGTATTTTCAAAGTTGCCTAAATACACACAGAGTATTATTTTGTCAAAGGTCAACTGGCTAGAGTACATCATCTAACTGATGTAGATCATACTTTTAGTAAGGAATGTGTGAGTCTGTGTGATAAGTTTATCAGCAGAGGGTATCCCAAAAATGATGTAGAATTCTGCTACAGAGAAATTGTTAAGAACAGGAGTGATGGGATAGTAATAGCAAAAAAGAACGAAATAAAAGATTTCAGAACTTTTATGCAAGCTACTAACAGTGTTGATGCTCATACCATAAAACATATTATAAAAGATAATTGGAATTTTTTAAAGTGCAGTACTGAAGTAGGTCAAAAGGTGGGAGATGCCCAGTCTTTGTGCAGAAAAAGGTAAAAGCCTTAAAAAACTTATTTCAGAGTCAGTTAAGCAGTAAAGTGTTAAAATGCAGCAATCCATGAATGTACACATGTTTAATGTGCAATTTATGTAATTTGCTGTTGACTGAGGTCAAATATATTAAAGTGGGTACTGCATGGGTGCATATAAAAGGCAGATACACTTGCAAATCAATATTTGTAGTGTATTTGGTTGTTTGTATGTCATGTACTGCATTTTATGTAGGGCGAACAACAAGAGAATTGAATAAAAGAATGTATGAGCACAAGTATGCTGTAAATGTGCAAGATGACAAAAATGATTTAAGTAAGCATTATAAGAATAACAAGTGCAAAGTAAATTTTAAATTTTGTGTTTTGGATGAAGTTTTGGAAGCAGATAAAAAATATGATGCAGAAGAAGAATTGAGTTGGAAGGAGTATGAATGGCAAGTAAAATTGAATGCTTGCCATCCACCTGGTTTGAATGACAGGAAAGAGTTTGTTGCTTTCCTTAAAAGGAAAAAATTATGTCATGTGACATCATAGATATTTAATGATTGTATTTTTTGTAACATATTATACAGTCTGAAGAAGTCCTTGGTGGATGAAAGCGCTTACTTTGGATGTGTTGAATTAACAGTTGTGTCATCATTTTGTGGCTCTGGTTCAGTTTAATTTATTTTCATTAGTTGTTCCAGGTTTTTTGTTTGTTTTTTGTTTTCGCCACTGGTAGGTAAGCTGTAGCCATACCTAATGAGTTGTGTGTACAGTTTGTTGTCGCTGATAGAGATGTGTATGAAGAACTGTGGTAACCTTGCTGTATGAGTTGCTCAGACCTGTTACCATCTTTATATCTTTTAGCCAAGATGTGATATGCAGTTGTGCCAACATATTCAGTGGCCGAAAATAAAGTGCTGATCACATATTTAATCCAGCACTACCCTGTGCTGTTTTGCCATGATGCCCATGACAAGCAGGAGCAGATAGCCCTGTAGAAAACCTAGTCCACAGGGTCAATGATGTCGGACTGCATAACCGCAGTTATGAGCAGATCCGGCATCACTGTACTGACCTGCTTCGCAATGCTCATTGGTGTGATGCTGCAGTCTGGGGGGATCACCTTGCCACAGGGGGAGCCATGCCATCCATCCCCCCTGAAACCTGTGGAGGAGCTCCTGGCCAGCCTCATGGCAGCTGCCTGTCCAGGCAGCCACCAACCGCCGGACACCTTTGTGGAGGTGGGTGCCACCCACACACTGGCCAAGGAGTGTGCAGGTAAGGCCACAGGGCACATCAGTAGACCACAGTTGTGCATACATCTGCATCAGTACAGGTAGAGCATGCATATCTGACATGTCATAGGTATATCGTTTTGCTGCATAGTAGTGATAAAAAGATGTCCATATGTGGTAGTATTGTGGAAGCGTGCTGTTGATGTATTGTAATACTGCACCCACCCTGTAGCACTGCCACAGGTGTGGCCACTGACATTGCATCTCTCACCCTCTTATGCAGGTCCCTCCGGTATACCACCAAGGCAGCAGCCTGCAGCCAGTGAGTATGGTTTATGTAGATGCTTGCCAACACACTGGGCATGTAATGGCAGTGGTCTATGCCATGCACATATCTAACACACCTACCCAGAATGTATGCTGTACATGTGCACGTATTGTTGCTGTGAAATGCACTGCATCACAGGGGTGAGCATGATGGGGTTTGGAAGGTTATGTCAGACACCTGCATGATAACTAACATCATGTCATTGTGGAACTTGTCCACAGGGAGTAACATAATGGTGGGAGATATGGCCTACAGTAGGGACATGTTTGGAACAACACCCATATACAGTGAAACACCAGTATATATACCTGTAGGACAATGGCAACTGCTGCAGAGATAAACTATGGCATAAGGCATTACAGTAGTCCACATTATCAGCTAGGACTAGGGTGTAACATGTGGTGTTCAGTGTATGGGACACTGCAAAGTGACACATTTGTAGGGCTTACTCATCATGCATCTGCAAAATGGCTGAACGAGGGGGGATGTCAGCATGACACACCAGTGCACTGCAGCAGGGATCCTAAGGATTCTAAGAATGGCAGTATCTGCACATAATCAGGTTTAGGACCTGTGGCAGTTGTAACCCTACCCCCACAGCAATAGTGATGGCAGTGTGTGAACACCAAGGGATGTGCACATGAGTAGACCTTGCAATCATGCAGAGTAGGGGGACATGTGTAGGGCAGACTGAACATACACTGACAATTGCAGATGGCCCACATTGTTATACCTCTGTCAGGAGTAGTGACTGATGTAGTACACACAACAAGAGGTGTGTCAAACCATCATTGCACACATATGCCCACACAGAGTGTACGCATCATGGTCAGCATCCACGCACCAAACACATTCTGTAGATACTGCATGTGAAAGTACAAGACATATGTCAAATACCGGGCACATGTACTGTTAAGATATGCAATGATGTGGACCCAATGCAGATCACGGATGGGTGCGTCATATCAGGAAGGGTGTATACACCCCCCATAGCCATTATATGCTCTGATGGTTGTTAGTGTAAGAGTATTGGATTGGTCATACATGGTCCGCTGATGTTGAGAGCAGTAAATCAGGCATCAGGCATTCAAAAATTACATCTGTCCACATATCATCCCAGGTATGTGTTGCTGAAAAAGATAGGGGCTGTGAACATTAAAGATGACATAACTGACACAGTACTACACATTCCACAATGGGCTGTGAAGTATGTTGCACAATACATGGCAGGGTGCAGAACAGGTGCACAGCAATATTGTTTATATGGGTGCAGTGGTATCCAGGGGAAGGGGCATCACCTAGTGACACAGCACATGCATCACACACATGTTTGCTGTTGCTAGCATAGATTGACTATAGTTGAACTGCATGCTGTTGTGTACCATATGCTCTGCATGTTGATAGATGGGTAATAGGAGATCTGTGTGTACTATCATTGTGCAACCTCATCTCTGTGTGTGTGTGTGTGTGTGTGTGTGTGTGTGTGTGTGTGTGTGTGTGTGTGTGTGTGTGTGTGTGTGTGTGTGTGTGTATGGGTGTGTGTGGGTGTGTGTGTGCATCCTGGTGGTTAGTTGGTTTGTCTGTAGGGTCACTCTGGTGAAGTGGAGGGAGGTTGATGCATGAAGGATGTGTGTGTGCATGTGTGTGTTTGTGTGGGTGGCCATGTATGCACATGTGAGATTGTGAAGAGATCATACAGCAGTACCTCCCTTTGGGACCGTGCAGTACATGGACATGGAATGCCACATTACACACCAGGAATACCTGTCATGTGTATAATCACAGGAAAGCTGATAGTATAATATGGTCTGTAGCATGGAACAGGCATTGAGAGGGAAGGTAGTCACTAGGTGCACCCTTAATATCACATTCAGCAGGGAGGTCACCTACAACCCATGTATGCAGCACTACAGATGCATTGGGGAAGTACTAGTCAAGACCAGGGAGTGTCTCCAAATATTACAGTTGCCACATGATTGGCTGAATGAGCAGCATATCTGGCATAAACTGAGCATCACATACACAAGCCACACCAGTGCGTTATATTATGGACAGAACATAGTAGCCCACACATATAGGGGCCTTGCTCATGATGTCTGGACATACAGAGGGTGCATATTGAGTGACAGCAGTGAGGCCATGTAAAGCCACTACACACAGGTCAGGCAAGTAATGTAGTAACAGGTCTTGTGGTGTGACTGCTTGTGCAGGCATTTAGAGGACTGATATATTAATGAGTGGTATCAATGTGTGTATGTTAACAAGTGTGATGCAGGATGGGGTACCCCATGGACATATACATGGGACTGTCTGTAAAGCTATGGACAGGTAGGTTTTATGGACGTGTGTGTGTGTGTGTGTGTGTGTGTGTGTGTGTGTGTGTGTGTGTGTGTGTGTGTGTGTGTGTGTGTGTGTGTGTGTTTGTGTGTGTGTATACTGTTAGGCAATGCTGTACAGGTTTTAAAGTGCATTTGTTTTCCCCCACAGGTGGCGAGGTGGGTCAGGGTCCCTCTTGCATGCATTCTGATGTTGGTGTCCATACAGACACCAAAGATGATGATAGTACTGTTGAAGCACAGGTGGAGTTGTCAGGGGCCGACACAGTGCCATCATTTGGTATCCCTCTTTTAGCCACCCCAACCCCACACACAGTTTCAGTGCCTATACATACCCCATCACCAGTGGCGAAAGTGGAGGGACAGCTGGCATTTGGTTGCAGTACACAGGAAAGTGTGGTAACCATGCCTACTGTGTCCATTTGCAGCAGGCATAGCCAGATGTCTGGCAGGGCATTATATAGGCGGATGTCCCAGGGTGCTCGTGGTACAGCTGGCTCCTGGCAGAGGCGACATAGCTGATACCACCAGGTGCATGTTTCAGGCTGTCATGGCAGTGCAGGCACGTATAGAATGTTACACCAGACAGGGCCTGAAGCTGCAGAGGGCTGCTCTTGCATCTGTACGTGACAACATCCGTGAACTGTCTGGTGCCATCCGTGCTTTACCAAGGTCATGGATAGATGGCATGGTGAGATGATGGCCCTCATCAGCTGTGGTGTGTCCTTGTGTCAACGTGTGGTGGGGATGCGGCAATGGCCGGGTGGATGTGGGCCAGCAACACCAACACCTGGCAGACAACGTCGACATGCTAGGACACCAAGGGGCTCCTGTAGTGGCAGCACCAGCCCTGGCAGTGTGGGGGGGTGTGCTCCACACCACACCAGAACGGGCCACGTGCATGTGGTCCTGGCCAGTCCCATGAGGGGCCTGGTACCAGCGGACATTTGTCATCAGCAGGTGAGAGTAGCACATCGAGGCTTGTACCAGGACATGGCCATGGAACCACTGGCAGGTACAGTCCACGTGTCCATGGCCGGAAGCAGTGAACTGTACACCCTGCTAGGTATGGTCTGCTGCTGTCCATAAACACCTGTGTAGGGCAGCCACATGGCAGAACTGTGTGCATGCATACCAGCACACTATAGAAACACATCTAGGGCAACTCCATTCCTACACACACCACAGCACCATGCCCAGCTCAATGCAGTACATCCCTCACCCACACACATGGTGTTAAATGTATGGCCCAACCTCAGCCTCTGGCAAACCAACATCACACTCTGTGCATATGATGATACCTGTGCCACATCCCTGTCATCCATACCATCAATGCAGAGACAGGCTAATATGGTTCTGATGCACACAGTGACTGTACTGCAGTGTACCATGATACTGTAGTGTAACATGTTTTAAGGAGTAAAGTGTAATGCATATATGGCAGGTAGTGTAGCCATGCAACAATGATGCATTACAGCTGTTAGTAACACTGGTTGGTTGTGGTAACTATAATGTTATCCATTTGTGTTGTAGGTATACATTTGACAGCACAAGGATGTCCTGTGCATATGATGATACCTGTGCCACATCCCTGCCATCCATACCATCAATGCAGGGACAGGCTAATACAGTTCTGATGCACATGGCGACTGCACTACAGTGTACCATGGTACTGCAGTGTAACATGTAAGGAGTAAAGTGTAATGCATATATGGCAGGTAATGTATCCATTCAGCAATGGTGCATTATAGCTGTTAGTACCACTGTTTGGTTGTGGTCCCTATAATATTATCCATTTGTGTTTTAGGTGTACATCTGTTAGCACGATGATGGTTTGCAGGCATATTCTACAATTGGGTATGGCACTGTGGTGACACCATGGCTCTGACATATCTGGGGTACAGTTGAACATATGTCACAGGTTACTGAAACGGTTATTGCATGTTCCACAGGGACAGTTGACCCACTGAGGTGTGTATACCCTGCAACCTGATGTACACCCATCCACATACATGCACACTGTGACTTGGCAAAACTGGGACTAGACCCCTACACAGCTATGTAGTGATACTGAAGTGTATGGCTGACATTGCACATACCACACAGCGTTTAGGGTGAGGTGTGTCCTAGGTTGCATGTTACATTGCAGAACATCCCCAGACATGTACAATATGCTAATGGGGGATGTAATGAGTATATACTGACAATACGTAGTGTAACATAACTTCATATGCACATTAACAGACACATAACAGGCAGACACACATCTGAGATACCAGGGCCTATCGCTGCTAACTAACTTGACTGTGTGTCCAATGTGTTACAGGTAGGCTGCACACAGCACATGCATAACGAGCATGGAACGTGATATCAATTACCTGATGGGGAATGATGACAGTGGTAACCATAACGTGGTACATGGGACATATAATGGGTGTAACTTGGTGTAATGACAGTGTACACAGCACCCACATCCCCCAGTGGATATTGTACTCCCTGAAACACATGATTACACTCTGCCATACCCACCATCACACATTGGCCGCGACTGCAATACAACCCATAGTATACCCCAACAGTGGTACCACAGGGATATGCATCTAATGCACATGCCACACACGTAGTAGGGTGTTGTATTGTCATGCCTGACCTGTGGGCAGTAACAACACTATACATACTACAGTGTAGCAATGGGTATTGCAACAGGAGTATGTGGCCTCGAAATGCTGTACCTTACAGATACATGGACATGCACAACTACACACACATGCCAGAACACAATGGGTATCCCATGCCTATCAACCCATTTGTAAAAAACTGTAGTGCTGGTACTGCAAGGTTCATGTAGCTGATATGGGGAGGAGCTTAACAGGGTACATGTATTGTCCAGTACAGCAGCAGCCACAACTGACTTTGGCAATGGGTGTTGCATTGGTTGTGAAGGCCCTCATGGAATTCCCAACTACAGATGTGCTAACAGGCAGACACTGCTATACTCAGACATGCACACATACACATGTGCCACTACAAGGGTGCATTGTTGCAGGTGGTCATAGCCGTGTACCTAGCTATTGTCCAAGGAGAGATGGGTTGTGCAGGGGTTGTGTGCACAGTGGTATCCTGCCACCTGCCAGGTAGCAGCAGGCAATCTATCGACAGTCACTACTGTGGTGACCCTCAGGGTGAGAATGACATGCATGAGCCAATCCTCCAGGTGCCTCCTGCACATGGCCACTGAGGTGATCAAGTTGACATGTATGCAACATGCATTACAACACATAGTTAGTGTCTGTGATGGAGACCTGTACCCAAGCATGTTCTGTTGACTGTGGTAGTGTAGTGGTGGTACCCATGGCATGTGTTGCATACAGGGTGACATCTCCTATATGTGCCAGTTCTTACACAGCTGAGCAGGCATGTCAGTGTCAATCAAGCATAGGTTGCCTGTACATATCCCAGCTGGATGCCAGCCATCTGCACATCTGTACAGGGACTGACAGCCATCAGCTTGGCAAGTCGCTATGCAGTAGGATGAGTGTGGTGAGAGATAGACATTTGACAATAATATGTATGCCATAACTACATGTCAGAAGCCCTCCTAACATGTGCTGTACAGACGGTAGTCTACAGTTACATTTCACATGTCGGATCATTACCTGGAAAGGGGTATATACTGTAACACAGCTCGCCCGCCAGGGATACAATAGGGAGGCCTCACTGTCCAGCTATGCCTGCAGGTGCACCTGTTGTCATTAATACAGTTAGCACTCTGCTCTTGCCTGGGTAAGCACTGTCAACAGTAGTACTGCCATGATACACTACATGCCAGTGTGACAGCACATACCCTGGCCTAATAAACCTGTATGTAACACATTCAAATGGATAACAGTGCTGTACAGGCCACATATATGTCTGTGTCCCACACATGACACACACACCCTTTTGCTACTGTAATGACAGCATGTAGGCGTATGTATTGTACATGGCATTACATACACTTATTACAGATGTGAGTACTCTGCTGTGTTAATAGACTGGGTTGTGTGACCTGTTTACCAGGCCTAAGTCATGCTTAACAAGTATCAACATTGCTGCAATATAACAGCTCAGCTGATTTGCACACTGATAAATGATGCCTACACTGTGTAAGCTCCTGTATGTTTGCCCATAGCTTAGCACTGCTTAGCTTTGCACAAACCCGCTTAAAGCTGCTCAAATCTGCATTAACCACTCTGTATCCGACAGCCCTTGTTCTGCCCAGCAACAACATGAACAGCCCTTGCAGGTCTTGAACCAAGGACCTTGTACACTACAGTCACAATACTTAAAAACCACCCCATGACCACCGTGAAGACAGCTATCGTTTTACCAATATAGCTGTCAATACACATATTGTGTAGTATTGAATAATTGACTTTTCTTCCTAAATTGTGTAGTCCTTGTTATTAATATGACTGTTGCATCACATATGTTGTTTTATCATAATGTACACATAGCAGATACATATGGTGAGATACATCTGGGAGGGTATACATAACCGTGAGGTTTACACAAGACAGGAATATGGTTATATACATATAATAAGTCTGTATATGTCTAAATGTACATACACATGTATACTCATACATATGTCTGTATACACGTGTATAGTGCTACATATATATGGCCATGTGTACATCTCTTCATATGTATATATATATATACATATATATATATATATATATATATATATATATATATATATACGTATATGTATATATAGATATATGTATATATAACTATATATGTATGCACATTCTATGTGTACAGATATGCCTAGTTATGTTAGTATATATGTAGATATCTATAACTATATGTGCATAAATATCTATTCTGATATACCTGCTACTGTCAATACATATGTTGATATCCATACATAAATGTGCATACGTATCTCTACCTGTATATGTGTAGACATATATTGCTCTGTATATGTATATATCTGAGTGTTTATATGTATATCTATGTACATATACATATCCATCTATGTATGTCGATATGTATATGTGTATATATCTATATAGATATTTGGGTAATTATATATACATATATTTTCACCATATGTCCTGAACATGGAGTGTAGCCCTACCTCAGCCTCTATAGATCCAACTTCATAGTGCAATGTGATGTCAGGTATGTATAGCAGGTATATTTGTATAAACTATTTGTACTGTTATAGGGATTGTCTTTACAGACATGGTGTGTGTGTGTGTGTGGGAGGTCACATCTGCTTTTAACATGTGCACCATTTGCTACTGACAGACATCCTAAGGACATCATAGTACAGTACCACTGCTAGCACATAATGCTCCTGTGGACTACAGCAGAGATATTGGCCAATATACGTGGACAGTCTGATACACTCTGGACAATCCAGAGGTATACACAGAACCCCTTGGTGCAAGACATGTGGACCAAGCCTGACAATGTGGATGTTAACAGCCATGTAGATGGGTATAACATGTAACTAATGGTATACATTTGCCCCCATTTGGTTATGCATTCACACACCTGTGTCTGTCCTGACACATAATAACCACTGTTACATAGGTGCCATGGCCATGTACTACCCACTATATATTGACATACATTTATACAGCATCTCACTGCTCTGCCTGACATACATGACTGTTATGGTGGCCTGGTAGCAGTACATCTGGCAGGTATCAGGACATGACATCTCACTGGATAAGTACACTAAGCTGCTAGGCATGTAACGAAGCACTGCACAGGCTACAGGCAGACTGGCTCAACACTGGCCTACACTTCCTAAGGGGGAATACACATGTATCAGCATATATAGCAGGTGCTACAGGCATGTCACAGCACAGTGCATGATACACCTGTATGAAAGTGCATAACCACAACCAATGTGAACACAGCCACATCCACATATGGTAAGCTAACGTAATATTACAGTATATAGATTATCTGTTCAACACCATCCTCATATGTGCCATTCATACACTAACCCTACATATACTGAGCCGCTACACAGTGCGGTCCAATGGCTGTTTGTGGTATGGGACATGTGTGTTTGTATGACCCTACAAACATGTAAGCTGATAAGGTAACATACAGTGGAGCAGCATGTAATATCAGGTAAAACAGGACCAAGAACAATGACATCTACCACAGTCTGTACACAGGCCAAAGTACATATTAACAATACACACACTGTCAATAATCACCATAAGTACACAGACCTCAGTACTGTACACACAACCACAGAATGTCCATGTTATGTCATCAAATATAAACCCTACTGTACATAACATGTGCAGCAGTCTGATATCTCACTGGCTTGTTATCAGATATGATGTCACTAATTATGGTGTACAGCACATATGCACCTCTTACTGCATGACATATGTACAAAGGTTGACAGAGTTGTGGCTGGAGGCACATACACAGGGCCAATATTGACATGTTGCTGTGATAACCTCATGCATTTACTGCTGTAACAGGGTTTGTTGCAGCACATGTCCTATGAGGGATATGATGTCAGTAAACCTCATGGCTGTCACCATCTACAGACTGCAATCCTCACACTACCTTCTGCAATTTACAGATAGGTTCTCTGTGGGTAACACATGAAACAAAAGGCACCACACACTGAACAGTCTGCAGATGATCCTACAGGTGGGGGTTTCCTCATAAACATAGTACTGACATGGCATGTATTAAAACATGTAGGACAGCCATATCCACACACACCCTGTTAAACCAACATTACTCCAAATGCAGTATAGCAGCACTTACAGTCTGTAGTCAGGTCAGGCACATCCCCCTCCTGTGTATTGCCATGTTTCCACAGTGTATGTTGTTACAGGTAAATCCCCTTTCCATCTGAGATGCTGTTTGCCAAACAACAGATCAAGTTCCTGCTCACAGTGAATGTAAAGGCCCAACACCAACATGATGCTCCTAGATATTGGAGTGTGTTTCCATGCAATTGGCTATGGGAATGTTACCACAGCTGTTCCACATTGAATAAGATAGAGGAGCACTGCAATTCGTGCAGAGGCCATCAGCTGATCATGAGCATCACTTAAAATCCACATGCTGCTGCCTAAGCAAAGAAATGTAAGTCTCCATATCCACCAGAGAGGGAGTGAGAGAGGCAGACAGAGGCAAAGAAAAGTCAGAGAGGAATGGGAGAGTAAAACTTGAGCATGTTTGTGTCACACACCTACCAGTACAGAGTATCAAACCCCTGACAACTATGTAGTGCTATCCCATGTCTATGCAGTTATTGGATGCGCTACATAGGTTACATGTCGCTTTTGCTAGGTCAAGGTAGGCTGTGTGAACTGCCTTACCCTCATCAATGGCCTTAGTGACTGTTTCGAAAACAGTGTTGAATTGTATTGAAGAGCCCTCAAAACGTATATGTGATGGTGAGTGACATCTGCAACAGGGATATGGTAGCTATACGGTAGGTGTAGTACACATGCCTGTCTGCATGAGCAGGTGCCAGCGTCAACACAGCCGCACTATCACAGGGATGCACACACACTGACACACTTGGCAGAGCCAGGAATACAATTCAACACTAGTGAGATTGCCACAACACATTACTGTGAAGGTATCACATGCACCACGGGGGTCATACAGAGGTTATATGGGCAAAGGGTATGTGGAGCTGTCTGACATCAGACAGCATGCTTCAGTATGCCAATGGGGGTTGTAGTGAGTGTGAATGTGGCCATATGCATCATACAACACACACACACAGACACAGGGTGCCAGTACTGACATGCATGGGTGCATTGCTTCACGGGTGTGTAGTGGTCAACTATGCCAGATGGCTATACAAGTCTAGGTGATGGGTATATCTTGGCATCAGGCCACATGAGAATGGTCTGCATTGTGGCTCAGGGGTGTAATATCTGGATTTTCCCACACAGGTGGGTAATGTATTCACCATCCAGTAACCTGGGTGACTATTGCGTGTGGCCAATGCTGTGCATTTCTTGCCATGTATGTGTCCCTTAGTCCATAACAAGGATGGTGTCTGGGATGTGCACACCTCCCACATGCATGTACAGTGACATGTGGAACTGTACCTGGGGTGTCTGGCCCATGTTGTGTACATAGATTATTATCAGATGTGCCAGTCATGGCCTCATGTGGTGGGAACTTTTAATGGAAGGCAGGTTGACCCTACACCTACATTGATAGCATGATACCAGTATTCCCTGGTGTTAGTGGCATCTGTCCATACAGGGCATGTTTTCCAGGCATGGTATGTTCTTTGTAGGTCAAATTTGATGGCACCACAGGTGTTGTAGGTGTCCAGTGAGGAACATGGGTTAGGTGCACTGTCGGCAGGTACATGCCAATTGGACTGATGGACAGAGTGCTTTGCCCTCTGTAGCCCACTGCAATCACACCATGATTACTATCAGTGGTCAATATGCAGGGTACTACCAACATAGCGGCTATTGCCTAGGCAAGTGTGTGTGTGCATGAAACATGGGTTGAGCGATTTCTCTTGGTAATACTAGGGTTGCTCATTTTGTTCACCTGGCCTTGATGCCACATGTAGTGGGTATGGATTTGCACCCAAGCCTCTCGGCTATTTCACATCTGTTATCGCTGTACAGTGGACATTGTGATATATACTAGGTCCACCATATAATAAATTTGCAAAACCCACTTCACATTGAATCTAGTTGTTACACATTCACACCCATATCCACAAAGGATATGAATTACAAACACGGACAACCACACAGATCTTTATTGTCTTGGATTAAAACTCGTACCTAACTATTTTATTACACTACAGCACTACATCGTTATAGAATGCCCCACAGAGATTACTGGACTAACCCTTCCCCAAAGGTGTATTTCAAAGTGAATGACATCAGAAGGATTGCTAAGGTACAGCATTTGAATTGTAATGAGTGTGACTAGCCTAAAATGCATTGTTCCCTACACAGACATAGAAACACGTACAAAACATCCACAACTGCCATGTGTGGGAACAGAAACCCTACCAGAGTTCTATATCACACTACAACATGAAGTTGTGATAGAACACACCACGGGGATAACTGGAGTACGCCTTCCCCAAATGTGTATTTCACAGTTAATGACATCAGCGGGATTGCGAAAGTAGGGTACTTGAATTGTAGTGAGTGTGACTAGCCTAAAATGCATTGCTCCCTACACAGACATAGAGAAACAGATGTAAAACATCCACAACTGCCATGTGTGGGAATAGAACCCCTACCAGAGTTCTGCATCACACTACAGCATGAAGCTGTTATAAGATGCACTACTAGGATTACTGGAGTACTCCTTCCCCATAGATGTATTTCAGAGTGAATGACATCAGCAGCCTTGCCAACATAGGGCATTTGAATTGTAGTGAGTGTGACTACCAAAAAAAATTGCTCTCTACACAGAGACACCCACACAGTTACCATGTCTGTAATTAGACCACCTACCTAACCATTTTATCACACTACAGCAGTATGATGTTATAGGACGTGCCACAGAGATTACAGGGCTACAGCTTTTGAAAGGTGTATTTCACAGTGAATGACATCAGCAGCCTTGCCAAAGTAGGCATTTTAATTGTAGTGAGTGTGACTAGCCTAAAAAGCATTGCTCTATACAGAGACCGACACACAAACGCACACAGTTGCCATGTCCAGGATAAGAACTCCTATCTAAATATTGTATCACACTACAGCAGTACACAGTTACAGGACATGCCATGGAGATTATTGGGCTATAGTTTTCCGAAAGATATATTTCACAGTGAATGACATCAGCAGCCTTTGCCAAATTAAGGGCATTTGAATTGTAGTGAGTGTTATTAGCCTAAAAAGCATTGCTCTCTACACAAACACACAAAGTTGCCATGTCTGGGATTAGAACTCCCACCTAACTAATTTATCACACTACAGCAGCATGCAGTTATTGTACACAACACAGAGATTACTGGGCTACAATTTTCCCAAAGGTGTATTTCAAAGTGGATGACATCATCAGCCTTGCCAAAGTAGGACATTTGAATTGTAGTCAGTGTGATTAGCCTAAAAGCATTGCTCTTTACACAGACAGAGACACACACACAGTTGCCATGTCTGGGATTAGAACTCCTACCAAACCTGTTTATCACACTACAGCAGTACACAGTTACAGGACATGCCACAGTGATTACTGGACTGCACTTTTTCCAAAGGTGTATTTCAAAGTGAATGAACTCAGCAGGCTTATAGTAGGGCTATGGGGTGTGCATGGGCCATAACCCATTCATCAAGAGGTTGACACACCACATGCAGGCACACGCAGGGTAATATTCCACAGGTACATGTATACAGCTGCTAGATGACTACTTCCCTATACAGTCATGTTAGACAGCTAGCACTTGCACCACATAGTCCATAATGCTGACAGATACCAGTGGCTAATATCTACAGTGAGTGACATCTGATCCTCATGTGGTTGTAGCCATTTGGAGGGACAGGTCTCATAATGAATAGCTCCTTGTCACAGTCACTCTCTTCTACACATCTATGTACATCTACTTTTGACTTATTATAGTGTGTTGTCCTTGGATATATGTCTGTATTCCTATCCAGCGTGTGCACAAAGCATGAGTGGTTCACACTGAGGAGTGTCTGCACTAACATCTGCAACTGCCAGATATGTCTAGTCCACTGTTGTTTGCAGACATGGTCTTCATTTTTTTAAGTGTATGAGCATGCCCAGTATGACCTTTCAGTATGTTGTCGAACATTGCCTTCATTTCTCTAAGTGTGTGAGCATGCCCAGTATGCCCTTTTGTATTGAATGTGTGGATCGATTCCAGGTAGTTTGTACTCCAGTGCAGTCCTTTATGTTGTACACCTAAAAGTAGCAAACTGTTTCTGCAGGGTATCCATTGATCATTTGGCAATATGGGGACAAATTGTACAGGGGATAGTGTGTACTGCAGGTGATTGTGTCTGTGCTGCTTCAGCTACATGGTACTGCTGTTAGCAGAGATATTCAGACATGTGTAGAGTTATACACTGTGATGTTTTCTGTCCTCATGTACTGTCAGGTGGACATTCCTGCTCACAGTGATGTCTTAAGGAATGGGGTGACTGCAGCTGTGTGCGGTATGATGGGCAGATGCCTACATATTCATGGTAGGTTATGCACTCCTGGAGGGGGAGCTGCAGACACTTGCTGCTGGATCTGTGTATCTGGTTCAGCATCTTGGTAGAGTGCTGGCAGAGGATCCCATACTTGTACATCCATCAACATGACAGTATGGCCTTATATTGCTATGGCAATACCTCACAGCTGTACAGATTTCACACAGATTACCCAGAGGCAGGAGCCATGAGTCAGGACATTATCCCTAACGTGGTGTATGGGCAGGTTTGTAGCCCCCCCTTTATGTGTTTACAGCCAGGGATATTGTATGCACACAGCTTTGTGTCGGACCTTGATCATTCAATGCTGCCCACGTTCCCACTGAGCCCTGTTATTCTATCCTCTTCCTTACATTATGCATACATTCTCTGATACTTTCCCTAAAGTTATCACCCCATCACAGCTGTGTGTTTGTGTTGGTCCACAGTTCATGCAGTGGGGCATGGTGTACATATTACTGTGGTTTGTCCACATGGCCTTGCATATGGCTTATGTGGAGTGTGTTGTGTTGTTATTTGGGTGTCCATGACATAACATGCATTGGCAGTATGTGTGAGACACAGGCCCTTGGCAGAGGCCTGTGGGCCATTAGGTGTTGATGCGGGCCACATGTGGCAGGCCGTTGCATTCTGTCAGTCCTACAGTCTCAGTCAGCCATACAGTATATTCCCCTGGGGTGACAGGGTAGGTGTGCTAGGTGCTCATGCCAATGCCTTCTATCAGTCTTGATCAGGTGGTGTGGATGCTGGCAGGGTGCTACCTACACCTAGCAACACACCCACATGGGACACCTGCACTGCATGCTTCATTCTTTTGCTATTGCCATTTACAGGTGGGGTCATATTGTACCTATTCCCCACAGCAGGGGTACATCCAAAGAGGTACCTGTGGGTGGTGTTTGCGTGAGCTGGATGCATGTGTGCTATAGACACTACTTGCATCTGACACACAGATATGCATTGGGTATTCCAGTTATGCTTGCATGTACAGGTACATCAGCTGTTTCCCAATATATCAGTCCTACCTCCTTTGTGATCTGTGAGTGTTTGGGCATACAGTACTTGTATCCCTACTACAGGACCAGATAATGTGATGCATACCTGTATGTACAATTCCAAGGGTGTGTCAATTTCACAGTGACACAATATATACTGTATGTCTGGGGTACTTTCCCCTGTGTACTGCTTGTATATCTAGCCCAACGGCCTTGTCATGTCAGTCTTTCAGATGGTGACACATATTACCACCATACATTTACAATGGTTTACTGCTAGCATGTGTTATATTGGTGGGGATTGTCTTTGGCACTGCAGTTGTGAAGACTTGTCACTGTCATCCACAGTAGTGGGCAATGGTCACCAGGTCTTACCTCAACATGCATACATACTGACAACTCTCACACAATATGAAACACACACCAACCTAACACACACATACCTGCATATTGTGTAGATGCTACAACCTATCCTGCTACCTTGGCCACCTCTGTGCATCTGTGCTCCACTGGTATTATACCTACATATACATGTTACTATATTTCTACATAGGGTTGTGGGGGACACACCTGACTGTTACAACGTGTGTACATCGGATTGGGGGGCACACCTGATCATTACTACATTTCTAAATAGGTTTTGGGGGCACACATAACTGTTACTACCTTTCTAAGTAGGGTTGGGGGAGCACACTTGACTGTTTCTACATTCCTACACATGATTGTGGGACGGGGGCACCCCTGACTGTTACTACATTTCTACACTGTGTTGGGGGAAGGGGCACACCTGACTGTTCCTACATTTCTACATAGGATTGTGGGGGACAGACCTGACTGTTTCTACATTTCTACACAGGATTGGGGGGCACACCTGACTATTACTACATTTCATCACAGGATTGGGGGGCACACTTGACTGTTTCTACATTTCTACACTGGATTGGGGGGGCACACCTGACTGTTACTACATTTCTACATAGGTGTGTGGGGGGGCACACCTGACTGTTTTTACATTTCTATGTAGGATGGGGGGGCACCTGACACCTATACACATTTGCTATGACTGTACTGGTATGTCAGGTACTCCATTTCATTCTGAATTCTAACCTATCATGCTGACTAGAGGCATATCAGTGTACTACAGGTCTTATCTTTGATTGACCTACATATTAGTTTCTGACTTCCTACCCTTCAGAACTAACATCCCACTGCCTGACCTGCTGTAGTCTGTCTGTGTAGGCCTGGGAGGGTTACCCATATGCATCATTCAGAGGCCATAGCACAGCCTTTGTTTGTGTTTGTCTACACCTGTCCTGATGGCTGAGACTGCCATTACTTATGTGAACCTCCCTGACTGGCATGTGTGAGTTATATGGACACACATGTGGCCCAGCACATTTCCTGCAGTGGGTTTTGTTGCCCTGTGTAATACTGGCTACTGTGGTGACATCAGTATTTGTTACAGATCTCATGGTGCCATTATAGGTGTCTACTATCTGCTGACATACCATTCAGCCACTTGATTCCCTTGCATGCTCACATCCATACCATAGATATAGGTAACAACACATGCTACTCCATTCGGCAATTGGAAGGTTGAGTGACTTACCTTGTGGGTGTCTCAGTATTGAAGGTGGTGCTGCAGGGCTGCCTGTGTCAGATGCACATAGTCCGCTCCCTACACATGGTTGAGCACTGGTAGTGTCATGTTTGGCATCCTTTTACTGTATGTGAGAGTCAGAGAGAGGTGTTATTCCCTGGGTCCCTCCTGTGTCAGTGTATGTGCTATGCATTGCCTCTTTGCCAAGGCCAGGGCATACTGGGCACTCCTCCTTCTGCTTATTGGGGCAGGCTCAGGTTGTTCCTCCTCTGAGTCACTATGTGCCTGTGCAGGCCTTGGCAATGGTGGGGGGCTGTGTCGACCGGCCCCGTGCTGTTCCTGCTGCAGCTGTTTTTGCAGGATCATATTGTGTAGTATGGCACATACGATGACAATTTGGGTAAATGTAGCTGGTGAGTACTGCAAGGCTCCACCGAATGTGTCCAGGCACTGGAACCATGACTTGAGCATCCCAAACACATGCTCTATTATAATTATGGTCTGTGCATGTGCCTCATTATGGAGTTCTTGTTCGAGTGTGTGTGCATTTCTGATGGGTATCACCAGCCACGGCTCCAGTGCATATCCAACATCCCCCACTAGGTAATTGTAAGGGATGTCCCTATTGGAAAATCTGTCGTACAGCTGCATCAGATGCCAGATTTGGGAATCATGATAGCTTACAGGGCAGCCAGCACACACATTTATTATTATGCCCTGGGCATTGCACACAACCTGGCAGTTGCTGGAGAGGAAGCCCTTGCGGTTGATGTAGACCCTATCCCACTCACTGGTTGGTGCTTTGATTCATATGTGCCTGCAGTCTATAGCACCCACTACCTCAGGGTATTCTTCTATTTGGTGGCACAGTTGCATATTGCTGCACAACGCCTCACAGGTGTTGGGGAAATATACATGCTCACTGGCATGTGCTGACATGGCATCCTGTAACTGGTGGAGTACCCTGGATGCTGATGCCTTTGAGATCCCCATCATGCCCACAGTTGACCTTTGGAAGGTACCTGTAGCTAGTATTCTTAGGCCTACACATACCTTGGTATCCACTGGGATGGGTTCCTCTCTGTTAGTTCTGTGTGTCAGGCGTGTGCTGCACAGCTAAACAATTTGCTGTAGGAGGTCCCTGTCCACACTATAATGCTCCACTATCTCCAGCTCATGTAGCCCCTGGTAGGTTACCCTGGGTCTGTACACTCTTATTCGTCTCCTCACTGTGGGTTGGTCGATAGCATTTACATCCTCACCACTCTCAGCCTCTTCCACAAGTTGTTGTATGAAAGCTATTACAGCCCCTATCATTTTGTTGTTTTGTTTGTTAAAATTTCCCCACTTGTATACACTGGTGGTGTAGAGCATAGGAAAAACCAGAGGGGAAGGTGTTTGCATAGTTTATAGTAGTGTTCTGGGCTGGGCTGGGCTGGGCTGGTCTCCTGCCTCTTTAATTGGCTGATTCTGATACATTTCACCTGCCAGCTATCCTAGTTCACCTAGATTACATTCCTACTGCTGGTTTCCCTTCCCATTGCCTTCCTGTTTAAGCCCAGGGGTGCACCGTGCAAACACCAGCTTAGGCAATGTAAAGAGTGTTAGGCAGCCTCAGATATACCCCCTTGCCTAGCTGTGCTAAGGTAGGAGCAAACTTCAGCCACAGGGCTCTAATCCGCTTACAGTATGCCTGACACCCCCCCCCCCATGATGTCAGCTAACTCCTAGGCCTGCACCAAGCTATTCCTGCTCTTACTCTGTTAGGAGCTGACTAGCATGCAGGGGAAATCTGGTATTCACTATCATTCCCTTCATTTGCATATGATTGCCTGCTAATGCATAGTTACATGTCTCACACTGAGCCTCCCCCCTTAGCAACCACTATTCACTGGCCAGGTTGTCTTCTGCCTGCCATTGACTATAATGGCAGAATAGTGATTTAAGTTAGAATGCTTATTTTAGGTTTATTTTCTTATTTTCCCCCCAATCCTGTTTGCACGCCACTGCCCTATGCTTAAACAGCCGAGATCAGCTTAAAAAAAATAAATAAAAGTTGATTTTTTTTCAGCTGTTTTCCATGCTGAAGGCCTTATACTTGGCCACTGGCATGCTTTCTAAATGATATCCCCCCTTTATTTGGAGCTGTCATGGCTCCATTTTGGAATTTGCAGAAATGTACTCAGTTACTGGCAAAGTACATTTCTGCAGATTACACTAGTCCTGCATGACCAGTTTCCAGCTTCCTGGATTGCAAATTCACTTCATTTCATGGACTTCTCCTGCAAATAGGGTAATTTGCATACAGGGGCCTAGTCTGTGCAGGACTAGTGCAGGAGAGCTTGTGCATGCCCCTACAGGTTATTCCTGCATCGCAAGGCAGACATATTGCCTGCTGGAGCTCCTGCACTAATCCTGCATGCCATGCAAGGCTTGCAGAATCCGGGGGTATATCTCTAGCATGCATGAGATGAAGATCTACAATATGTTTTACATTTCTTCTTAAATTCTCATTTTAGGAATTTCTGTGTGATAATTTTGCAAATAGTGAAGGTGTGGTCTGTTAAGCAAAGTTCAGAATTAGGCTATATTCTTTATTTTCTTGTATTATTTGCATATCACTTACTGTAAACATATCTCCAGAATGCTTCTGAAATTGACTTGTTGCACTGGCTTAAATGCTGCTAAAAGTTAGATACTGATTTACACAAATAAAAATGATTAAATATATGCTAAAATGTTGGGGAATAATTTACTGTTGGAGAAAAACTTTGCATGTTTGATGTCAAAAATGTTTTGTATTTTAGATATCCAACAATATTCATCTATTTATTTATTACATTATCAATCTCCATTATTTTGATATTTTCTATGCAGTGAAACTAATAAGAAAATCATTTGTTTTTCTAGACTATCAAATCAGAATTGGAACCTTCTATAAATCTCAATGGTTGCACTAAAGGGAGAATGAGTAAATATCTGCATTTTTAGATTAGAATGTTTATAAATAAAATTCTTTGTTTTTATTCCTCATAAAACATGCCAGATGGCTTTACCATCTTCACTCAAGTATCCTATTCTTTCTGGTACAGGGTGAAACATGGAAGTCTTTAAGGAGAAGCAAGAATCCCTATGACTCTTTAACTCCAGTCCAGGGTACATTATTAGCAAATTTGTTGCCCCCATGGTAACAGTTTGTTGGTAAAGGGCATGAAGAAATTAGATACTATTTGTTCTAGCACATCTGGCTGAGTTTTTGTACATTATTTCAGATTAACTTGTGTATTATGTGCCAGCATGACTAGCTATGATATTGTAAATACGTTTTTTTCATGTTGATTTATAATCTGTTTGTACAGAATGTTTTAAAGACTTGAGGACTGTCCTTTTACATTTCTAACTGTGCATGTTTATGAAGAAAGAATCTAAAGGCATACTGTTTCAGATTCAGCTGATCTGCAGATTATATCATCTGTATGTTGACAGTTGTTATGTGTTACTGTTAGAAGCTGAAGCACAGGAAGGAACTTTTAGAAAACAGCTGTTGGTTGATTTTCAATATATGAAATGAAAATAAGAACCAGAATAGTTGTGGTTGTTAGGCTAGTCTATAAAGGAGCCTGCTGAAGACAGTTGTCAGTAGTCAGTTACAGTTGACAGTTGTTCACAGATGTGCTGTGCAGTGGATACCCCAAAGGACTCACCAAGAACTATAAGTATTCATTTGTTCTATTGTAGTAACTTAGTTTAGATCAGGGACAGTGTTGTTTAGTCACTTAGGAAAATTATAACTAATCAGTTAGATGAGTTAGAGTTTTTCTAAATGTTGGATTTCTATCCATCAGTATTGATTTCATTTCTTGGTGACTGAGCTCTGTATGTTTACTGGAAATTACCATGTTATATTTTTTTATCATTTTGCTCAATATTAAATATTTTATTAACTTACATTGTGGCTGGTAAATCACTGGTTTTCTTTAGTGATTTCATAGTGCTTATCCTTGCTTTGAAAATACCCAGGGCCACTCCAAAAGCTTGGCTGCTTAGATCATTTGCTACAATTTGTTTTAATATTTAATTTTCATAATTGGACATCCCTTTAGAAGGGCAAGAAAACACTCTAATTGGTGGTAGCATTACTGTATTATTTGGGGGAAGGGACACAGATGGAAATCTGTGTCAGGCTTTCCCAGAAGTCTTTGGATGTGTGATATATAATTTATTTAAGTGTGAGTATATGAGCGGTCATGTCACCTCACAGCAAGAGATTCTACTGTTCCATTCTCAGCTGGAGCACATTCTGTGTGGAGTCTGCATGTCCTCCCTGTGATCGAGTGATGTTAAAGACATGCAGATAGGTGCGTGCATGAATGGGTGTGCCTTCTTTGAAGGTTGGGCATCGGGCTGACAACTCAGTACCATAAAAATCCACTGACAGTCAGTAGTGGACTGGAGTCCTGCTGTGGCGACCCTTAACAGGGAAAAGCCAAAAGACATTTTATATGAGAGGTATTAAACTGGGACACATTGCTCTGAAGTGTGTAACATGGAGTTACATTATGGGTGGACAGAAGTATGCAGTCCAGTCCCAGGCTATAGAGCATGTTCCTGTTGTGCTCTTAGGGGCAATTTGTGAAATGTTGCTCTCACATTGGAGTCAGTAGTGAGAACTGAGCCTCCTTAGTTACTGACCCAGTATAGTAAGAGATGTCAAATTATTTGGTTATAGTACAGTGAGTTATTATCTGGACATCACAAGGGGTAAGCCAATAGTATAATGGGGCTGCCTTCCTTCACCTGTTGGAGCATCAGTCCTTTCTTGAAGTGATTCATTGCACTCCATTTATTCTTTTGTTATTTTTATTTTCTATCTCTATACATTTTGATATAATCTTCACTTAAGCTTACTTCCCTTAACTGGTTTTGACCGCATGATAACTTTTTTCTTTGGTTATATGCCTTCTGTTATACTTTTGTGCTGCAGAGCTATTCTGCAGTAATACTACACATTAAAAAATATACCTTGGGGGTGGAGCCTAGATGTCCAACTGAGAGCAGTGAATTTTGAGAGCTCCATAAACTAGTATAATGATATAGGAAAATGTCAGAAATCTATAGATAAATTAGTAAACTACATAAATATCAATTTTGGTGATGATATACCAAAAATTTCCTGTCAAGTAACTTGGAGATATATTGAGTCACTGAATGTGAACAACTCAAGGAATTCTAATTAATATGCCGCTTTGAAAAAAAGAACTGCAATTAATGACGTCTACCTTACAGGAACTATCTTTGAAGATGGATGGCTTTAAAAATGACTTAGAAAACCTCAGATTAAATTCTCAAAAACAGACTGATACTCTTAAGGAACTATTACAGCAACACCATACAAAAATAACAAATATAGAGTCTTCTCTAAATGACATTGAAGGGGGACTAAGAATTCCCCCAAAAATTCTGCTTAAACAGAATACATGGCTGTTAAACAAAATAAATAACTTAGAAAATAGGGAAAGGAGAAACAACATAAGGATGTTTGGGCTGCCTGAAAACATAGAAGGAGAAGACATTATTTAATTCTTAACAACCTCGGTTCCTGAATTTTTAGACTTGAAAGAGGGACTTTCATTTGGAATTGAAAGGGTGCATAGAGCACTGATGAAACCTGCTTCTAACTCAACAAATACTCCACCTAGAGCCATAGTTATAACATTTCTTTCATTTCTGGACAAGGAACTAATACTAAAATCTGCTTGGAGAAAAATCACCCTTAAAATACAATCAAAGCCTGATAAGGTTTGACAATGATTATTCTTCCAGAGTACTAGAACAAAGGGAAAAAGTCTGGCCAATAATAAAACTGTTGAAACAAAACAACATTAAGGCACAGCTGGCCTTTCCAGCCAAGATAAAAATACTTTTTTCCAATGAGATGAGAACTTTTAATGACTTAGAAGAAGCTACTATATTCACCAAAACAACAGCATAGTGTCTATCCCAGAAGAAATGGAATGGATGGCTCCTACTCTAAAAGAATAAAAGAAACAAATCCTTGGACTGATTCTAGAAAGAAGAAAAAAAAACTGATTCCAATATAACTGTCCCCCAAAAAAATAACTCTTACAACTACATCTCTCAAAGTATCAACTGATATGGTACATCACTTGTCATCTGTTTTTTTACTTAACAAAAGAAGGGTTTCTTAACCAACTGAGAAAAACAGTAATGATTTATTCAGAATGTTCAAAGAGTCCAATAATTCTTCACAAACAAAGGTAGGTCAAAATGGGTTCCTATTTACATTATATATGTCAAACAAAGCAACATATAATACAAACATAGAAGTTTCTATTCCCTACTTGAACTCAGTGAATACTTATCTTGTTCACTTTTCATTGATTTTACTAATAATAATTTAATTAATTAATTAACTAATTCAACAAGGTACCATTCATCAGAGTTCAGACACAAATATAACTAATTGGGTCTATATTAGAAGATCGACTATTTAGATGATCGAGCACCTAAACATCGATCTTCTAATATCAAAAGCAAAAAATGGCGAATGGCCAATTTAACACAGGGAAAGATTTCCCTTGGCCATTCACCAGATTTTGCCATTTCCATACTGTTGAGTGATCTCAAAGTTGGTATATTTAGTTGGGGGTGTGTGGGCAAAGCCCCCACTTAGGTTGGATGTAAAGTTTTTTTGTTTTTTTTTTTTACTGGCCGACATGCGTGTTTCCCTGGGGGGTTTGATATTCTTAGGTTCGATATTAGAAGATCGATGTTTAGGTGTTCAATCACCTAAACATTTGATCTTCTAATATAGACCCAACAAAGTAACATCATATATAATAGCAGTAACAGTAGAGTGTTTTGAAAAAAAATCCTGTCCTGGAGACTAATGCCTTCTTCAGTTAAAGTATGATTTAGAAATGTCATGTATGTCCTCGTTAAATAATAGTAGCAAGCTCCTAGTACAAATCTCATCATTATTTTGTCTAAATATAGTTAATATCAGTTATGACAGATATCACATCTACGAGTGCTGTTTGATCAATCCTGATACGGTGTGCATGGATGCAGCTGTCTCTGGCAGCTAGTACAAATGTCATTATTATTCTGTCTAAACATAGTTAATATGAGTTATGACAGGTATCATAGCTTTGAGTGCTGTTTTATCAATTCAGATATGGCGTGTGTGGATGCAGCTGTGTCTATCAGCTAGTACAAATGGCATTATTGTTCTGTCTAAACATAGTTAATATCAATTATGGCAAGTATCATACCTTTGAGTGCTGTTTGATTAAGCCTGACATATGTGTGAATGCAGCTGTGTCTGACAGCTGCTTTATGTTGCCATTTTCATATCTAGGAAGCTGTGGGTTGTGGCTTGTGATTGAGTTTTACTGATGCTTGTGTACTAGGAAGAGACATTTGGTGTTTAGCCTGGATCCATGGAAAGGGGGTGTATAAAACTGTGATTTTGGATATTTTGGCAGAGAATAGTTTGTTTATACATCTCCTGAGTCAGAGGTGGGAAGGCTGGAAAAATATGTTATCTCTTGTTGTGGCGGCTTGTTGGTTGTTTTTTTTTTTTTTTTGATCTGTTTGCTCTCTGTTCTTTCCCTGGCTGCTGCCTCGCTGAAAGGGGGGAATTTAGGCTTGAAGTTGCAGTGAAGTGAAGCTTTGCTTCAGGTGCATCTTGAGCCTCTGGTATGTCGTACACAGACACACTAACAGAAACAGATGCTCTCAGGTTGCTATGATAACGGAGACAGAGTGACAATAATGCTTAATGGCTCTGAGAAGCCTCCGAGATGATTCTTGGCAATG
Source organism: Protopterus annectens (assembly GCF_019279795.1). Lineage (NCBI taxonomy): Eukaryota > Metazoa > Chordata > Ceratodontiformes > Protopteridae > Protopterus > Protopterus annectens. The sequence continues at coordinate 181,099,334 of NC_056736.1, forward strand.
AAGTTTTTGGTTTAAAAAAAAAAAATATATATATATATATATAATTATACATGCATATATAATAAAAGGGGTGTTTAAAACCACATGTGCACATATTGATTTACTCCAAACACTTTGTTTAGCTCATTAAGTTGATTCTTTATAAAAAATAAATAATAAGTGCAATTTTATATTTAAAATGTATTTTGGTCCAAACACATTAAGGACTTACATAAGAGTGGAAGTCTAAGTTATTGTGAAAGACTAACAGCACTTCATCTTGTGCAGTACTCTTTGCAGTGGTCCAGGAGGTGAGCTTGCTCGGACGTGTTGGTCATATGGGAATAGCTGATTCTTGGAGTGTTTGGGGTTGCTGGGAAGTGTTAGAGAGTCATCATATTTCCTTCATGGAAATATCTGTGGGAATGGAAGGTGTGTGAAGTGGTTCACTGGCAGAGTGGTCACGGCATGGAACAGGCTGGTAAAATGGAACAGGACAAATATTGGATTGGATATTTTAAAAACAGCCTGGAAACACACCACAAGAACTAGTGAATGCTATTCTGGCAAAACTGGATGGGCATTGTTGCCCGTGCTTGAAGTACTGTTATGTGTGTATGTAAGGATTGAAATATACTTATAACAAACTAGAAGGGTCTCATAATTTAAAGTCTATGGACTATATAAACATGCTTGGAAGGTGCTAATAATAATAATAAGCTTGAGGTTTCTCAAATAACTATGCAACAGCCAAAAAAAAAAAAACAATAGTTATGTAATGTATGATTTTAGTAAATCTAGACATAAAATATATAATCGTCATATAAGATGAGGCAGTCTGCTGAATTTAGAAATTAAAGTCATTATTTAATAACATGGGCTTGTGTATAATAGCACTACTGTCTTAACTTGTCATAAATGACATACACTACATTGAACATCAAGGGGAAGCATGATGATTTTCTTATATAAGTAAATATGCATAACAAGTCATGTAATTGCTTTAACTTGAATTGTAGATTTTGTAACCCATCTTGACCATAAATAATACTTAAGCAGTTACTAAGGTAACTAATGTTTTATACATGACATCAAACTGACAAAGTTGTTCAAGAGAAACAAACCAGTATGAACCAAGTCAACTGTAGAACACTGGTTTAATAATGCTAGTAGAATTTGTAACACACCAAAAGAGTACTTTTACTGGTTTTTGTTCAAGAGAAACAATAGAAGCCTGAACTTGAAATGTCACAGAATGTAAAAATCATATTCTGAACAAATAGTATTAAACTGACAATAGACACTTAGTTTAATAACATGGGATTGTGTATAATAACACTACTGTTTTAACTTGTCATAAATGACATACACTATATTGAACATCAAGGGGAAGCATGATGATTTTCTCATATAAGTAAATGTGCATAACAAGTCATATAAATGCTTTAACTTGAATTGTGGTTTTGTAACCCATCTTGACCATACATAATACTTAAGCTGTTACCAAGGTAATTAATGTTTTATACATGACATCAAACTGACAAAGTTGTTCAAGAAAAACAATAGAAGCCTGAACTTGAAATGCTGCAGAATGTAACAATCATATTCTGAACAAATAGTATTAAACTGATAATAGACACAGTTTAATAACACGGGCTTGTGTATAATAACACTACTGTTTTAACTTGTCATAAATGACATACACTATATTAAACATCAAGGGAAAGCATGATGATTTTCTCATATATGTAAATGTGCATAACAAGTCATATAATTGCTTTAACTTGAATTGTGGTGTTGTAACCCATCTTGACCATACATAATACTTAAGCTGTTACCAAGATAACTAATGTTTTATACATGAAATCAAACTGACAAAGTTGTTCAAGGGAAACAATAGAATTCTGAACTAGGAATGTCACAGAATGTAACAATCACATACTGAACAAATAGTATTAAATTGACAATAATCACTCAGTTTAACGTTTGCTGATTATACAAAATAGAATGTCACCATTTAAATCTAAAAACTTTTAGTATATGCCATAAAATGACAATTTATGAATATGGAAAGGGAACTTGTAATCATTAATCACAATAAGTGAATTTGTGTTTTTTAACCTATAATGTCACTCATTTTATAACAAGAAATGACAGATATGAAAATCCTTAAGTGTAGTAAATGGGAGGAAGAGGGATGTACTGATAATTAAAATGCACTAACTTTCATCAATATTCACATAAAACAAAGTTGATGCTTTAAGTAATTTAGCAAGAAACAAGGTGATTACTTAAATGCTGGCAGACAATGAAATACAACTTCTGATATATCCAGTAAAATACATTGTATTATAAACATTAAGTGTAAATATTATTACCATCTATTTTTATTAAGTAATAAGTTTTGAAACACTTCATCAATAAAGGTGAATATGTTACATAACTGTGTGCTATAATCTTTTTCTGAGGTTTTATTTATGATACACCCTACTTTGCTATGATTGAATTGCTTGTCATCTATCTTTCATGTAAATATTATTTGCTTATACAATAAGTAGACATTTATATTGTATTAGGCATTCTGTCTAATCTAGAATAGTACAATATCTGTTCAAAATAACATTACTATTGCTTATTCCTATTAAAATATTCTCCATATGATAATTTAATTTATGGAGCTCAGATGTTCTGGATTGTCAAGGTATGAGCGATAATCTGATGGACCTAGGTTTATCCATCAGATTAGGGATTATTTTTATTCCATGGCTAGTGTGGATCTCAGTTTTGCTAACATTTATTAATTTAAATTATTTGTTATTTCGCAAAAACATTTTTAGTATGCCTGACCAAAACATTACTTTATTGGTAAACACTTAAAGTATAAAACTGATAATTTCCCTTAAAAGCTCAAACATATACTTTATAGTTATCAAAGGAACATGTTTAATAGTCACAATAAAACAAAAGATACATAGTCTAAATAGCCTAAAATGGATTTAACTTTATTATCTTTAAATACCAATGCCTTAAACAATACTAGCAAGACATCAAATCTACTGACATATTTAAAACTGAACAAGGCACAAATTCTCTTCCTTCAAGAAACTCATTTCAAAACCAATGACAATTACAAATGGAATCCTAAGGAATATATGATATTGGCACAATCCACTTATAAGACAAAGACAATTTCATAGAAAACAAATGTGATTAACCCAGAAATCATGTATAAGTATGAAGATAAAGAAGGGCTTATGGCGTTAGTAATAGTTAAATATAATAACAGAATATGGACCCTAGCCAATCTATGCTGGTTCCCAGGCATTGGAACAGGAACTGTTAAAAAACACTTGGATTTCATTTCCAATAATTATAAAAGCAACTTAATATTAGGAGGAGATTTAACTGTATATTTGATATTTCTGAAACTACAAATAAAAGACCGCTGCATACATCTGCTGTATCAAAAACTTTAAACAAGTGGGTAGAATCATTTCATCTTGTAGATACTTTCAAATTTTAAGAAGATAAATCTTTCTCATTTTCCCATCAAGATCAGAGTTTTGGTACCCAAACTAGAATAGATAAAATATTTGCTGCCCATGACTTACACTCTAAAATAATTAATTTCTCAATCACTCCCTGCCCATTTTCAGATCACAATTCATTGATACTAGAACTTCGAAATGGGTACAAACCATTAATCTTTAACTCGAGAATTCCAGAGTATATAACTAAAATGAAAGAGTTCAAACCCTGGTTATTATCTGAATTACAGTTCTTCTTAGATATTTAGTACACCACAGAGATAAATAAAATAATGATACGGTACTCATTAAAAGCTTACATATATGGTAAAACCCTAACTTGGTATAAAAAAAAAATCAGAGAATGGGATTCTGAATTATTAGATCTACAATCCAAACTTTTGTCAGTAAAAGCTGAAAAAAATCAAACTCATTTGTAGGTGAAAAAGAAAGTAAAAGTATTAAACAATAAATACAATGAAAGTCTAACACATAAAACTAGTTTAGCTTTAGAAAAACTAAAAATTAATACCTTGGCCACTTATCCCAAATATCTACATAATTTATCCTCAAGAATCAAAATACAATCAAAAGCTAATAACATTAAAAGTATCGTCCATAAAAAGAAAAGGAAAAATGACTCGGATATAGGTGGCATTCTTGAGGCCTATAAAAGTAACTATATGGAACATTTCCAAAAAGAAAATATACATACCAATCAATTAAATATAGATAAAAATGTTCTAATATAAAAAAATACCAGAACAATTCAAACTAGATTTACAAGCACACGTATCCTACAAAGACATTACAGATACAATAAAAGAGCTTAAAAATAATAAAGCTCCAGGTATATATGGCATAATTATGGAAATATATAAACTTTTTATTTCAAAGATACTATCCCTCATCCATAAAACTCTATTAGAAATTCAGTCACAAGCATTAATACCACTTTCTTGGAGATATTCCTTAATCACACCAATCCTAAAGGAAAACAAATCCCCAAACCTCTGTATCTCATATAGACCTATATCATTATTAAATAATGACTATAAGGTATTCATGACGATATTAACTAACAGAATGAAAATACCACTGTCCAAAACAATAAATAATGATCAAACTGGATTTATATATCATAGACAGACACATGACACTATTAAAAGGATAATTTTCTTATAGATTAAATTAATAAACAAAATAAAGAAACACTCATAAATGGCTTAGATATAGTGAAAGCCTTTGATTCCCTAAATTGGGACTATGTATTCAAAATTCTAATGCTATTTGAATTGCCTGCATCCTTTGTTCATCTCCTAAAGAAAATATATGCAAATAATATAGCGTATGTCAAGTTAGGCCCTATTACTTCTGAATTTATACATATAACAAAAGGGACTAAACAAGGATGTCCCATGTCACTGATTCTATTTGCTCTGGCTATTGAAATATTGGCAGATTCAATTTGTAACAATATAAAAATCAAAGGAATAGATGCTTTTGAACAATACAGTTCTAAAGTAATGCTATTTGCTGATGACATATTACTAACATTATCTAATACAAAAGAGACATTAGAAGAATTAGATATATTAATTGACAAATGTCACATGACTTCAGGACTCCATTTCAATAAATCAAAATTTGTATTTTTAAATAAAAAAAGAACTGCAGATCAAGGGGGATCACATCATAGGGAAACAGGAATCTACCTTCAAATATCTAGGAACTGAGTTATGCAAGGATAATAATGAATTAGTCGCGAACAACTACAATAATATCATCAATACAATTAAAATCACTGTAGAAAAATGGAACAGAATAATATTAACATTTGAAGATAGATTACACTTAATAAAAATGGTTTTACTGCCCGAGATCCTATATATAGCCTTGGCAATACAGCTGTTACCAGAAAGGAATATACTTAAAGAAATAAATTCATACCTAATACAATTTTTATGGTTTCCCAAAAGAAACAGAATAGCTTTAATACATCATATCAGACCATGGAAACAGGGAGGATTAAACTTTCCTGATATAGAAACATAAGTCCAAATTACTCTGCAAATTAGAAAGAATTACTAACTGTAATATCAACAAATTAATTTGATTTACAAACAAAAATTCAAATAACAGATAAAAACAATTTGCCATGGCACACGTATTATTATGCAATATAACATAACTAAACCCACTAAAACTCATATGATTAATTATTACATTTACTCATTTAGGAAAATTATTAATGCAGATATAGATTTAAAAATCTGGTTTGATCTTTTAACACCATTTATAGTCACAAAGAGTTTTCCACATAAAATATTATTAATTCCTGGGAACAGAAAGGATTTGTTTCTTGGCTCCAATGTATCAAAGAACTAAATGTTTTAGATATGGAAGTAATAAAAACAACATACAAAATTCCACAACAGGACTGGCTAACTTTACAGAGTCTTCTTCTTCTTCTTCTTCTTCTTTCGGCTGCTCCCGTTAGGGGTCGCCACAGCAGATCAACTGTTTCCATTTCCTCCTGTCCTCTGCATCTTGCTCTGTCACACCAACCACCTGCATATCCTCTCTCACCACATCCATAAACCTTATCTTAGGCCTTCCTCTTTTCCTGTTACCTGGTAGCTTCATCCTTAGCATCTTTTTCCCAGTATACTCTGCATCCCTCCTCAGCACATGTCCAAACCAACGTAATCTTGCCTCTCTGGCTTTGTCTCCAAACCTTCCAACCTGGGCTGACACCCTAATATACTTATTCCTAATCCTGTCCATCCTTGTCACACCCAGTGAAAATCTTAACATCTTCAACTCTGCAAGGCAGGCTCTGACTCCTGCCTTTTTGTCAATACCACTGTCTCCAACCCGTATAACATAGCTGGTCTCATTACCCTCTTGTAGACCTTCCCTTTCACTCTTACTGGTAGTCGTCTGTCACAAATTACTCCTGACACTCTTCTCCACCCACTCCATCCTGCCTGTACTCTCTTCTTCACCTTTCTTCCACACTCACCATTACTCTGAACTGTTGATCCCAAGTATTAAACTCATTCACCTTCACCACCTCTACTCCCTGCATCCTCACCATTCCTCTATCCTTCCTGTCATTCACACACATATATTCTGTCTTAGTCCTGCTGACCTTCATTCCTCTTCTCTCTAGAGCATATCTCCACCTTTCCAGGGTCTCCTCCACCTGTTCCCTACTCTCACTACAGATCACAATGTCATCTGCAAACATCATAGTCCATGGGGACTCCTGTCTGATCTTGTCTGTCAACCTTTCCATCACCATTGCAAATAAGAAAGGGTTCAGAGCTGATCCTTGATGTAATCCCACCTCCACATTAAATGAATCCGTCACTCCCGCCGCAGACCTCACCGCTGTCACACTACCCTCATACATATCCTGTACCACTCTTACATACTTCTCTGACACTCCTGACTTCCTCATATAATACCACAACTCCTCTCTAGGCACCCTGTCATATGCTTTCTCTAAATCCACAAAGACACAATGCAACTCCTTCTGACCTTCTCTGTACTTCTCCATCAACACTCTTAGAGCAAACATTGCATCTGTAGTGCTCTTTCCTGGCATGAAACCATACTTCTGATCACTAATCATCACCTCCCATCTTAACCTAGCTTCCACTACTCTTTCCCATAACTTCATGCTGTGACTGATCAGTTTAATCCCTCTGTAGTTACTACAGCTCTGCACATCACCCATATTCTTAAAAATCACTTTCCAAGATTTCATTAAACAATCTAGTTAAAAAATCCACTGCCATTTCACCTAAACACCTCCATGCTTCCACAGGTATGTCATCTGGACCAACAGCCTTTCCGTTCTTCATCCTCTTCATAGCAATCCTTACTTCCTCCTTGCTAATCCACTGCACTTCATGATTCACTATCCGCACATCACCCAACCTTTTCTCCCTCTCATTCTCTTCATTCATCAACCCCTCAAAGTACTCTTTCCATCTGCTCAACACACTCTCCTCACTTGTGAGTACATTTCCCTCATTATCCTTTATCACCCTTACCTGCTGCACATCTTTACTAGCTCGGTCCCTCTGTCTAGCCAGTTGGTACAGGTCCTTTTCTCCCTCCTTAGTGTCCAACCTTTTATACAACTCTTCATACACCTTATCCTTAGCCTTCACCACCTCTCTCTTTGCCATGTACCTCATCTTCTTATACTCTTGTCTACTTTCTTCATCTCTTTGACAATCCCGTGTCTTCTTCGCCAACCTCTTTCTCTGTATACTCTACTGTACTTCTTCATTCCACCACCAGGTCTCCTTGTCCTCCTTCCTCTTTCCAGATGTCACACCAAGCACCCTTCTAGCGATCTCTCTTACTAGCTCTGCTGTATTTACCCAGCTATTCTGTAACTCTTCACTGTCACCCAGTGCCTATCTTAACTCTTGCCTGAACACCACCTCACAATTACCCTTTTTCAATTTCCACCATTTAATCCTTGGTGCTGCCCTCATACTCATCATCCTCTTCTTGATCACCAATGTCATCCTACAAACCACCATCCTATGCTGCCTAACTACACTTTCCCCTGCCACCACTTTACAGTCTCTAATCTCCTTCAGATTGGCCCTTCTACATAAGATATAATCCACCTGTGTGCATCTTCCTCCACTCTTGTATGTCACCCTATGCTCCTCCCTCTTGTTAAAATACGTATTCATCTCAGCCATGTCCATCCTTTTCACAAAATCCACTACCATCTGACCTTCTGCATTCCTTTGCTTAATACCATACCTACCCATCACTTCCTCATCCCCTCTGTTCCCTTCACCAACATCTGCTCCAATCACCAGTCTCTCACCCTTGGGTACAGTCATCACCACTTCATCCAACTCACTCCAAAATTTTTCTTTCTCATCCATCGCACACCCAACTTGTGGAGCATATGCACTAGCAACATTCATCATTACACCATCAATTTCCAGCTTCATAAACATCACTCTATCTGACACTCTTTTCACCTCCAAAACACTCTTAGCATACTCTTCCTTCAGGATAATGCCTACGCCATTTCTCCTCCCATCCACACCATGATAAAACTATTTGAAACTGCCTCCGGTACACCTAGCCTTGCTCCCCTTCCATCTGGTCTCTTGCACACACAATATACCAACCGTCCTTTGGTTCATCATATCAGCTAGCTCCCTCCCTATACCAGTCATACTGCCAACATTCAAAGTTCCGACCCTCACTATCACAGTCCTAGCCCTTACTTGCCTTCGGGCATGCCTTCTGTCTCTTTTCCTCCTTCGGTCAACAGTAGCCCAATTTCCGCCAGCACCCTGTTGGCCAACAGTATTGGTTGCGGTCGTTGTTAACCCGGGCCTTGACCAATCCGGTATGAGTTTCTGCACAGTTTTCTGCATGTGTGATGTGACAAAATTTTATGCCGAATGCCCTTCCTGATGCAACCCTCCCCATTTATCCGGGCTTGGGACCGGCACAAAGAAATGCACTGGCTTGTGCATCCCCAGTGGCTGGGTTGCTAACTTTACAGAGTATTCTGTCATATTCACAAGATTTAAGTAGAATAATTAACAATTCTTTATTTAAAAAAAAATACCTACATTTATGAAATACATATATGAAATCATATATAATGACTTTGACATGGGAAACAGTATTTTAAAATTTTACAAAATATTGATAAACTATAAAACAACACCCAAAATCTCATATTGGAAATATATACGAAAAGGACACTCAATACAGTTAACTGAAGATATTAAAACAAATGTCTTATTATCGATAAAATATACATCCTTTACACAATACTGGAAAGTTTTTAATTGGAAATGCTTGCACAGAGCATTCTTAACCCCAGACAGAATCAGTAAAATTAGTTGTTCCATAAAAGGAATATGTTGGAGATGTGAGCAAGTACACAATGCAGATTGGAACCACATTTTCTTTGACTGTGTTCAAATTAAGCCATTTTGGAATGGTATTAACTTTCTACAAGCTTTATTTAATGAATCCTTTTATTTAACTAAAGCTCTTGTATTATTAAATGTCAACTAAGGTCCTCATTTGAATAGGTCAAACATGTATCTAGTATGTACTATACTTGCAATTTCAAGGAAGTCTATAACAAGAAGATGGAATACAAACACAATGCCAACTTTGGACAACTTCTGCAGCCTTCTGAAAACCACAGCATTTGTGGAAATTAAAATTAAAGAACTAAAATTTTATCCAAAGCCATTTATCAACAACCCTTGGGGAAAAGTCTTACTGTTGATTGACACTATACAATAATTGATCAGACACTCTGATAATGGATTGGACATAGTTATAAAGTAACTGTATACATTAAGATCTGTTATAGTGTCAGGCTAATGTAAATAGTGTACATAGTTATTTAAGATGTTATGTATAAATACTATGGAATTCTTTCAAATTTATTTGAAAAATAAAAAAAAATGAGAAAAAATATACTTTGGTCTCTGCTGAATAACATTTTCTTTTACTGGATCACTGCAATGATGTAGAACATTCAGTTTCAGTGGCCAAGGTTACCTACTTCCGTGTTACCTGGTCTGCTGTTTTTTTTTTTTTTTTTCAGGTTGCCCTATAAGGAGCTTTGCATATAGTGACTGATGGACTGTATTTTATTACAGTAGAGTGGGTTTTGTTTTACTAGGTTTATTTGTACTGATGTGCATGAATTCTTGCCTTCCCATACTACTTTGTCCCAGGTATTCTGTGTGTGTACTGCTTGCGTCAGGGGTTGAGTTTAATTTCAGCCACACACATAGTATGGACTTTATTAGGAACATGGGCACATAGGAATGAGTCACAGGGACCATATGATGCCCAGTCATATATATCTTTAAGAAGACACACTTGAATGTTTTTGCAGTGTGCACAGACTGATGTCTGTTCATGGCCTCTGTAAGTTTTTCAAAAACATTTACTATGTTCAAGACATACAGCTCACCCTTCAAAAAAATGAGTGGAGTAAAGATCAGTTAATTTACCTATGTCTGCATAAATGAACTCTACTAATATAGGTTGCAAGTCTGTGCATATCGGGCTGGTAGGGTTGATGTGTCTATAATTAGCTGGGTCTACTGAGGGGGTGACAATGTGCAGACAGATCACAGTGGCTGATCTCCTGACTTCAGGTAGAAACCTTGTGAATAGGCTGAGAGAAAGCAGTTTAAGTAGAGGCTCAGATACTGCATACTCAGCACTGATGGGAATGAAAATTGATATGGTATCTGATCCCACAAAAACAATATTTTTAGTCTTTGACAGGGATGGAAAAACTTGTTGCAATGTGATTTTAAGGAAAACTAAATTATCTGGGATAGTGAGTACAACAATTGGGGCAGATGGTATATAGTTAGAAACAAATTTATCAGCTAATATTTTTGCTATATCCTTGGGATCAGAATGTGAGCTCTTATTATTGAGTCCAGTGTATAGTTGAACATTGTTCCTTAATTTTCTGACATAACCAAAGAAAGATTTATAGTTTTCTTTAGTATCTGTAATGATCTTAAGTTTGCACTTTTCTTTTAATTTTCTAATGGTTTGCTAATATGGAAAATCAACAGAGAGATTTATTCTGAAATTTCCCTTAATATTTAGGAAGGATAGCTATTAGTTCAACGTGTATGTGGCAGTCCTCTCAGTTGGATCCCTTTGCAGGGCATAGATGAGAAATTTTTCATAAGTCTTCTATAAGTCTAAGACAGAATCTTTTGATGGCAGAGTGGTACCTTTAGGCATAAGAAACAAGATGAATGAATTGTGCTCAACTTTGAGTGGGGTTAAAAAGAGGTGTGGTTGGGGTGCAGGCTGTGGCTAGGTTAATCAGGACAAGATTAAGCATATTAACACCTCTAGTGTGTAGTTTTATAACTTTTTCCAGTTAACTGGTATTAACAAAGTCTATGAAACAATGACTATATTCACTTTTAGAGACATAAGGTGATTTAAGCCCCTATGAAGAAGATATTTGATTTGCTACGTAATGATTAAATGATATTAAGGTAATTTGCAAAATATTTGGGTGATACGTATGGGAATCTGTGCAAGCAGTGAAGAAATTGTTGCTTTTCATAATTTGGTTTTCCAGGAGCACCAAGTTAGTGTTGTGGGCAATTTGATGTCAGATATTTATGACGAATGCACATAATCCCCAACAGTTTTCCAACTACCAGAAGGTGTGATAGTTGGTAAGCTCTGGCAGAGAGGGAATACTGCCGTCACACTGAAACAATGTCTTATTATCTACACAGATAAGAATGTGTTTATGTTGAAGGACAGTCTCAAGTTCTAGCATTTTTTTCAGTCTAGATTCCTAGGACTGGGTAGTGATACCATGATGATGTCTGAATTTGGGTTTAAGATTGCTATGTAAGAATGTCCAGTAGGCAGACTCTATCTATAAATGCTTATTGTGGGAAGCTTGGGTTTGAGATTGCTATGTAAGAATGTCTGGTACTAGACTATCTACAAATGCTCATTGTGGGAAGCTTGGGTTGAGATTGTTATGTAAGAATGTCCACTAGGCAGACTCTATCTATAAATGCTCATTGTGGGAAGCTTGGGTTTGAGATTGCTATGTAAGAATGTCTGGTACCAGACTATCTACAAATACTCATCGTGGGAAGCTTGGGTTGAGATTGCTATGTAAGAATGTCCAGTAGGCAGACTCTATCTATAAATGCTCATTGTGGGAAGCTTGGGTTTGAGATTGCTATGAAGGAATGTCTGGTACCAGACTATCTACAAATGCTCATTGTGGGAAGTTTGGGTTGAGATTGCTATGTAAGGATGTCCAGTAGGCAGACTCTATTTATAAATGCTCATTGTGGGAAGCTTGGGTTTGAGATTGCTATGTAAGAATGTCTGGTACCAGACTATTTACAAATGCTCATCGTGGGAAGCTTGGGTTGAGATTGCTATGTAAGAATGTCCAGTAGGCAGACTCTATCTACAAATGCTCATTGTGGGAAGCTTGGGTTTGAGATTGCTATGTAAGAATGTCTGGTACCAGACTATCTACAAATGCTCATTGTGGGAAGCTTGGGTTGAGATTGCTATGTAAGAATGTCCAGTAGGCAGACTCTATCTATAAATGCTCATTGTGGGAAGCTTGGGTTGAGATTGCTATGTAAGAATGTCTGGTACCAGACTATCTACAAATGCTCATCGTGGGAAGCTTGGGTTGAGATTGCTATGTAAGAATATCCAGTAGGCAGACTCTATCTACAAATGCTCATCGTGGGGAGCTTGGGTTGAGATTGCTATGTAAGAATGTCCAGTAGGCAGACTCTATCTACAAATGCTCATTGTGGGAAGCAGAAGCTTCATCTGCTATTCGAAAGTCCTGTTATGAGAGTTCTAAACCAACCTTGGAGAAAAAGAAAGTCTTTTTTTTGCCATCTTCTACACAGTTTGGATTACCTCTAAAACTTACTGTTTATAGAAGGCTAGTATGTTAAGTGCTGATTATATCTTGTCAAATAGGTACGATTTCTTCTGACTCCTTGTCCTATTCATTAAAACCAGCGACAAGTGTTCGAATGAACTGAGTGTTGCATATGCCCGATTTAAATGGGAGTTTCACTCCATCATGAGTGAATTATATTTCCAGTTTACTTCGCATTTGGATGCATATGTTATTTTGATAGCAATGTTCCTCTGATCTGTTTCGAGATTTTCTAATTCCACTAAAAAAATAACTTCCCATTGTGTTAATTGTTTCACAACACAATAAATGCTATGTCTTCAAGCTGCAATGTTCCCTATTTGTTGAGCTGGATTCTCTATCGATCATCTATTGCAGATTGCAAATTAGATAAGGATGCAGCTCACCAAAAACAACTCAATGAAGCAAAACTTCAGTTGTCACTGTTTTCCATAAGACATCACTGTTGGTGTGGTATCTAAGTGTGGTCCGGCAGTGATTCCTTTCTTCTGGAAGAATTTTCTGCTTCTTTGTGTTTGTAAGATAATTAACTTGGTATATAGAAGTTCAGCTGGGGGTATGTCTGGCTTGCAGGCCTGCAAAAAATGCTTGCATTTAATTGTTTAAATTGAGTTGATTTCCTGACAATTTGTGCTCTGACAGTTGGTCTCTGCCCATGCTGTAACTCAAATGATAACGTCTGTATTTTGAATTAGTGTCAGGATGCTTGCATTAAAATGTATTAAATTTTAAATGAAATGTACATTTTCTAATACAATCCTATTTGTTGTATGCAGATGAACAGGAAAGCATGGACCAGTATTTGTAAGGCTAGATGATTGGACCATTCCCAAAAATATGAACCTGTGTACGGCTGTAAGAAATTTCTCTGAGATGCAAAGCAAAATTAATGCCATTCCATGTGCATGTACATCTCCTGCTGACAAAGTGCTTGTTAAAAACATAAAAAAAATCATTAATTCATCATAGCTTCAGAAATTAGGAGTGTACAGATAAGCAATGGCTAATTACTAAACAGAACACTCTGAAATGGTTTATTGTATGTTATGACAGAAATCTAACACTTGTAACAACAGGTCTTACTAAGTAGTACTGTTAACAACAAACCTCTATTAATAGTCTTGCAATGCATGCACTAAATCACCATTATCTGTATTAACAACTGGTTTTGTAAAATGCTGCAGAATGCTATTATTTTGCTTTACACCGGTCACAGTAATGCATCCGTTACAACTGATGTCAGAGATGGCTGAACTTGCTGATAGTTTCCTTTTACAGCCTGTCGATTCACATCAACAGAACTACTGATTAGTGGCCAACATTGTGCATTCATGTCACTGAACAAATTTAACTCTTCACACCTGACTCTTGCCTTTTGTGCCCTGTTGACAACTGGCATGACATCTTGTGCATTCTTTGTTAGAACAGAAAGCAAGCATTTCAGTACTAAGACTTACAAGTTATATTACTGAAGAATGGGAAATTCATACTTGCTGCATGTAGTGTTGGATTTAACTATAAGAATAGATAGCTTTCGATTTTTTGGCTTTGAAGCTGCTCCATAAGTTTTTCATTAACAAAACTGTCACTTATTACTGGCCTGAAACTGCAATTACTGTACTATACTTAGGCTAGGAGTAACCTGCTAAGAGGTGTGAAACTGTCACACAAAAAGATGGATTTGTCTGTTTCTTACATTACGTGTGCATTTTTCTTCACCATGCTACAATTAAGTAAAATATCAGTTAAATAGATACATTTAACTGCAAATCTGAAAAGGATTGGGCCTTTTATATAGTGTGCAAGCCAACATTCTCAAGGCTTTGTCACCTAGCACTCTTTTGATTTTTCTTTATACTTAATATTTTATGCTGGTGAAAGATGCAAAGTATCATGAGTACACATGCATACGTTTGGTGTGGCAGAGCTTAGGTTTACAAATGTACTGTAAGGTATTGATGTTAGTGACTCTAAATTCTGGGATTTCAGATGCCATGAACAATAAAATTATCTTAAAAGAATAAATCATTGATGCCCAACTTAGCACTCTGGACTATGTAAAGCAAAGTGTGGTATTCATAATAATTTTACAGACACATTAAGGGAGGCATGCTGTCCACAAATGAACATAGGTAAGCTTTGATTCACAGATGTCACTTACACTAATGAGCGATGGCCACTAATAAGTCTAAACAAATGAAATTATAGTGAGATGTAAATGAGGAATTATGTAAAATAGTATATGCTAATGAAGCATCCTCTCACCTATTTGCAATCTGTGAAAATGCTGTCACTTGATGCTAGCCTTGTTATTTCCTGTTCTGAGCTGCTTGTCTTGGCTGAACCAAAACTGCTTGGGCCCAGTGGTGGTTGCCACCCAAGCAGGAGGTGATACAGAGCATAACCAATTATATTTAAAAATATCTGGAGAATTTCTTCCTGGACCTCTGTTGAAAATGGCCTCTGTCCCAGTCAGACTTTTCCGGTAAACAAATATTAAATAAAAATAAATTAAACATTTATAGAGGACAGGGAAAATATAAGGGTCTTAGTGAACATGCATGATCCCCCCCCCCAAGGTACTGGAAGGATGAGAGGACTTCCTATCCCTTAGGACACTATGGTATCTGTACTTGCCACAGGGACCTTCAAGAGACAGAATGGGGAGATGTTATGTCTCTTATGGGATTCTAACTCAGGGATACTGAAGCAGTTCTTGGATGTTCTCTTGGTATGTGTGGATCAGTACATCTATTGCTTGGTGTCACCTCAAGAATGAGCACATCTTTTATGGAGTGGCATGTTTCCCCGAGGTACTTGGTGCAATAGATTGCAACATCCCCATCTGGTCCATGGGGGAAGTGGTACAGAAATAGGAAGAACTACCATTCAATCCATTGCCAGGTAGTGTGTGATGTATGGGGTACATCACTAACATCTTTGCTCAGCATCCTGGCAGTGCATACAATATCCATGTCTGGCACATTAGCTCACTACTTCTTTGTGCATGGTGGGATGTCCAGTGGTCATCTTGTTGGTAAGTGGAGATACTATTTTTCTTTTTTTATATTTTATTTATGTAGTTATTCATGATAAAATCTATTGTTGAATACTAAACCACTTTTTCTTTATTTTACGTTCCCTTCTCTGTCTTATTTTTTTTTTATTGTCTTTTAGGTGATGCTGCATATCCACTGGAGTAATGGCTCATGACAACAGTGAGAAATCCAAGTGGAGTTGCAGAATAGAATTTCAACAGTCCTGTCCCAGACTTATATTGTCATTGAGAGAGCCTTTAGCTCCTGAAGAGTCATTTTAGGTGTCTGGATGAGTCTGAACATGCCTTTCAGTATAAATCATCTACTGAGTGCAGGATGTTTACTGCATGTTGCATTTTGCAAAACACAATCTGACACTGGACTGGTGAAGTGAGCCATGATGTCACTGCATCTTCCAGTTCCACTACTACTACGACTAATGATGATCAGCCGGCAGAAGTAGTAAGGGACTCCATGTGCCCATGTGCCATGCTTAAGGATGGCATATGGCTACACAGGTA
Source organism: Protopterus annectens (assembly GCF_019279795.1). Taxonomy (NCBI): domain Eukaryota; kingdom Metazoa; phylum Chordata; order Ceratodontiformes; family Protopteridae; genus Protopterus; species Protopterus annectens. Next base: position 181,115,907 of record NC_056736.1, read on the forward strand.
AACAGGTAGCACAACTATGGACCTTTTGTATTTAGGCTTGTGTTTTTTTTTTATATAAAAAACATATAGAACATAAAAGATGCATGTTGTGGTATCCATGCGCTATGCTGTCTGGTGCAACAATAATGAGCAACTATTCTGAATTAAAAAAAAATATTATTTAAAGGTCAGAAGGAATGTCAGATGTCGCTGTTCATCTGGCATTCCTTCTGACCTTTAAATAATAATTTTTTTTTTATTTCAGAATAGTTGTTCATTATTGCTGTTAAAAGTCAAGCCTCTGTGTTCACTGACTCCTGTTAAGTAATGTCATAAGGCATCATATAAGAAATAATCACATTTTTAACTCTTTTGCACAATAAATTCTAGTGTGGTGATTTACTTAAGTATGCATGACCTGAATGTTTCAAGTGGTTCAATAAGTAAAAAGTGTTATAGGATCAGGATCATAGGAGGTTACTAGGCTAATGGCCCCAGGGCCTTTACAAGCCTAGCCAAGTTCATCCCATGTTCCCAAGGGTTCAATCAGACACTAAAATCAGCACCTATTTGCCCTGTCCAAGAAGGAAACAGGTGAAATCCCCAGGGTGAATTTCTGGTTATCCATTCAATTGTCAAAATTGTGCTTAAATAGGAAGAACAAGGGGCTTTGTTTAACATGAATAGGAAGCTTGTTCCAAAGGTGGGGCAACATCTGTGACACAAATCTCTCCAGCAAGTTCTGCTGATATCACATACCAGGTTATGGTCCTTTGAACAAGCAACCCATGTGCCATTTGATTTGCAAATGTGAAGAATATCCATTAAAACTGGGTAAGAGATTGCTCTATATGCAAGGCACAGGTCACCTCTGAGCAGTCTGTACAATACACACTAAAGTGACAATGATTTCAGTCTGTCTGCATAAGACAGGCCTTGAAGACCCTAATTTTTCTTTGCAAGGAACATACGTGGGCTCTCCAATTGCTGCAGGTGTTTGGAAAGGAACATATCAAAGAGAGTAATGTACACTATTATTGGCCTGATGAGGGAAGAGTACAGGTGGGTTGTAATGTTTTTTTTTTTTTCTGGAGGTAATGCCCTTACTTATGTGATGAGCAATATAAAATGCCACTGTGAAGACATAGTGATCAAAGTTAAGACTGCTGTCAACTTTTGTGCCCAGATCTCTTACCACTAACTGTGTGCTTAGATACTGCTATTGATTTGGTAGTTTGCAGGAACATCACCCTTGCCGAAGGAGATGATGATGTATTTTTTCCATTAAGTTTAAGACCATGACTTTGTCACCAGTCATTAGTCTGAGTAAGACTTTATTGCAAGATGTTGACATCGCTAGTGGTTTCAATGATTGCTCCCAGTTTCTAGCTATCAGCAAAGTTTGTCAGCCACAGTCCTTTAATTTTAGCCCATACTTTGGAGAAATAGATCCTGAACAGTAGGGATCTCAGAACCAATACCTGTGGAACACCACTGGTTGCAGGTCTGTTGGAGGAGGTGGAGTCCCCTATTTTGACTGTATAAGTTCTATCAGTGAGGCAGTTTGCAACCTACCTGACAATATATATGTTGATACCCAGTTGGGTAAGTTTATCAATGATGCTTGCATGGGAGATTGTGTCAAAGGCCTTGGCTAAGTCTAGGTAGGCTATATGCACAGATTTGCCCTCATCTAGGGCTTTCAGTATTTAACATGAGTTCATACCTTGAGTCTGATTATTGTATTTTGTAATACCAAATAAACTGTGACCTCACAGGCAAAATATATAATTTTGCAGTGTGTGTTTACATGGCAGGATATTTATTTTAATTTTCATATTAGTGTTTCTCAGAAAACTTGTCTATTACTACTTTTAAGTTGTAGGTAACTGTCAACTGTAACAAAGTCAATGCATACAGCATCAATGGTGTTAACCACTGCAGTCTGAAGTTATGACATACAGCTTTCTTTCTCCAGTTCAATGAGATTTTAAGCAGCACCATTACAGGAATGAAAGGTATAGTTACAAAGTGTCTCAGAATCCACCCTCACTTTCTTTTAAATAACATATTCCCCATTTCAGTTAAACATTCGCCTGTGTTTGTAAAGATGAAATTGTAAGTAACAGAAATGTCACACTTGATTCACAGTAGGTCAAGGTTAAATGTGGCCAACTCATCTCCTAAAAATAGGCTAGGAGATGGTGCAAGTGACTTTGAAGAGGTGCTATCCATAACACCTGGATGGGGAGTTGGTCTGATACACTGACCTACTTGATGCAGGTGATACAGCAGACATTGATCTGGCATTGATGTGGGACCATGAGGGACCTTGAATTAGAGTTTCTGCTAATTGTAAGGGAATGCTGATGCAGCCTTCATGAAGTCTGTTGTGCTTGTTCCCACTGACTAATTACAATACTTTCTTGAGAAGCACTTGTAGTATCGTGTGATCTGTCCCCAAGTCTGGACAGTAACCTGTCCTCTTCCTTTTCCAAGACTGATTCCTACATAAATCTTGTAAGTCACAATTAATGTAAGAATGGTAATGGTCACAAATATTGGCGTGCCACCATACTACACATTAGTATGTTTGTGACATTATTCCTACTCTGTGTCTTTTCCATGCAGTGTTGGAAATCCTCACATATGCCCTAGAGGACTCTGACCATTTCCAGCTCCCTCTCTGTGGCAGTGTTCTGAGCCTTGAAAATGTTTTGGCACATTTGTTGGGCAGCCAATAGTTTATATGCTTTCTGGGGTAGCTGTAAGCAATTTCTGTGCCTAAATTCCCTTTGTCAAGTTGTCACTGTTACCTATGTATGTCTGTCATCATCCTAAAACTGTTCATGTGGGATTGGAGATATTGATGTATAACTGTATGGATTTTCTCCCTGTACAAGCATTAGTGCAATGTGAGTGTGAACATAACTTTATGATGTAGTGTCACTTCCTACAGAGTTACTAACATGTTGTCAGGTATCAGATTCTGTCATTAAACCTAGGGACTGTGTGCCAGTTTCCTCCGGCTGCCTCATAACTATAATTATGCTATCATCATTGACACCAACAGCCATTATTCTGCTGATATCATCAAAATGTAGTGGTATAGTGGAACCGTTTGTTTCTACTGCTGACCCTATAAAAATGATTTGAAAACATTACCATTAAAGAAGTAGCATAAACTAGTTTATGCTGATTAAAGAGGTATGCTAAACACTTACCATGCACACTGTCTTTATTGTCATTCTGTGGAAGATGGGGAAGGGTCATCTTTTAATAATAATTATCATATAATTAAAATAATTATTCCATGTCAGCATTCATTTATCTACATAAATATATGTTACTGTTTTAAATCAACATTCCTGAGAAGATAAATGTTGCTGTAGCAGACATTAGTAGCCAGTGTTACATTATGTCATAGTCAACCTCATGGGTGGAGGGCAGGTAGTCCTTATCCTGTGTTAAAGGGATAATTGATGGAGGTACCCTCCCCCACAGTAATGGTATGAGCAATTGCAATCTGTCTCACTTTTACTTGCAGATAACTCTGTAATGCTTTTCCAGTATTTCAACTGCACCCAGAGCCATACAAGCTAAAAAATATATTTTCTTGATTAACCACACTTGTGCTTGCTTTATATAGTTATCCCTGCTTTTAAAGCATTTATATAGTTTTGTGGTAATAATAGTCATTTCTGTTTGTTGGCATTTCTAGTCTTGCTCCTCCCAATCTTTTCAGAAGAGTAAATTAGCCAGGGACTTAGTTGTTTGGTAGTTATTTGTTGCTTAATTTGCACTTGACAGCTGCTTTTGCTGTTGTTTTACATTAAGAAATTCCTGTATCAGACATCTTGTGGCAGTAGGTGTTTGCCTGGTCTATCTAAACTGGGAAGCACTACAAGACACTCAAAGGGTAGTTAATTATTGGATAGAGGGCACTGGATTTTGTTTTCAAGCTTTTTCTGTACATGGAGCTGCCCACCGAACCGTGTTGGTTAGCAGTGTCTTATACAGTATCAAGCACCCAGACAGTAAAATGTACCTATAAAGCTAGGATTACACCCCCAACCTGTTAAACTGTGTGGCATTGTACAGAAATAATCTTAGAGCAGTTTATTTGTGCATTGAATAACACTGCCATATCCTATCATTATATAATATCCTGCTCTTAACCCCAGTAACTACCCTAGAGACACCTCTTAAAACCCAGTCCTTAATCTTAAACAGAAACCTCTATTACAGGACTAGACAACATGGGCATGCAATTTCTTAATGTCTCTGTGGCCATGGATTTGGGCATCCTAAGGCAATGTATCAATTGTCTCATGTTCTAAGACAACTAGTTAATCATTAAAGAAAATAACAAGTAATGCAAGCTACATAAATACACAACTTCCTTGGAGGCCAAAATCTTGCATACAACTGAAGTTATAAGTAATACCCCCATCACATCTCTCACACATACCATTCACCACACACACAGATTGTCTTATCCTGAGAAACTTAAAATAAACTTTACCAAATCTCAAAATCTAATGGTTGCACTATTTGTCAGTAATCACTTAAGCACACATCAAAAGCAACACCAAACATCTCACATAAGCATACACCTAATGATCTCTCAAATTCAAAGCCCATAAGGCATACCTAATACTCTTGTCAATGGGGACTCCTTTGTGCAACACATAGATGTCCTACTCACCAGATTGGACAATTAAAAAATGGTTAGTAGCTTATCTTGAGCCAGGATCTGCAATAGCATGCATGCACTCAAGTTACTATACCCCAATTACCAATACGATTCTGTCATAGTCAGTGTGGGTGTAAATGACCTACCTCACTGTACTATATGAAAAGAGACATAATGGATCTCTCTAAATTTGAATTACAGATAGGTATGAACCTTGCAATGACCAGCATTCTTCCTTGTCCAATGTTGATACCACAGTATGAACATAAAATGATTTATTTTAATAATTGGCTTAGTTTCTGGTGTCACTGCAGGGGGATCCAATATCTGTCAGCATGGGAGAGCATGGTTAAAAGACAACATTGATTTGCCAAGGATGGGTTGTACCTGACCCCACCCAAGGCTTTCAGATATTTCTAAAACTTTATCCTCCTCCTTAGAGCCTTTTTAGGCAATACCAAAATACAAACCTACCAACATAGTGCAAAAGTCTACAACTAACCTAATGGTATTACTGCTCAGTGCTTGGATCCTATTAAAAAAAAAAAAGAAAAAAAAAACAACTTCACACCATTCACGCCCTCCTCACTGTGGAGAATGCTGACATCTTTGCCCTGACTGAGACTTAGTTTAAAGCCATAGAAAGTATTCCATAAGTGCAAGGCTACAGTGCCTTCTGCACATTTAGACCAACAATAGTACAGAGTGGGACCAAAGGTGGAAGTGTTTTAGTCAGTGTTAGCAACAGACACACCTCTGGATTACTTAAGCAAGATAATACCATGGAGCTCATCTGCATGTAAGTCATCATAGGTAAGGTCCCTCATCATATCATGGCTAACTACTGGTCTCCATCTAAGCCCCTAGAGTCTCATAACTCTTATGTAAAGCTCCAACCAACCAAAAACTGGAACTGGAAGTGAAGCAAAAGAACCTCTTCCAAAATTGGTTTTAAACATTTTAATCCACAGTAAAACACAGTAAGCCACGCAAAAAAATACACACTGAACGCCTTCTCACTCAGCGTTTTCGTCACTACTGGACTTCATCAGATGCTGAAACAAAACAACAGTTCCTAGTTACCCTTTTATATATTATTTAAAATCAATCAACCAATCTATTACAAGCCTTCATTACATACTAATTAGTTACTCATTTATTATTCATAAAAATAAATAATTAAAAACACACAATTGTTTTATTAAATAATCCTAAAACCTTTTTTAAAAAATCCATTTAACTTGTTTGAATATTTAAATAAATATATTTATAAAATTGCTTTTTAAAAAATGAATAGGAAAAAATAGATAGATAAGAAATACATATATATATATTCCTTCATTGTAAACCTATATATTCTATGCAACTGTGGTGCCACCTCCTGGTTGCTTTTTTTATTACACCTTTTCCTTCATTTTTTTTCAGCTCTTATCTTCAAAAGAGGCTGAATGGATATATGATCATTTAAGCCAGGTTTTCTGTTGGCTTCTAAGGCTATCTGCCACCACATTTCTCTATAGGATATAAGTTCTTCCAAGGGACCCCCTCTCTTATTACCAATTATTTGGTCCAACACAAAGAATTTAAATTTGGACCCTGCACAAACCCTAGAATGTCTAAAAATGGCATTGGTTTCTTTTTCTTTTTTAACATCGTACATATGTTCGTATATTCTTCTTTTAAGTGACCTTTCCGTCTTCCCTACATAGAAAGACGGGCATGCCATACATATAGCTAAATATACCAACCCCCTTGATTCACAGTTGTAATATGCCTTACTTTTTAACCATCTTTTTCTCCCTTCCAGGAAAACTTTTCCTTTATCCAAAATGTTATCACATTGCATGCACCTGCCACATTTAAAGGTGCCTGTTTTTACCCTACCTTGTATGTCTTTTTTCCCCCTGTTATCCATGTTGTTTTCCAACCATCCTTTTATACTAATAGTATTTTTGAATATAACTTTGGGCATTTGGGTAGAAATACCTTCTAAATCCGTAAAATTCTTAAATCTCTCCCATTCCCTATAAAATAGTGTTTTCACCTCCTTATTTAATGTGTTGTATTCAATAACAAGTGACTGCTGAAAATTTTCTTCTTCCTTATCTTCTATCACTTTTACTTCCTTGTATGACCCTGTTATGGGTTTAAATCTTTCCCTTCTACCTTTTTCAACCTCTGTTCTCAATTTTTGAACAAAATCATTTGGATAACCCCTTTCGAGAAACATTTTGTGTAACAAATCACATTCGTTAAAGAATTTGTCATCTTTACTGGTCATCCTCGACCCTCTTACAAATTGCCCTTTTACTAAATTCTTTTTACAATATAGAGGGTGGGCACTATCAAAGTGTAGAAAGGAATTAACATAAGTAGGTTTCCTATAGACACTAGTTTGGAAAGTTTTATTTTCCAAAGTTATTTCCATGTCTAGGTATGAAATACTAGTCTTGGAATAATTATAAGTAAATTTCAAAAAACCTGAAGTTTCCTCCATATATTTAATAAATTCTTCTAGAATATCAATACCCCCTGTCCAAAATATTATAATGTCGTCGAGGAACCTCTTATATAGTGTCCAATACTTCTCGTATTTAGACCCCAATATATGTTTGCTTTCCCAGTTTGATAGAACCAAGTTCGCAAAGGTAGGTGCACAGGCAGCACCCATAGCTACCCCTTGTAGCTGTTTAAAATATTCACCATTGAATAGAAAAAAATTGTTTTTCAATACTAGGTCCATCAATCCTGTGCACACTACCTTTTCTCCATGGGTAAGTTTGTTGTCTGCAAATATTTCTTCCTCAAACATCATATTACCTTCTTCGTAGGGTATCAAACCAAATAGGTCCACTATGTCTATAGTCACGAAAATTAATTCCTCATGATACATTTCGGGGTTCAAAATGGTCAATAAATCCCATGAATCCCTCAGGATTGTCCCCTTGGTGATCCAAATATGTTTGGTTTTAACATCCACATATTTTGCTAGGGAATTTGTCAAAGGGTAACTAGGAACTGTTGTTTTGTTTCAGCATCTGATGAAGTCCAGTAGTGACGAAAACGCTGAGTGAGAAGGCGTTCAGTGTGTATTTTTTTGCGTGGCTTACTGTGTTTTACTGTGGATTAAAACGTTTAAAACCAATTTTGGAAGAGGTTCTTTTGCTTCACTTCCAGTTCCAGTTTTTGGTTGGTTGGTGATTTGTGGTGGTTGGCAGACACCGGTTTGGCGTATTTTTCTTATGTAAAGCTGCTAGAGGTGCTCACCATCCAACCAAAATTCATATTTATGGGCGACTTTAAGTACCCGTTTATAGACTAGGAAATATATACTGCATCAAACTTGCAGGCACAATAATTTCTGGACTTATCAATACAAACACCCTGGAAGAGATTATGCATACTCCAACCAGATTCTCAAACATACTGGATCTGGTACTTATCAGCATGGGAGAGTGTTGCACACCCCCCCCCCGTCATGTTCTCACTAGTGAGGTCGGATCACAAAGCAAGCTAAACCAGTTAGGAACTATTCAAAGGCAAACGACATTCTATTAAGCAACAGTTTGTCAGAATTCAAGGCTCCCCCAAACCAGTACCACAAGATACCTATGCAGAGTTATTCACAGAGTCAGTACACAAACATGTAAATGACTACAAAACAGCTGCTGTACCTACCAAAAATAAACTCAAAACAAACACTAAAAACAAACCCCACTGATGAAATCCTCACCTAAACATGGTATATAATAAAAAAGAAAACTCGTTGCCAAATTCAAAAAAGCAACTCCCCTAAAGACAAATGCTGTCTTATACAAATAACAAGAAACTAATAAGTCCAACAAGGTCATCTATGAGGTCAGGATAACCTTGCAAGCTAAGCACAGTCAGAAGGCTGTTTTCAGCTAAGTCCAGAACCTTAGATGTAACATACAAAGGTGTGCCGAACTAGTGGTGAATGGTACCACCTATAATGATCAGGATGCCATACCAAATCTACAGCTAATGAATTCAGCTCAAACTTCATTCCCACTTTTCCTCAGCTGCACCAGGTGAAATCCCTTCCAACATGCTTCCCTCAGCTATCAGCAGGGACCATGTGCTGTCAGCACTCACTAATGGCAAGCACACCACCTCCATGGGTCCCAACAACATCCCAGGTTACCTCCTGAGCAGTCTAAAACATGACCAATAAAGACCAGTTGAGGCACTTTTCAACTACAGCCTTGAAAAAGGCTGTCTTCCAATTGAATGGAGAACCAGAAATGTTATTCCCTAAACAAGGACAGACCATCAAGCGACCCAGGGAACTACAGAACCATCAGTCTAACAAGCCTAATATGCATAGCCATGAATGAATTATCATGGAAATGATAAAAGGGACATTGGTAACCTACAGACACTGGGCCCAACTCAATTTAGCTTTGTTAAGAGAGGGCCATGCACACTTAACCTAGTAGACTTCTTTGGTAGTGTCACACAAGGCAAAGGATGAGGGTAAAATAGTGAATACTGCATATCTTGACCTGGCTATGGCATTTGATACAATATCCCACTCAGGCATTGTTGACAAGTTTTCTGAGCTAGGTGTAAACCCTTATGTAACTCACTAGAGTACTAGCTGGCTCACAGACAGAAGCCTAGGCTAAATGTCAGGATTGTGTAGACCACTTCCACCAAGAGACCAGTCACCAGTGGAGTACCTCAGAGCTCTGTGCTGGGCCTGATTCTGTTTGGCATCTATTTCTCTGACGTCAAGGCTAAGTTTAAGGTACTCTGGTTCATCATGTTTGCAGATGATTGTAAATTGTGAGCTATTATAGATTTCTCCAAGACACAAACATCTTGCAAGGGAGTTTAACACAGACTAATGACTGGTTCTAAAGCCATGGTGCTAAACTTAATGTCAAAAATAAATTACAATGCCCTCTGAAAAACTGTTAATTGCACCATTGATAAAACATCCCTAAGAGTTGACCAAGTAGTAAGAGATCTTGTAGCATATATAAACAGCAATCTGGCCTTTGACCAACATGTAGCTAAAATTCACAGATTCATAGATTCGTAGGCTGTTACTAGGCTAATGACCTGAGGGCCTTTCTAAGCATAGCCAAGTTTTCTAGAAAGAATAATGATGCCCTGTATCCAAATAGGGCATTGAGGGCCAGGCATTTATAAGCTACTTCTGTCCATAACAGACATAGGTGCCAGGCCCTGTGTAAATTTTTTATTCCCCATTCACTGGTCTAGGTTGCACTTAAACTGGGTAATAGACAAATTTAGCTTCACATGGAAGAGCAGCCTGTTCCATAGTAGGGGCAGTCTCTGGGAGACATATCAGTCTCTCCACATGACCTGTTGAAGTCACAGACAAAATTTAGGTCCCTAGACCTTGTATTTCTGGTACTTTTTGACTTACAAATGTGTAGGAGATTCAAAGTGTGGGGTTTACAGATGCCTTGTAAGCCAGGCATAGATCATCCCTCAGCAATCTATAGGAGACTGAGCAGATGGAAAGGGCTTTAAGGAGGTCTGCATAAGGTAGGTTTGTTATGCCTTGTATTCTTTTTGTAACGCCTCTCTTCTACCATGTAGCACACTACCCTGTAGGCAGATGTTGGTGTACCCAGTATGCCTTGGCCTTGGCCAAGAGGTAATGCATAGTACATGCACTGACAACCTAGGGTCCTAGGGACTGGCACCTTACACCGACTCACATATATAGTAAAAAGATGCCAGCCACACCACACAATGTGTACCTAACCATGTATTGGCTGTGTATTGCTTGCATTAGACAGAGTCAGCCCTGAAACACAGGTCTCTCAAGTGCCGCATTCACAAGGTAAGTCACTGTCCTATACAACAAATGTATGGGGTACTAGACTATAGACCTTATAAAGTAACGAATAAACAACTCCAAGCCAAACAAATAGCAGCTAAAGGGAAATAGTCCAAAAAATGAGGTAAGCCAAGTATGAACCAACTATGTTTATTAAGCACTTTTCATTCCACCAAATGTCAGAACTTCTTTAGATAAAAATCATTGAATAAACCATTCCTTCAAAAACCTTTTAAAATCAGTCATGTGATCTTCCTTTACCCATAAAATCTATTCCCCCAACATGCACATAATTAACCCTTATTTAACCAACACATTTTTGATTTTGGTTTTTAAAATTACTTGCGTTTAACTACTTTATATCAATATACGAATAGGAAGACACAGAGACAGCCGATATATCCAGTTCAAAACTTTTACTGCAGTGCAACAAAACACAAGCGCTTTCAACCAAACAGGCATTATCAGGTGTATTACAAAAGCACTAACAAACACACCCCTATTTATACATGAAATGTCACATGATACAAATTCAGATTTAAAACCACAAATTTAAAGACACAACACATATAAAAACATATAAATTTAATTTAAAAACATACATAAATAATGCATACTAAAACTATACTTCAATACTAATAACTACCTTCGTAGGGGTCTCTTCTTTAATTTGGGTACTAATGGAACTGATTCATTAAGCCCATGTACTACATTAGCCCTAAACCTCACTATCCATGAGGATTCCAAATCCTCGGTCTTAGCACGTATATCACCCTGCCTCACATTCTCATAAACCCTAGCAATTACTAAAAATTTAAAACCATGACTAGAGTCAGTACTCAAAACATGCTTCGCCAATGCACTAACCACATTACCTTTATTCATATGGTAGATATGTTCCCTTATGCGTTCTCTGAAGGGACGGTCAGTCTTACCTATGTAAAACTTTTTGCATACAATGCAGTGAGCTAAATAAACAATATGTCAGGTATCACATGTAGCTGCTATTGTGAAATTATAACATCTACCTTGGTCGGGATGTTCAAATTTGCAACTGTTGTCAATATATACACACCAGTTGCAATGACCACATGGTTTACTTCCAACTAAATGAGAATTCCTACTTGCATCCTTTGGGTAACACAACCTACTTCTCAGTTACATATTGTTCTTATATAAAAAACACGGCACTTCAGATATGTGCCTAGAGATATCATTATCAGTTCTAAGGACACCCCAGTGTTTTTTAATGATATCCTTGTAACAATCTACATCACTAGTATAAGTAACTTTAAACCTCAAACCAGTGTTATACTTACTTTCTCGCCTCCTAACAAACTCAATATTACCTGTAGAAAAATATGGTCTAGCTTCATTCATCCTTTTATCAAAAACCTTAACCGCGTAGTTTTGGATAAGATATTCCTCATAACCTCTCTCCTTCAAACTCATCTTCATGTTATCAACTTCACCAACAAAATCACTATCCCTAGCATTTAATCTTGAAGCTCTATAAAACTGGTTAGAAGCTACACTTCTAAAAACATAAGGAGGATGAAGACTGTCCCTATGTAATAAATGATTCACATGACAGTCTTTCCTGTGCAACTTAGTGTAAATAACACCAGTTTCATCCTTAATAACAGAAACATCCAAGAAATCCAACACTAATTCTGAGGAGTGAGATGTAAACTTCAAATAACAGGTACTACTATTCACATATTCCATAAAGGAAGCAAATATATCAAGTTCTCCCTTCCACAAAATAAATAGGTTGTCCACAAATCTACGAAAAAACGAAACATGTTCATTGAATGGCCCATTAAATATATGGTCATACTCCCAAATGACCATAACAGCATTGGCGTAGCTATTGGCACAAGAAGTGCCCATAGCCACGCCATTGCATTGCTTATATATTTGCTCACCAAAAGCAAAGATATTGTGCTCAAGCACAATCTCCACCAGTTTCACCAACAATTTAACCTTGTTAGGGGTGTAATCTGTAAACCGCTGCAAAAATTGAGTCATCTTATTAAGGTCATCTAAATTGGGTATAACAGTAAATAAAGACACCACATCCATAGTAACAAAAACCACATCATCATTCAAACTATTAAAGACATATTCATACAAGTCTGTAAGAAAATGTTCGGTGTCCCTTAATACATGTGTTAATTTATTAATACCCGGTCTCAAATGTTTTTCTATATAATTTCTACCAGAAACAATAGGTCTAAGTGGTGAATCAGACCCATCTTTGTGTACCTTCGGGAGACCTTGTATAACAGGAACAGTAGGTTTATTTATATAAAAATATTCCAAAAGATGACTATCAAAAAGATTCATATCAAACATACATTTAAGTAAAATCTGCACATTATGTATAATTGTGTTGACTTGAATGCGAGTTAATTTCTCATAAAATAACTCATCATTTAGCAATGCCTGCATTTTAAATACGTACCAGGTCCTGTCTAATACCACTATTGGTCCGCCTTTATCCGCGGGCCTGATAACGATATCAGTATTGTTCTCCAACCCCTTCAGCGCATTGAACTCATCTTTAAAAAGATTTTGCTTCCTCTTGTAACAAGCATGCTTATTAGTATTCGCCTCATTCAAATCATACACATCTTGTATGACTAACTTTTCAAATGCAGAAATAAGAGGATTAGTTTTAGGTAAGAACAAACTGGGCTTTGAAAAAAATATTAATTTCTTCATTAGTGACACTTTCAGAATTATTAAACATTACCTTCAACCCCAAATTCCTAGTAAATAATTTAACATAAAAAATAACATCTGTAAAAATAGAACAAGTAGAGGGTATAAATGATAACCCTTTACCTAAAAATCTCAGTTCATAAAGCGTCAAAGTTATACTGGATAAGTTCAACACTAGTCCTTCTTGGCGTTCAGAAATGCTTTTTTTATTGTATTCTGCATACTCACAGTTCCTTCCATCTTTCGTTAGTTGCGGCTCCGACTCCGCCCTCGTTGGTGTTCTGTCAGCCATTGAAAAGTTTGCTCCTTCACTGGTAGTGGAAAATTGAGGTTGTATTGCTTGTTGAGGCAGAAAAAATGACCATCAGTATCATTACTGCTGCCAGAGGTAGATTTCTCTACTACCCCTGACCTATGCACTTGTGCATTCGTGGTTACAATCTTCTTTCGAGCTCCCAGCTCCATCACCAAAGCAACTTCACCTGTTAATAGGGAAACACTTTGTATATCTACTGAGTGTTGATTTGTACCAATACATGGATCTGACGAAAGAACAATGCCTCCTGGTGGACCAGCATTGGTACTGCGTTGTTGCTAAGATCTCCCAGTCTCTTTTTCAAAACTCTCTCGAGGCCATACAAAGGCATTCCCCAGTTGAAAATCATTACGATCTCGACAGATCTTACTAATTTTAGCTTTTTGTAGTTTAGACTCATATATTGAAAGGGAATCAAACATCTCTTTCATATACTGCTCCAAAACAGACTCAGAAAAAGTTTTTACAAGCTCAGAATATTTATCATTGACCACCTTAGTTAATTCAGTGATTTCCCTTTCTGCCGATTGTATTAATAGTTTCAAATAGCTGAAACTCACCTGAATGTTAACTTTTTGCCATTCCTTCAAGAGCAGACTATCACCATTAACATTAGATGGCATTTTCAAGACTCGAAGGCCTCTAGGTATAATCTGCTCAGTTAAACAAACCTCCAGTGATATTTTTGAAACTGACATCTCTTTAACTTGCATAAATCTTTTTCCACAGCAAAGAGCCCAATCTTGAGGGCAATTATGTCTACAGAGGTGGCTAAATTGTCAGAGTCCCCAGAAGGTTGCATCCTACAACCAACTAATGGATTAACAGTCTTAGTTACATTTGTTAAAAAACTTGCCATCCTTCTTCCAACAGGGTTAACATTAACAGAGTCAGTGTCAGTCATGTCTCAGGTGTATTACAAAAGCACTAACAAACACACCCCTATTTATACATCAAATGTCACATGATACAAATTCAAATTTAAAACCACAAATTTAAAGACACAACACATATAAAAAACATATAAATTTAATTTTAAAACATACATAAATGATGCATACTAAAACTATACTTGAATACTAATAACTACCTTCTTGATTCTTGGCTGGAGCGCCTTCTGTGTGGAGTTTGCATGTCCTCCCCATGGTCGAGTGGCTTTCGAAAGACATGCGTAAATGGGGGTGCCTTCGTTGAAGGTTGGGCGTCGAGCTGGCACCTTATCACCGTAAAGATCTACTGCCAATCATTAGCGGATCGGAGTTCCGCTGTGGCGATCCCCTAACTGGGAAATGCCGAAAGAAGAACAACAACTTTTTGCCAGTATTTATATGCTTTTACTGTATGTTATATATGTATAATTTGTATGTTGTAGATTGATACCGTTATCTTGCTAAACTTTTCAGTTTCAACATACACAAGATAGAGCACATTTAGTTTAAACCAGGTTGTTTCTAGGCATTGAGTCTCAATTGCCGTAGTAACTCAAGCATTTCTAACATAAGGAAATCTGGTCCTCCTCTTTCACTCTGTGTTACTTCGTAGATCACTTTAAACTTGAAACTATGTTCTGAGAACTCAAGAATGTGCCTAGCTAAAGCATTTTCTGTTTTACACCTTTTTATGTTGTACAAGTGCTCATATACCCTTTCTCTCAATTTGCGGTCAGTTTTGCCCATGTAGAAAGCTGGGCATGACTGACATTGGGCTATGTATACAATTGATTTGGAGTTGCACATACATTTCTTCCTTATAGTGTATTTCTTGTTCTGGACTAGATACATTTGTCTGATGTCTATATACCTACAATAATTACACATTCCACAAGTAAACATTCCTGGGTATCAAACTATGTGTTCTTTTCTATTTTCTAACAAATTCTTCAAATTCATGCCTCCCCTAAAAATAACTTTAGGAGGTTATCACATTTATGTAAAAGGGAGTTCTGCCTTGTAAGAAGATTCCAATTTTTATATATGATGTCACGCAATTCTATAGCATTCAAGTTAAATGTAATAAAGCTCTATGTTGTTTGAAATATATTACCTGCTTTTCCATTCATGTGGTCCATTTCTCCCAAGCTTGTATTATGGGTAGAGGTAATAGTACTCTCTTGATTTAATATAGCTCTGTAAATCCCCTTCTCTCTTTTTGCTTTCATTTCTTTTGTTAATTCTGTGATTAAAGAGTTTGGATAACCTCTTCTTAAAAACATATTTTTCAAATTATCGCATTCTTGTACAAAGTCACTTTCAGTTGTCACCATTCTGGCTGCCCTCACCAGTTGGCCTTTTATGACCGATCATTTCTGGTGGAATGGGTGGCAGCTTGAAAAATGTAGAAAGGCATTTGAATGTTTCCTTCCTATATATCTTAGCTATATATCTAACTTGACTCCAGTCTTTTTTTATCTTGGTGCCCAAAAAAGCTATGCTTTCTTTGTTAAAATCTGATGTAAATTTCAAAAATTATGTTATGTTGTTAATGTAATTGACCAATACCTTTGCTGTTTCCTCATCACCTTTGAGAATTATAAAAATATCACCCAGTAATCTTGTGTAAAAGTATAACATATCATTGATTTGTATGCTTTTTCTGATGTATTCTTGCTCCCAATAGGCCATCACCAAGTTAGAGAAACTTGCACCACATGGGGAGCCCATTGCCACACCTACTTTTTGTAGGTAAAATCCTTTATCAAAGGTGATGTAATTATTGGTCAATATTATGTCAAGTAATTCTTCAACTAAAGAAATTTCACTGGTTGGTGCCTCATTTCCCCTTAACATAAGTGAAACCCATTCAACACAATTAGTCTGGGGAATGAACATGTATACATCCTTGACATTGATCGTCAAGAAATTATATTCATCTTTACACTCCAAATCATTTATACTTTTTAAGAATGCCCACAAATCTTTACATATTTGGGGTTCTTCTTTAATGTTCTTTTTAAGTATTGTATCAACAACTTTTGCGCATAAATATGTAACCAAATTCCTGGCATCTACCAAAAGTCTCATAGGTGGGTTACAGATACTTTTATGGACCTTTGATATGCCAAAAATAACAGGAATCCTAGCTGCAGGCTTAATTAACTAATTGTATATCTTTGCATCTATCCTGGCTTTGATAAGCATGTCATTAATGTAGGATTTGTTTCATGCATGTGCAATATTTACTTCATTTTTAGAAACAGGAGCAAATGTATCACTTTGCAAAATTTCTTTCATCTTAAAATTATATTGGTCTACATTCATTACAGTGACCCCTCCCCCTTATCTGGTTTCATCACGCTGACTGGTAGGCATTGCAATTCATTTGATAATGCTTTTTCCTCTCTACTTATATTTGGGTCCCCTTCAATAGATTGAACTTTTAAATGTTCAAAGACGATATGGCCAAGACCATAACATCGAACATTTAAACATTTGAATGGACTGACTGGAGATCCGCATACAGTGCGGAATGGGAAGATTTCCCTTTTCCACAATGTAGTGCAATCTCGGAGTTGGTATATTTAAGTAGCAGGGGGTGGGGGGTGAGGGGGGCTTGCCCCCCTGCTATACAGGTTTAGTTTTTTGTGTTTTTCTTCAGTTTTCAAACTTTTATATGTTTGCAGTTATGATATCAGCCATATTGTCTTTGAACATTTAAAAGTTTGATCTACTGAAGTAGATCCTTATATTTACATTCCTACCACACATCTTGTTATTTGTTAAACAGTTTTTTTTTAAATCTAATTCACAGATTCTTTCAAATAAACACAACAACGTCTGTAAATGGGATTGTGCGTACTACCTATATGAAACTCTTCATTTCTTGGTTCGTTATTGCCAAGCATTGCAGTCAAGTTCAATTTTCTAAAAAACACTTTTAAGTCTAGTAGCACTTTCCTAATATCAGCATAAGCATCTGGTACAAATATATTGCCCCTAGCTAAAAGCTCAATAAGTTCATTTTCAATTACAAAAGATGAGTAATTATAAACTTTAAAGTCTTTGACTTTATTGTAAATGAGTTCACAGTTAGTATTATCTAATGATGGTAAACACAGGTTTGTTATTACCTCCTGCATCTGTTTGTTCTGTGTTTGTTGTCATTCTGTGACTGATAGTTCTGGCGTGGGTTGTGGTTCTGACTGTTATTTGAAAGATTTCCATTATTGCGTTGGTGGCTGTTAAAGTTGTTCACAACATTGGTAGGTCCTTCATCGTTGGGTTGTGTTTGGTTATTCCTGTTTTTAGAAGTTATTCTTTCACTTCTGCATACAGGGGTCTCAATCTCGTCCTGCTGGTGTCATGCACTCCTGTTGGATGATGTCATTTCCTCTTGGTTCATTCTGTTAACCCCTCCTATGCCTCCTACGTGCATAGTCCCTTGCCCAATAGGATTCCATTTCTGGGAGGATGGCGGTTTTGGGTAGGCTAAAACACTGTCATATTCAGTCTGGTCTCTATTCAGTTTTTTAACTTTAGTTTCTCATAGTTTATTAAGATGTTGGTTAATACTGGTGAATATCCGGTCGTAATCAAAGTTGTATCACTCGAAGTTTAGATCTGCTTTGATTACTTCATCCAAAAGTATTATTTCTCCTTCATTGCTGTCTGCCATAATTTTGTAGTGTTTCATAATTAGTTCCAGAAATTGCAAGCCATGTTTATCAAGCATTCTTATTAAATCTTGATGGAATGCAGAACCCACTTCAAGACCAGTAGGGTATTGCCATACCTTGACTCCTCTGGGTACAATATTTTCTTTGATACATTCACAGAAATAAGTAATTTCTAACTGCAACTTTTTAAATTTAAGCAATTTCAAGTCTAGTGTCTTTAAGTTTGTGGCGATGTCAACAGTTCTTCTAGCCGGATGCTGTCCATTTATGTTGGTTACTTGAAAGTTCAGTAAAAGAGGTTCATTTAACCAGTTGTTTAAGTTGAGGGTACCAATAAGCCTTGAGGTAATCTCACTCCTTGTTGCTTGTTGTTGTCCTATTGTCCATTCCTGCGAAGCAACTATTACGTCTCTTCTGAATATTTAGGTGTATACTGTTGCTAGTCCTTACAACAGTAGTGTTAAGGGAAGAAGAAACAGCAGATGAATATGTAGCTACAGTCAGACTCATCTGAACTGGACCTGTGCTACTAATGCTGTCCCCTTGAAGATTTTGAGATTGAGGTTCACTGATTAAGTCCAGTCTGGTTGTCAGATCTTCCACTCGCTGGGATAACATGTTTATTATAGCAGTTAAATTTCCAGTGTCATTGTTTGTATTTTGTGTTAAACTTCAGCTATTATTTCCTTTAGCAGTCATACCACAAAACACTACATACCTTATAAAGTAACGAATTAATGACTCCAAGTCAAACAAATAGCAGCTGAAGGGAAATAGTCCAAAAAACGAGGTAAGCCAAGTATGAACCTCAAGATAGAGCATATTTCATTTAAACCAGGTTGTTTCCCAGCATTGAGTATCAATTGCCATAGTAACTCAAGTCTTTCTAACATAAGGGAATCTGGTCCCCCTCTTTCACTCTGTGTTACTTGGTCCATCACTTTAAACTTGAAACTATGGTCTGAGAACTCGAGAATGTGCCTAGCTAAAGTATTTTCTGTTTTATACCTTCTTATGTTGTACAAGTGCTCATATACCCTTTCTCTCAATTTGGTCAGTTTTGCCCATGTAGAAAGCTGGGTATGACTGACATTGGGCTATGTATACAATCAATTTGGAGTTACATGCAAATTTCTTCCATGACTGATTTAAAAAAGTTTTTAAAGGAATGGTTTATTCAATTATTTTTTTCTGAAGAAGTTCTGACATTTGGTGGAACAAAAAGCGATTAATAAACACATTTGGTTCATACTTGGCTTACCTCGTTTTTTGGACTATTTCCCTTCAGCTGACTAATTGATCAACTATTGTAGGGAAAAATGTTTTAGTATTTCTTAATCTAGAGATGTATAAGTGCTTTTGTATGAACTTGCATTTTGAAAGTTTTTTGATGCACTTTAAATGTTTCTGAAGCATTTTAATTACTCAGGATGCACTTTAGATTTAAATTTTCTTGATTCATTGATTAATTGATTAACCATTGTAGGGAAAAATGTTTTAGTATTTGTTAATCTAGAGATGCATAAGTGCTTTTGTATTAACTTCTTAAATTATAATGTTAAATGCAATAGGCATGTAAGGGGTTGCACTTTATATACTTTGATGCACTTTGAATGTTTCTGAAGCACTTTACTGCTCAGGATGCACTTTAGATTTTAATTTTCTTGACTCACTGATTAATTGATCAATTATTGTATAACTGAGATGAATAATGAATGTAGTGAAATGTATATAAAGTACACCATTCTTGTTCATGATTATTCCCTGGAAGGCTTGATGCTAAAGTACTAGGAACACAGTAAAAGTGGATGGTGACCATTTCTCCAGTTGTTCAGTGTGTTTTTTTCTTTCTTTGGTGAGTTGGTTCGTGGAGTGGTGTTTTTAGTGTGAATAATTATACCTCACTTTCTGGCAGCTGGTGTGGCTCAATGGGCTAAGGATCTTAGCATGGCTGATGGTGTTGATTGTTCAAAACTGACTGCACCTACAACTTTTGCATGTGAGTTATTCATATGATAGGAGTCCCACAGACTGTCAAAAAGCCGCAATCTGTTACTGTAAGAAAGCTGGACAAAGCCAGAGAAAAATGGTGGACAGAGGGCCAAACCTACAGAAATTATACATGCTCTGCATAACCTAGAAGGTGGCTGGTATAACAGCAGGCTACAACAGGTCCGATTAGCAGCAGGATGTAAAGGCCATCACTTAACTGTGTCAGTACATAGAACAATTCAATTGCATTTAGTAGTATCTTACCAGATAAACACAACTGTATGAGGAACAGAGTAGACATATGGAGTAGAATGCTGAACATTCAGCAAAGACATGTACAGTGGGAGATGTGAAGACTGTCACCCTGTGTGTGGTGTTACATCATGCACCCCAGTCACATCATACATCTCAGCCACTTAGAGACTGAAATTTGGACAATGCCAAGCACAATAGAGGAACAAAGGCCCAAATATAAGGAGAAGGATTAACTATTGGCCAGACAAATGTTGAAAGTTCAGAGAATAACAGGTCATGCATTAGCATGAATGTTCTGATGAGTATGGAGTCAGTAACTAAAATGTCTGACATCATTTCCTAATGTTCAGTCTATAATAATTTGTCACTAATGTACCTGGAAATCACAATGCAATATAAAATGTACAAAAACTATGATGCAAAACACTGTACATTCTATTACAAGCTTTACAGTGTATAGGTATATGTCATATGTTACGTTGAGCAAACAGCCGGGGAATGCCTTGGACAAAATATCAGGGAAGTGCTGGACTGTTGAATCAGGTGCAGCAGCCAATTGGCTGCAGCGCAAAAAATCCTGGACTGGAGTACAGGTAAGTCTGGCCTAGAGTCAACTTGTAAGTACTGACAGTCACACTGGCATGCTGCTACACTTAGCTAACTTGAGCCCATGTCTGATGCCTCATCTGCCCGAAGAACTGCCATGTGGAAATATGTCTGTGCATACAGAAAGCTATGTATATTTATCTGTCTCTCCAGATCCCCTTCATACATGATTACCCTATTTATCAGTATGTGGCACATATATGTATGTTAACAATATATATATACATATATATATATATATATATATATATATATATATGTGTGTGTGTGTGTGTGTGTGTGTGTGTGTGTATATTTATGGGGATGTATGGATGTCTCCACTTACACACAGAATGCTGGGGTTATTTGCACCTGCACACATAACAGTTGTCTGATGGTAACAGATAAAGGCTGCATAATGACAGAATACAGTCACTCACAGAACCCTTTGCCTGTGAAATGTCACCCTGTAGACAGACAATAGTGAGCAGGTGGTGTAATGTGCAATGTTTGCAATGCAGGACTTGGACAGGCCATATTGTCACTGGCCAATTGTCCATCTACTAAACTGCACAGTGCCAGACATGAGGATACTGGTAAATGTAGACAGATAGCAGGGGTATTAACACATATCCCACTGCTACGATACTAAATACAATAACAACATTAAGCAGGGTCACTCAGCAGACCACACATGCTGAGTACTATAAGGCCACTTTGTGTAGTCCAAAAGTATTGTGGCTGCATCTACACATACAACAGATATAACCTGTGGTGTGTGCAATAAGTATTGCAAGCTATAGTGTGTAATAGTAGGTAGGGGTTCTAATTTCACATCAGCCACCTTGTAAATATGTGTGTATAATAGTAGTTAGGTAGGGGTTCTAATCTTACATCAGCAACCTTGTTTATGTGTAGATATGTTCCCTACAGCAGTACAGACATACCCATCTGGCCAATGTCTGTGCAATGGTTATTCATTTAATGGCCCTGTGACTACTTGCCAGCTTCTCCATTTTCCTCCTCTACAAAGCCTGCTGATGTCATCCTCCTTAACAGCACTGGCTGACAAGCTAATAATAGATAAGCTCTTTGGCACATGCAATAAGTACTTTGTGCTATAATGTATACTACTAGATAAGTAGGGTTCTAATCTCACATAAGCCAAGACTGTGTGTACAAATATATTCTCTCGCAGCAGTACGCATATGGCCATATGGGCTCTTTATGTGCAATGGTCATGTATTTTACTGCCCCGTGACTAGTTGCTGGAGCTAAATAGCCCACATCTATCTAGGCATAACTCCTATCTACTACTACCTCCATTTGTATGTATGGAACACCGAGGTGAAACTTATCAAGGGTAGCAGACCTTTATCAAGGGTAGCAGACCTTGTCACAGAGTATGCATGCATGATTATGCTGACTGGCCCCATTGTCCCTGACACACTGTTCGACATACATGCACCTAGGTAACCACACCTGTATACAGTCATTCCTTGCTGATGTCATATTTCTACTGTGCTGCCATGCCATCCCATTCCACTGTATTGCCACCTAGTCTCCTGAGCTTAGCCCCTCTGACCCCTGGTACAGAAACATACACAGGTTTGTGAGACACCTGTCATTCTGTAACACTACCACCAGTGCACCTTTCTTGAGCATAATATGCCAGTTGTAGTATCAGTGCCTCAAGTATGACAATCTCCCTATTGTGTGTGTATTGGCATCTTGGAGTGATTGCCACCTGCATAGCAGACTGCATAGTACTTCTTAACAATAAATGCAAATGTGTTAATGTTCCTGCAAATACACAGCTGTGATTTCCCATTATATGCACTTCAGTTAACTGTTCTGAAATAGAACACACAACTATTCTACTCTGTCTAAGCATAACTGTTGTGCCTAGGGCAACATGGCATCCCTTAACATTCTTAGGGTATATACGATCTGTCAAACAACACACTTACTGGGTACAGGACCTCAGACTCCAGTGACACCTGATGTACCAATGAAAATATGAGGGAGAGATATTGTCAGAAATACCACATGTTGCATTGTTACAAGATAATATGTATGTATATCCACGTGTACAGTAGCTAATGTGTTACTGCCTACATTGTTGACATTCTGAGTATATGTGCACAACTGTGCATTCAAAACCAACCACCAAATGCAAAAGACCTGATGGAAGTGTACTGCCACAATGACTGATACAGTATTACACTGATGAACACAGTAAGCTTACCCAGATATTCCTCTGATGTAGATGCTGTGGCACCCACCTCCAGGATGCATGGGGTGATGGATGGCTGGGAGCTGGTGGCTGATCCCAGGTTCACCAGGAATTCCTCTGTGGCCTAGAGTGGTTGTACTGTTGCAGGCCTTCCATCAGTGGCAGCATGGTCCCTAGCCACAGCAGCTGCCCATTGCTGTGCAGCATTGATCATATCTGTGGCCCGGTGTTGAATCTGCTTGTAGGTCCTGTCCTGTTGGCCAATTTGGTTTAATGCCATGATGAGTTCTGCCCACAGTGCTGCACATTGGTTAATGTAGTAACAGCAACCTGTGTTGGTTAAAATTGCATGACTCAGTCATTACTTGCTGTG
The DNA here is from genome assembly GCF_019279795.1 of Protopterus annectens. NCBI lineage: Eukaryota > Metazoa > Chordata > Ceratodontiformes > Protopteridae > Protopterus > Protopterus annectens. The sequence goes on from NC_056736.1 coordinate 181,139,517, forward strand.
TTCATAAGAATGTAATTGATGTGCAACACACTAGATTTGAACCCAGGACTGTGGTGGCAAAACATACTATATGCAAGGCATTTAACAGACTCAGCTACTATGTCAGTGCTGCAGCAGGTGTATTTGACAGATATATCTTTATGCATGCAGTCTATGACACATGTCTGCATCCATCTTTATGTGCATGGCTTTCAAAGGCAGTTGTTATGCAGCAGGGTCCCAGTTGTACACATGCATTTTGCTATTGCTGCCTTAACAGGTGTGTTTAATGATGCTGCTGATAAAAGGGAACAATTAGCTGCTATCATACATCTTAACCTCTTAGAGTAAGAAATCGGGACAAAGCCATAAATAAAAGTGTGACGAAGGCCCCAAAATAGGGACAATCTTTAAATGTTGTTCTTACAAACTTAGAATGTTGATAAAATAACAGGTTTTACATTAGCATGTGTTTCTGAAGGGTATGAAGTGTGAAACTCAAATGACTGTCATGATTTTCTAACCTCAGTCTTTAACGACTTGCCACTGCTTTGCCAGGAAAATTCAATTTTATGAAAACCAGGCCAAAAATAGGGGGCAAAACTCTGGACATTCTGCAACAATCTGTACAGTTGGCAGGTATGCCTGCTATCCCAGGCCTCATGTACATCCATTATTATTTATTTGACGGTGTACTGCTGTAGTGTTTTCATCATATCACAGTCCCAGGTACACTCCCATTTTTCCCTTCATATGTACTTGCAGTCTGTCAGTGGCAATCAGTATATTTTGCTGGAAACACCTGTTTTAATTCTGAGCTGAGTGGCCTAGTGGGCTAATGCACTATGCTTTAGTTAACAGGGACCTGTGTTTGAGATATGACAGGGGTGATTACTTTGCAAATGTACCTAACACTGTGAAAAGCACATAAGATCATTAAGGCACATTTGTGCAGGCTTGCACAGTGCGTCACTTAGCTCTGTGTAAACCTGCACTAATATTGAAAAAAGAAAAAGGAGGTGAGAGGACAGTGGTGAAATGGGGGCAAGTAGGGGGAAAGATATATTGAAAAGCAGTTAGGGTTGTGCTGGAAGGGTGTAGGAAAGGACCATAGCTTACAGCAACAACTGTGCACTTGCAGACTTTGTACATGAATTTGGACCCTCAAACCCCAGAGAGAGGGGTGATGCAACATAAATGTGTTGTCAAGCCAATTGGACCTAATTAGCTGTGTCCAGTGGATACATGTGTGAAATGGAGAGCTATGTACAGGGTGATATTTTTTTATGAGGGACAGGTGCCCAATTTTTTTTTAAAAGAGGGTGGAATGTTGGGGAAGGGATGTAGCTCCATGTGGGGAGGTAAGTTGGGTAGGAGAGGTTGCATTTGCAGAAAGACAGACAAGACAGAATACAGGGCTGGTGTGTGACACATAAGGAGGTTAAACACCTTGGACGGGGAGGGTGTGTGGAACTAGAGATGCATGTGCCCCCAGATAGCAGCATCATGACTGAACTCCCCTTCTATGGGGAGTCAGCACTGCTCCTTCACTGCCCCAAAGGGGGCTGTGCTGGAGGCTGGGTGCCAGGGCAACCAGACCCCACCAGGTTTTCGAGTCTGCCCTCAATCCACCGCAGGCAACATTCATAGCTCCTATGAACAATCCTGTGCACCATGGCTGGTAGTTGTTCCTGAGTGGCTACTGCCCATCTGCCACTACTCCAGAGGGGAATGTGTCCCATCCCCTGAGCTGGCTCCACCCAAAGGTGGTGCAGGGTGAGTGGAGTGGGCACCACTGGCTGGGGTCCCAGATGTGGTAGGGCCCAGTGCCACAGCCGGTTGAGGTAGGGTAGGCAGATCAGCAGAAACTGGCCTACCCTGAAGTGCTGTGGCTATAGATGTAAAGCAATACATATAGGTTAGTTATGAACAAAACCATTGTTAGCAATAACAGCATGTCAGAACATTGGAAATAACCCCATTACATTTCAATGCATATTATGTGAAACACAACAGTAAATAATAGAACAGTCAGTATATTAACAGCATGCCAGTAAATGTTACGGCATAAGGCCAACAACATTGGTAATTCAACAAGATATGTTAATATGCAACCATTGTAATGTATAATAATAATAGAGCACATGCCCCAAATTAAAGTTTATAGAACAATGTATGTTAATAGTAAACTAGAACCAATGTATAACAATAATACATTTAGATGAAGATAAGGGGTGGGGTGAGAGAGAGAAATATAGTCCATTAATACCAGTATAGGCTATATAGTTTACAACAGTACTGATATATACTCTACAGCTCTGTCCTTTCTTTATGTATAACAGTGCCCTAAAGCTGCTGTAGCATGTACATACCTTTCAAGCCATCTGCATGGGACAGTATGGGCCAAGCAGTAACACCTGCAGGTACACAACTACAGACAACACTTACATATCAGGTGGCTGTATACAACTATCAAGGTGTACTGTGGACTGATGTAGTGTGACTGTGCTATTGACACAATCATGTCACTGATACTTTTGTGACAGACAGAGGGATTACAAAACAATAATTACAGCCCATGACAGCATGACACTTAAGAGACATGTATGTGTACAGTACAGAGAGTAAACAACTATCATGCCGTCCTTGGAAGGCATGGGGATAGAACTTCAGCAAACTTTCACAGACACTCCAGGCATACAGCCATAACAACATTGTACATTTTATTTATTTTATTTTATTACTATTGTACTTTTTGTCTTTATTTTATGATGTCTTATCACATTCCTAGTCAATGCTGTTAACAGTCTGTTATATCTGAACACACAAATTATTTAACTCATAATATGGGCTACTTCATCCATTTACCAATATTTCTTGTGGAGAGAACATCTGTCATCACTATGTAACTGATTCAGTAATATTTATTACTACATGGCACTGGATTCAAAACCTGGTCTGTGTGTGGCAAAATGTACTTAAGACAGAGTATTGAAAAAACGGAGCTACTGAGCCACTGACTACTGTCTGACTGATATTTGCCTTGAGCTCACCTGGAAAAAAAATATGACCTAGTAATACTACTACAGTTTCATATTAGACTGTAGAGACAGTTGAACACACATGCATGAGATTCATGCATGACAGAGATGCTAGGTAAACTATACATTATTACATAGAATGCAGGGGTACACAACATACTGTTAGCGGGTTAAAATATCTGTGAAGTCTACAAACCATATCAGAGTATTGAGTTGGCTACCTCACCCATATGCAGTTGCAGATAGGATATTTGCAGTCTACAGCTATTACACTGTTATACTTGCCTGCAGCACTGTACCTCAGAGCATGAATGTTTATAGCTGAAATGCAATGGTAGCACAAGACGATTCTGATATACACAATATACCTTAGGTGTTAATGCTACTGCTTCAGATGTTACTGCAGAAAAGGTGTCATAGTGTATTTCTTCTACTACAGCTCTGAATCTACAATTACTGCATAACACTCTTTATTAGCTATACCTTGAGGCAGGTAGTGGAATTTTTTGTGTTTTTATTTCAAAACAGCTGTCATAATTGATTTCATGAAAAACAGCCTTAATTACACACATATTGCACAACACAGCTTTATTAGGGGTACCTTTGTACAGTTAATGGTATAGTCTTGCGTCTTTATTGCAATACAGTTGATACAATGCAGGTGTTGTAATACAGCTGTAATTCCACAATTACTGCAGTAGAAACTTTATTTCATTTACATTATCAGAGTTAATGCTTTAGTCTTTCCTGTTTATTGCACTATAGTTGGCAGTAGTCACTTATTGCAGTACAGGCCTATGTCCACATTCATTGCAATACACAAATCTTTACTGTATGTACCTATTGGCAGTTAATGCTTTTCTCTTTCTTGCTTATTTGACTATAGATTGCATATTAATCTGTACACACCAGACTCATGGAGCAACCTGGCCAAGCACCCTGCATGTACCTCTAGGTTGCAAACTCTCTCCTCTACAGCTGTAGGAAGAGAGTACACCATTAGGCATACCTGTTTATCAAACAATCAGATTGTGTATTGGCAAAACAATGCTAATAGTACATACAAACTTGTGGGGCATTCCAAGCCCAAGCTTCCTGGACCCAGGTGTCCAGAAGAACCCCTTCTGATGCTTCAGGTCATCATAGTGGTGATGGACCTGCTCATCTGTATGGGGGATGCCTGTAGCACTGGTGAGATCATGTTCCAGCCAGTCCCAGGCCTCCACCTTGCATTCTGAGCCCTGAAACTGCCTCTGCTGCAGCCAGTCTTCATGGTCTTTCACCAGGAGTCTTACCGTGACCCTGTACTCTACCATTGTGTCTGGAAGCACACACCATCTCCATTGGCTGCCATAGTTCCTGCACAGTTCAAACTCCAGCTGGTTATGCTGTATTCCCACCTGTTGCACTTAATATAGCCTGTTTTCTCGCTCTTATATGCCATTGGGCAATTTGTAAAAATATGGCACATCGCTTGGCACCACTCAAACCAGCACAGCTGAGCTGAGCAGAGCTTATACTGGAAATGTTTAGCAGTGCTTAGCAGTGTGCATACCAGCTAAGCACTGCCAAGTGGTGCCAAACACTGCCAAGTAGTGCCTAAACAGAGGTTGTTTAAGCAGTTCTTATCATGGCTTAAAAAGGCTTAGCAGAGCGCAGTAGATCATTTTTTAAAACAAATTAGCATAATTAGCATTTTGAAAATAATTGTTTAATTTCCCTTCTATTTATTCAAACCTAGCACCTACTGCACATAAGGCTGTAGCTCTATCCTATACTTGGCTACATGGATATATGAAATGCTGCTATACTTTTACATATACCTCAGAGCCACGTTTAAGCACTGCTAAGCACTGCAACACACCATGCAAACCCACTAAGCACTGCTTAAACTAGACCTTTGAATCAAAAATTAAATGCATCCAGTTTTTATTTTTAGATGTCTAGCATGTGTCAATTGCTGCATTCAGCGCCGCGAAAATTTAAAAATATATATACATTGATATCATGTGCTTGGACAGTGCAGGGGTTGTGTTACTCATCTGCAGACACAGTTAATGAGAATCTACCTACACTGATTCAATAATCATGTTCCACAGCTCTCCCTCAGCAACATGCCATCATTAATATGCATGGCATGCTACCAAGGGGGAACAGTGTACATGCACAAGGTAACTTCTGTGTAGGCTCTACACTATGCCTACATGGAATTTATTAAATCAGGGGGAGTGTTTTTCAGTCACTGTGTAGATAATGTCGTTTATCTACTGCTTTTATTCCCTAAAGCCAACTGTGATAGTCACTTTGTATATAATATATGTATATTTTGCATTGTGTCATTCTCTTTGTAGATAATGTCATGCACGTATTGTATTTTCACTGGGCTGAGGTTGAATTGGTCCAGTGGTATCAGTTCTCTATCACAGTTAACAAATTAAAAAAATAAATAAAATAAATTTAAACAGTACTAATGTTATTAACTTTATTGTATCTTGACTTAGGAATGGGGTCCATTCCCACCATGGGATGAGAAACCCTAAAAACGTGGACAAATTAAACTGACAGTAAAGCAATCAGTATAACAGATTCACCCTTCCCTTAGTCCCTACCACTGTTTTGTATTTATAATACTGTCATTTTCATTCTTCAGTAGCACTCAGAAATCACCATACCTCTCAACCTGGAATCACAAAAATCTGGACAAAGGTCCATGAAAAGTAGGTACAACTGGCCAAAAATCTGTAAGCAGATTAACATAAAATTTGCCTGCATAATTATGTGACCCCACTCACTCCAATGGAATTGTGGAATACCAACTCTTAAATTCAAATCGAAGAATATACAAAATATTAAACATAAAATATAACCAGAACAATGCAACAGGTCTAAAGAAGCATTGCAGCCTAGCTGAGGTCACATAGAAATAATATGGTGATACAACATAAGAATTTGTGTATTTAAAAGAAAGAGAACAGGTTTTTTGCAACTGTAAATTATAATGTCATTGCCAATTTAAATCATTAAATTGAAATAAAATTAATCTGGAAACATTTCTAATTATTAATTTGCAACTATTCCTAATTTATGCATTAGCATTCTAAACTTGCTAGAGTTCAAAAATACCTATCATTCAGAGCAGCATTTCACTAGTTCTGTGCATTTCAGATTTACTGACGTATATTAGACTTATTCTCTCTCCAGATGAGATAGGTTAATTCATTCACAAAACGGGAAATTGACTAGGCTTAAAATGGCCCACAAGGGCAGCTAGCCTAATACTTACAAGGCATATATCTTATAGTCAGGTGTATAACACTCCAAAGCTAGAAAAGGTAGCACCTTCTGTGTGTGTGTGTGTGTGTGTGTGTGTGTGTGTGTGTGTGTGTGTGTGTGTGTGTGTGTGTGTATATATATATATATATATATATATATATATGGATGATTTTATCAGACACTAAGGAACATGTCAAACATTCTATCATGTTTGGCTTGTTTGTGAAAACTCAAACCAAGAAATCCTATGTTTCCACTGCTGAAGGTAGGATCTCAATCAACTGCTGCAACAATTATTATAACCAGTACTAGATAGATTTAACTTTAAGGATCCTGTCTACGTTTATTGTGTTGAAATCTCCAGTTATTAATGTATGCCTGTTTGACAACTTTCTCTGACTATAATATGGCAACATGTACATCACACATCATATATGACATTGCAACACTGATACAATGCAATGTCTGAAAACAGTTATTCATTCTATAGGCAATATGCTTTCAGTGCCAGCTGTTTCATGTCCCTTATAAAATAGATTAGTGATTACTAGTTCCTTTCCTTAGACAAACTGCTATACCACCTCACTGCCTACAGTAGCTGTTTACTGGACGGCATTTGTGTATATTCATCTCAATTTTTAATTTGTTTGCTGTGATTCTTTGGCTACTGCATCTAGCATCTGTTTCATTTGTTCTTGAGTTGCTATACTAGCAGTTTCAGCATGCTTTCTTTCTTAAACAATTTTATTTGAGACCAATCCCTAAACTTGCTTTCTGCTTATATCTACTTATTGGTGTATATAATAATTAAAGATCAACTAGGGATGGATAATTTCCATCCCTCATGTAAAGCAGATTTTTTTTCTTAACCCCAGTGTTTCTGGTTATTAAAAAATGAGTGTAGCTGTACATTCATGTCTCCACATATGCATTCAACTTAATTACATTCTTGCTTAACATATGCTTGCAATGTACTAATGAAAATTCAGTTCATTAACTAATATAGTTACCTTTTCTAACAAGTTCTTTAAATCCTGTCATGTCTAGAGCCCTTCTGTGGTCAGAACACCATTAATTTTCACATTATTACTAATGTTTCAAGCTCAAGTTCCCATTATATGGTCAAGGACAATAAGTGTTTTCTTCATTACTGTGAACATTGATTATGTGCCTCATTTGCTTTTTTTTTTCTTATCTTCTAACCTTTCTAATCAACCTTTATTATTAGCTTCCTTCTTAATTGTTCCAATTACACACACACACAAACACACACACACAAACACACACACACACACACACACACACACACGCACACTCACCAACGCGCACACAAACACACGCACCAACGCACACACATACACACACACACACACACACACACACACACACACACACACACACACATTAAAGCTGTCATTTCTTTGGTGACACTTTTTTCCACTTTACTGTCTTTCAATTACATCTCAGTCCAGGGTACCTCATTTATTTTCTTCATGCAGTATATGAACTGCTCCAGTTTTAAAGTTTTCTTCACAACCTATCAGTCTTTCATTTATTAAACTCCCTAAGATGCCATTTCCTGTTTTTTTTTTTTTTTTTTTTTTTGGAATAGTCTATTACATCACATGCTCTATTAATCTCCTCTCTAATGTCAAACGTTTTTATTATGACTGTAAATATACTCTGGTAAAATTCCAGTGTCTGATGAACTTCTAAATCATTATCTAAAACTGTGCTTTTTAATTACTATATCAGTTATTGTAGTAAACAATACTTCTGTTATGTCATCTTTTACCATGTCTTCTTTCTTTTGGATTTGCTCCCTTAGAATAAGTTTGTGTCCTCACCCATTCCTCTTCTCCTTCCTACTTTGTTTCCTACCTTTCTGAAACTCTTATCCACCTCAGGGATTCTTTGTCTGTCTACTCTATAACTTCTGTTTTCCATTCATATATTTACCTATTTACTTATCTTTTTAAATACATTAAATAACAAATTAGTATGTCAAAGCCATGTGCACTTGATATCCTACATTATTTTCTTTTTCTTTTTTTCATAGTAACTATCTGGTTCTCTAGTTCCTCTGTGTACTTGTATTTCATAAATATATATTCTTCTTCATGCTAAATTCAGTGATGGGCAGCTTTTTACCTTTAGCACACAGAAAATATTTCGTCTATAATGGAGTTGATTAGAGATTCACTAAAGTCACCCATTTTAACAAAAGTGGTTACTGCAGTGAACAGTATTTTTTGGAAGGACTCAGTCAAATAATAGGCAAAAAAAAACATTGATCTTTTGTAAAATTGAATCTGTCAGTATAGTGCAATGGAGTGCCAAATATTTTATGTAAATTTCAGATTTATTCCTCTTCAGTCCCCCAGGCTGAGGATATTACACTACTTTAAAAATAATGCAAACAAGGAACACTAAATCATGCAAATACATAAAACAACTTAATCATTTAAAGTAAAATGAAAAGTGGTTAAGAGAATCATCACTAAAAGTCAAGGTTGAAAAGCACTGAAGTCACAGTGGCAGCAAATTCCAAAGGTGCAGGGCCTGTGTTAGCCAAAGCAAAGAATCCAATCTCACCATAACCCTGCACCCTGCAAAGCATAATACTTACAGTCTACTGACCAAAAATATGAGTTATAAATCTGGACATTCTGGGAAATTTTGGATATTGAGCTATTCTATGAATCTAGTCTCATTTTTTTTTTCTTTTTACTTGAAGGAGCAAGAAGAAGTCAAGCCAATTTTCTCATCATCCACCTGTACAGTGTGACCTGTCATTCCTGATCCTGGATGTGTCTGGGATTCTTGGGAGTGGGAGCACAAGACATTGAGTGGATGAACCAGTCCGGAGTGGATTCTGCTTCAGTTTTAACTGCTGGCTGCTGGACTTAGTACACTGCAGAGAAAGTTAAGTACTAGTACTTGTTTCAGTAGGTTCTGTTAACTTAAATATTAATTAAAACAGCTAAGCTCAAGTCCTTTTATCCTCTAGTCTGCTTTGCTTGCTGGTCGCTGGCAACGCTATGTGCTGTAGCCTGCTGCTGTGCTGCCAGCCCGACTAATCACAGTTAATATAATAATAAAAAATAACATAGAAAAAGCAGTAGCAAGCTCATTACATCATCAGGCTGATTGAGCGTCAACCACAATGGTGTTTTGTCAAACTTTTTTTTTGCTGTAGTTGTTAAACACAACACCTCGGGAATTGTTGGGAATGGATATCCTTTCAACAGGTCATGAAACATGTGGCATGCCACAAAGCACATTCCTACCTGCAGGATGTCACTAGGCAGGCACTGCACAGGCATCTTCTGTTCAGTGGGCTTTGCATCACCTCAAAATAATTTAGGTTCCTAAGACTCTCTCAACAGGCATGCACATCACTGTTACAGTTTACCATATCGCTTGCAAAAATACAAAGTATTTTGCCTAGCCTATGTTTGTTCAATGTTTCTTTCTCTCTCTTTCCATCTGTTAGTTTAGAGTTAATGGAAATCAATGTAGGTGTTATATACTACATCTTATAGCTCTTCACAGGTTCAGAACTTTTAAATAAATGCGTCGATTTCTATGGCTCTTTCCTTTAGGCAGTTTTACAAAAAATATACTGGCAATAATGTGTGCAGCTTTGTCAAGAGATTTCCTCCCCAGCAGTTTAATAACTGCTTGATCAAATGTGACTATTTTTAAAGAATATACTTTAAGAATCCAACATTAGCATTAACTGTGCAAACTGATTGTGCAACTTCTGTTAGCAAGTCACACCAATGTGCCAGGAAGCAGTGGGAACAAACCAATAAATCACCAACTCTTAGAAAATGCAAAAAAATGAAGAGCGACCACTACTATAAAAAAACGTTATTTCATTTAACTTTGGTATGGGTCCCTAATATGATTTATTATAATATGAATGTAGATTGTCATACCTTAAACTACCCATGCTTATGAAAATAGATGGCAGAGTGTAGACTACTGATTTCACCAGAGAGATGTGATTTTTGAAACCTGGTTTAAATATTTAAACTGCTTTGTTTTAGTTGTATTCTTTTCAGTGGTCAGTTCATATGCAGCAGATCTTTCTACTTGTACTAGAAAATATGGAAAAATATGCCCTTCTGTCTCCTCTTAGAGTTTTGGGGGTGCTCATATCTAGATGTCAGTGTCAATGACAATTAATTCGGTAGCACAACTTTATTGCATTTCTTCTAGCTCATTCTTTAATGGAAATAGAATTTAAATTACATCTCAGCTCAATGGCATTAGGAGGCAAACGGCATGCTGGTCACAGCTACCTGCTACTGCTCTTACCTTGTTGCAGACGCTGGCTCTACTAGGCTAACCAAGGCAGTACATTTGCACAGTCTGTGCAGCTTAGAGTGTGGGATGTCCATAAGTTTCCACTGGCTGCCTGCTAATATAAATCCAAAACATTCAACGAATGAATGCATGAACGTACGTACAGGTAAACACACTACAGACACAGCCTGAGTCCTCAGACAAATTCTGACTGGCTGGCAGTCTGCCTCATTAAGCTGATGTCATTGCCCATGCCCTGGCACACGATGATGTCAGAAACATCTGCAACCAAAAAAAAAAAAAAAAATTAGAAAAAAGCCCGGGAAATTCGGGAATTGAGGGGTCCACTCAGGAATTCGTGGCACTCCGTTATTTTGCCATTAAAACCAGTAAATACCAAGGAATTCAGTATGGTTGAGAGTTATGATCTTTACCACTTCAGTACTTCAAAAGTTATACATTCCCTTTCTACAGTGTATGCTCAATCACATGACATCAAGGAAAATTATTTTCTCAATGACATTTCCACCACTTCTGTCATGATTTTTATTTATAAATGACAGATTTACATTCTTCTCAAAAGCCATTGTACTATGCTCATTATATTATTATAACAAAACCTTTCTTAAAGTGAACGCACTAATGTTGCATCATTCCAAGCGTCTCATATTAATGCACAATATTTCTATTATTTTTTCTTACTTTAAAAAGTCAGAGGTTTACTAACTCATTTCCCACCTAACATAAGTATTTGTAAATTAATATGGTGGTGTTTAACTATTTCATGTAAATCAAGGTCAGGTTACATGTATTGTATGCATTTTATAGGTTCATACTAAGCTAACTGCCCTTGTGAGCCATTTGAAGCCTAGCCAATTATCTCTTGTGAGACTCAAACCCTGCACCTTCAGTTTATAAGGAAAACACCTTAACCATTAAGCCAACCTCCCTTTTATGTTTATCTACAAGAATGTCAATTATATGCAGATATGTATGGCCATTTTTGCACATAAATATCTCTTGGCTGCAGTTGAAGGCAGCCTCTGGTTCATTGAAAGTGCTGCTGAAAGCGCAAAGACCACAGCAGAACTCAGCATTCCTCAGCATGCCACTAGAATGCCTGGATAACCTCAGTTATTCTCAAATCTGAATATGTTTTGAAAAACAAAATGGAGTCATATGCATGTGAGTTTGTGCAAACATGAAGTATAATCCCTGCCCATCTAACACCATCTGGCACAACCTATCACCCTAAAGCCCTCAATATTTAGTAAATGTTAATTCACACACACATAAGAATATTTATTCTCCGGGTCTCTGCTGAAAAAGGGCTATTAGCACAGATGGACTAACCCAGTCAACAAATGTAAACTAAATAAATAATAAATACATTTATTTATGCACCCCCCCCCCCAATAACAGAAAAAAAAAACTAATACTGCTGCTATACTGCATGAGGCATGTATAAATTACTTTCATGTATACTACATCAAAAAGGTAGCTAAGGTAATGCACACAGCAGCAGAAGTAGTGATTGTAAGTAATATAAAAATAATGATTACATAATGAGTTTTATCCACAATATCAATGAAATGAGAAAATATGCCTTGAAAAAAACACATAGATGACAAAGCATTTCTGGTCAAACCAAACATGTCCATAACAGTATGTCCCTGATGGTTAACTGATTTTGGTTAAGGGGATGTCACACCCCAGAGGAAGTTGTCCTAAAATGTAAACCTCAGCCCTGCCCATACTTTCTTTATTCTGATTCTTATTCTTAAAATGATGACAGCAACTGGAAAGGCACAATGTCATGGTCCAAGAGATAAGGAGATCAGAATTACGGTCTGCCTTTTTAGAGAGTTCTACCTTCATAACAACCATGCATGCACAAAAAGCAGGACGTGGGGAAAAGATGGACATCAGGCAAAAGTTAGGTGAGCATCAGTTATCCCTGATTGGGAACACCCCGGTCTAGCCAACAATGCTGCCACGGGTACAACAACATGCAGAAGCATACGCCTGACTAGCTGGCCAAGTGGGTTGACCAGATAATGCAAGAAGGCCAGAGTTCTATAGTAAATATAACATGTTCCCCTTATTTGTTCATCATATTAAACATGTTTAAAAATAAAGTATAAAAAGGTTGAATAATTAAATGTATTTGCTAGAAAAATATATCTAACTGCTGATATGTATCTATAATGTGCAGAACTGTTTCTGTATACAAACATATGGAATGTTTATGTGATAACATAATTCTCTATATAAAAACAAATGTGTATGTAATAAATATGCATACATATATGTATATAAATTACAGATATAAAGCTGCCTAAATATACTTACAACTATTATTTCATGGGTATAAATGTGTGCATTTATAAAGAAACAAAAAAATTGCATTACCACATAATTTCATTTACAGTACTGCAATGTATTACCTTAGTTAGTTGTCAAAGTACATGCAGACAGTTTCTGTAAAAAGGGATTTTGTGTGTCTACAATGGAAATTATTTATTATTATAACAGTCTTTTCTTCCACAAAAATTAACTGCAGATACAAGATAGCTAAAGTCAGTCAGGTACTACACCCTAGTCAGAGTGGAGGTTGGGGGAGGGGGGCTAGATGTTGCTGTGTCAGTTGAATGACACAGCAACAGTTTGATGAGAAATGGCCAGTTGTGGTGCTTCTGTATAGAATTTTAAACCATCCCATTATATGTCTACAGTTATTAAGCAGAAAACTAACAAAGTACGAGTTATTGTACCAAAGTCTATATACAACTGAGGAACCAAAACTTTTGTTGAGTTGCTACATTTTTCTATATGTGCACACCTTCTGTCTGAACACAATTTGCAGACTGTTACATGCAAAGCATAACATTTAAAAAAAAAAAAAAAACATTCCACCAATCAGACAAGCTGTTAACACCTATGAAAGTGTAACAAATAATTTATATCTTACAATAAAGGGAAGATTGGCACAATATGAGAATTCAGATAGTGATGAATACTTAGAGAAATGTATAGTAAGCAAGTAAAGTGAATCAAATGCCATCCATATTAGTACTAGTCATATAAGGAATACTAAGGGGAACATGGTGAAGTTCAGGTAAACAGCAACGGTCTTATATCTTCTCTCTCTAGTCAATGATGACATCAGTTATAATAGACATCAGCAGGGTAAGAGAATCACGAGACTGGTTGAAGCCACTGGTAACAATGAAAAGAGAAGCACATAGTGTTCTGTGTTTAACTGATTTCATTAATATATATCAATAGATAATTAAGGATGGTGACTGACAGCTCTACAGTGCATTCAGTACATTACTACAACCAAATGTAAAATAATTATGTCACTATGTATGTGCAGTGTTCTTTGTTTCATTGATTTATTTACTCTCATTACAGCAACCAAATGTAAAACTTATATCAATATTTGCATGCAGTATTCTGCTTTTAATTGATTTATTTAGTCTATAAAAAGAAATACTTTATTAAAGGCTGGAATGAAAGCACTACAGTGCATTCCTTACATTACTGCAACCAACTATAAGTGATATGTCAATTTGGTAACTGAAGCATTACAGTTCATTCAGGACATTACTGCAACCAAATGTAAAAGATATGTCAATATATAAGTGCAGTATGCTATATTTAACTGATGTTATTAATGTATATAAAGAAATCATTTTTAAGGGAGGGTAACAGAACTACCGTGCATTCAAAACATTACTGCAACCAAATGTAAAAGATATTCCAATGTAAAAAATGGAGTATTCTTTCTTTAACTGATTTTATAAGATATAAGTATTTATAAAGGGTAGTTTTAGTACAATGTAGCAAACAAGTGCATCTCAGGAACAAATATGATCATTTATGTTACTATAGTACACTGCAAAATATAAATAGCACCAAAAAAACATCAAAAAGTGATAGAAATACACTCTTTCTTTCTTCCCATATCAGTAGTCCCATGTATGCGTAAGCACTTCTGATACATTCTGTTTTACTTCAAAAAAGATTTCTAAAAATAGAATCATTTTAAAGTAAGAAATTGAATTCAGTGTAACATTATGTGTGAGTTTATTCTGCATGTTTTGCCTTTTGTCTCTCCAACTTTTTTCTCTTTTTTTATTTTAATTATGCACTCCTTTCTCCTTTTTTATTTTCTTTGTCTTATTTTTTACAGATCAAAATTCCTCAGTAGTAGCCCACTTGTGTACTTCCTAGGTTAAGGAGCATTCACCCTCCAACCATCCAGGGACATTGTCACAGGGTCAGAGAGGTGAAACTGGTCCTGCAGGTACCCTGGAACAAGGAAGCGTGGCAAGTCTTACTTAACCAAGGCTTCAGGATGTGGTTGAGGATGTGTGGGAGCAGGTTGTAGACAGATAGCTTCAGACAATCAAGACCTCTCTGCAGTGCCCCAGTTGGCACCGACCACCACACCATCAAAGGCCCCTACCCCTTCAACTTTGGGGTCCTCTACTGCAGCACCATCTGTCAGTGGAAATATTTGAGGCTCTGTGGACTGGGGAATCTTGCTGGCATCTTTCATCATCGCCCTTTTTCCCTTAGCCTTTCTTCTACATCCTCGTACCTACATTCCACCCACACTACCCTATTATATAAACAATCTTGAAAAAATAGAAGAGATCAATCCCCCATCCAAAAAAACATGCATCTCCCTCTCTTGTTGTGACCCCCTTTTAAAATATTTCCTATTTTTTTACTTTTCATTCTTTAAAGTAAACAACACAGTGTTCAGATAAACATTTTAAACCCCTTGATTTCATTTTTTAATACTAATAATTAAAGCTGCACAATCCACTACCTGCCTTATGTCTTTCAATCTTTACTGCACATTGCTATGTCCCTCTGCAATAAATAAATATATACAAAAATCATACAATGCTTTCAGCTTACATGCAGTACTTTGTATGTACTTAATAACTAACTTTATGTACTTTATGCTTTTGCTATAAGTAGGCATGTTTTGCAAAACACTTTTGTGTTCCCTTATTCAGTGTGAATAACCTGTGAGTAACTTATTGTATATACTTGTAGCATCAATATTTGTTGATAACTACTACATGGCTATGAGATGATAGACTATAACTACCACTTAAAATGTTAGTAAGTGACCAGCAAATCACAAAATCATGGGGAAACCAACTGATAGCAAATAAATACCATGTAACTGTGGAGCATTTCTTTCTACTAGTATTTTGAGCAATACACTAGTTCTTAGTACCTAGCAGAACATTACCTAAGTGAAGTTACTTCATGGTGGGGATGGTACTTCATTTAACTCCCTCACTTAATGTTTTATTCTAAGTTAGGGACTGGGGTGTTGAGGTGAACCAGCATACTTGACAAATGGAATTAACAAAAAAATGTGAAATTTACACAGTTACTGTCACATTGACTGCATATCTACTGTTAAAAGATAAGCAAAGTTTCTATAGTCTACAAAAGCAGTGAGAAAATGTAGTTGCCTTTAAGGTGAACCAGTGGCATAATATTCTGGAAACTGCACAGATAAGTTGCCATAGTCCACTCTTCTCTATTACTGCTAAGACTATAAACTTTCAAACAAGTTAGCTGCCTATAGGGTTGTTACTGTAATTAATTTTGGAGATAAGTAAATAAAGTCAAAGTATCACTGGCCAGAAATAACAATATTTACTTTTTGCATATGTAACTTTGCAGAAGAAATCATTGTCCCAGTCCACTTCAATAATACACAGAGCACAAACTGACATTCCATTACCTTTATTAATTTCAAACATAACTTTTTACATCATTTCAAATATTAATTAAAACACAATAACCTTATAACCAAAACAAGTAAAATCATAAAGTCATCATAATGTACATCAGGGTAGCCTACCCTGCTCAGCCTGGTCTAATAAGCACTGTCCGCACTTCCGCTCACTTATTTTATCAGTCAAAGATTGTCAATAAGCAGTGTCTATATCCCCGCTCTCTTATTTATCAATCAAGCAGCATCTTAACACTCACTTTTATCACCCAAAATCATTGCATCAACCCCAACACCAAGAGGGGAATAGAAGAGGGACACGCCTGCCACTCTTCTTGTCCCAACACCCACCTCCATAACCATGCCAAACAAATAAAATAAACAAATTAGAAAGGACGGAAGGTAATAAGTTCATGCCAAAATGCAACTCTCCTAAACAGTTACACTCATGTAAAACACCCTAGTCCCACCCTTAATCTACCTCACTTGCTCTAAAGTCCCTTCACAAATTAACCCTTCCCTTTCCGACTAAGAAGAATATCTCCATCCATAAACTTAAATCCCTTACTTAAAAAACACCCACCCTCCAACCCATTTAACTCTCTATACCCTTGCCAAAGATGTGCCTGGACAAATTTGTCTGTTCCTAAATTTCATTTATTGTTTCTTTAGCTATTAAAAGCCCTTTGCTGTTTATATCAGCATTGGATTCTTATAAGTACAAAATGGTATGTGGCAATCAGCTCCAAACAATTCTAGTTCATATAGGCAGAGACAAATGGTTTTATGAAAAAAATGTGTTACATGAATAAGAAAAATGTTGGTACCTTCATGATAAGTGCCAAGAAACAGGTGGAAATGGAAACAAAATAGAAAGGTTTTGAAAGCTTTCTTAGTACTAAGCCAACATAAAGGCATGTGTCCAGTTATGCACAAACATCAACATTAAATATTTCTACAAGCAACCCCTTCAGTAATATGTCCAGATATACACAAGTACTAAAATGAAACATTCACCCAAGCAACCGCGTCAGTGAGCTATCCTAATAGGCACAAGCAGCAAAATGAAACATTTACCCAAATGACTCCTTCAGTAAAATATCTAAGTATGCACAGGCACAAAAATAAAGCATTTACCCAAGCAACCCATTTAGTAACATGTACAAGTATGCACAACCTCAACCAATCTCCACTGAGATCTCTGTATTTTCCTAGAAAACTGCTGCTTACTGGCATAAGTTCAGGGCTATTTACATGAAACTGAGCTCTTTTTAGATTAACGGCTATGAATAGTACTCATACACATACATATACATCCCCTTATCAGTGTAGTAGCTGTCCCTCTATCACATATGTGCTAAGCACATCAGACTTTTGCGATAAGGGGGAGTGTTTACAACAATTCCATTGCATGTACATATTCATGCTGAAAGTCTGGAATTTTCACATCCACGTAGCTCTGCTGTTTTCAGATTACCACTATGAAAATATGAAGCCTTGGACTATGAATATCACCCTTAGTGTACCAAATCTAACACAGGTTATGTAACAGCCTGATGGAACAATAAGTCCTCCAATTAGGGAGAAATAAGTGGAATGGAGACATCTGAAGAACAAATGTGGACATGGGGAAGACAAAGACATACAATATGGTACGATATCTAAGCAAAAAAAGCAACAATAAAGATATTTGAAGAGAAATACAGGAAAAGACACCCAGATATGGAAAGTTTTGCAATAGAAAAAAATAAGAAAACATAGGGGAAAGTAGAAAAGATGATTAGTAATGGAGAAGTAGAAACTAAAGTTATGGATTACCTGCAAAGCAAAGGAAGTAGTGTAGAAAATCCAACTCAGGTAATTTCACAACTTGATAAAAGAAGGACTTCCGAAATTAAAGAGAAACAGGTAGAACAAGAAGTATCTGATCACTTGCCACATGAAGATGTTCAGGAGTCTTTAATAGGAAACCGGTACAAAAGTTCAGTTGAAGTTACACAGCAAGGGAAGGGGTAGGAAACAGTGGTAATTATGTTACAGGCAATGTTGTGGAGTAATAGGATAATGAATTTTCATATGAAGAAACAACAAATGATGCAGGATGCAACTTAAGAAATGTCACAGAAAGATGTTCTGGAAATTTCTGTAGAATGCCTGCAGGAAACAGACAACAAAGCAAGTGCCCTTAGTTTAGAAGAATATGTTCCAAGGGAAGAGTACTTGATTAAATAGACATGGACAGACATATTAAGACTGATGAAAGAGACAGATTATAGAAAGCAAATAAGACCCAGAATGATGGAAGTCTGATAAAACAGATGAACATAATAATCAAGACTTTTATTAGAAACTCTTGTGCTATAACAGGATTAAATAGATATATTACTGTGCAGCTAAATTAATAACAGATAAAGCCGTACCACAGAAATGCAGAACAATAAGGGAAAGGAAGAGAAAAAATAAAATGACATCACTGAAACATCAAATAGAGACGTTTATATCACATGGGATCATCCATTACCAACAGTTCAGAAAACAGATGCGAGAAAAGCAGATATAGTAGTCCATGAAAAGAAGACAAAAGTAGCACTGGTCATTGAAATTGCAATACCCAGTGATTACAGTGTCCTATTTACAGAGAGACACAAAGTCATAAAATACCAGGATTTACAGGCAGAAACAAGAGCATTGTGTAAGAAGTATACTCAGACAGTTCCAATAGTAGTAGGAGCAATGGATCTCATAAAAAGAATTTACAGTTCTATTTATATATGCTACCCATACATGTAACTCCATATGAATTAGAGAAGGAGTCAGCTCTGGGCATGTTACTGGTGCCGCAAATAGCACTTTTAGCTAAAATCAAAGATGGAAACAATATTAATTTCATGAACTTTAATCATGCCTTGACTTGGAATGGGGTCCTTTTGCATCATGGTATTAGAAACCCAAAAGACTGGGGGAAATTAAACTCAGTGAAAACCTACCTTTGTGATATAGCCAGAAGACTTATAGTCTCTACTTTCTTACTGCAATCTCTACTCTACTTTATGCTTCACCAATCTGCACTAACATATACGTCTTATAACTGTCCAAACATAATAAAATAGATACATTTGTCATAAGCTATGACAACAGAACCTAGCACTGCCTAGCTCTGATAGAATTAAACTGGTTAGAAATATCACATGACAAAGCTCTTTCCACAAAATAGGGGTTTTAGATTAAACCAAAGTAAGCAAAAAAAAAAATAAATAAAATAAACTTTGATTATGCACTTTGAAGCTGTGAGGGGTAATGAAAGTAGCTAATTACAATTCAGTGTGTCTGAAAGATTATTCAACATTTGTTTACCAGGAAAGTTAAACTTGAAAGGAACCAATTTTCAGCAGAGGCATGGGGAGAAATGCTCCAGACTCATGTCTTTGTAATGTGGGAGGAAATTGGAGCACCTGGAGGAAACCCACACGAATGCAAGGAGGACATGCAGACTCCACACAGAAGGCACCCCAGCTGAGAATCACACTGGAGATCCTCTTGCTGTGAGGCATCAATGCAAACCACTGCACCTTTATGTGAGAGCAGTTTTGCTAGTATAGAGATTGCTTCATAGGAGCTGGCGGTAGGCCTAGAAAGGCAGCTGCTATGGATGATGATCAGTATGAAGCTTGACAAAAGCAATGTACAGAACTGGAGAATACAGTATGTACTATGTACTGTGCACAACACACTATGCTCTGGGTATTTTACTCTATGCATAGGTCTCTACTGAAGATGACAGGTAACATCTGTTAGAGAATCACCTGGTTTATTCAGCTTTGAAGGGATGGAATTGTGTCAGATGCCCTGCTACAAGATATTATTATGAAACAAGTGATAGAGTGCCTCATAGCGTTGGAATGCCAAAGTTAGAGGAGGGAAAATAGTCTGTAATTGTTTAGAATGGAATTGTGATCCTAGAAGTAGAGAAACTGCATAATTTAATGGGCATAATGCATTTTATGACCATATTTGCAGTGTCTCATGGTATTTTCCCCTCTGTGAGGTATGGTATAGAAGTTACAAAGACATGGAGGGATACATCCATGATCATCACACAGTTAACGATGAGGTCCCCCCTTGAAAAATACTTCATTGGTTTTACAGTGACTTTTGACATTTACTATACACCCTAAACACTAATAATTACATTGTGGAATTCAGAGTTGGAGGTCTCACATTTATAATATTTCTTACATAAAGTTGTGGGAAGGAAGCATCCTGTTTCAGTGCTAAATGGATCTTCTTAGAGGTAGGCAATGTACTGTAGGATAAGCTGAGTAATATACGTCATTGAATAGGGTATGCCTAACAATTGTTCAACATCATAAAGATCCACTAACTCTTTAACATCAATGGCACTCTGGTGGCAGAGAGGGATAAAGTCCTGACTACAGCCCATCTGATCCAGATTCAATTAGCAGCTCAGGCAACTGACAAAGCAGAAGGGAAGATGGGGGCATTAGCATCCCTGGGAGGGAGGGAGGACTGTCCTGTGGGAATCTCCTATAATAAACCCTTGTGAAAGGTGCTGACTTCATGCTGTGAGGGGTGATACAAAAGGGGGGAAATGAGGAGACATAGGTAAGCTGCTTCAGATGTGGGGCAATACCCTGTATGTGTCAATTGCATATTTGCCCCATAGACATAGAGATGAGGATCTGCAAAGGAGGGTAAAGGGAGAAACAGGAACAGGTTATAAAATATGTAAAAAATTACTCAAAGAAGGACATAAATTGGCTTCCAAGATCCTTGCTGGACCTGGCTCAAATCCAGGCATTCGACCAAGGAATGATTTGAATATCAGCAGATCCAGTGAAGGACACGAGATACTGGGGCAGCTGTCAGACTGAAAGAAGGAAAAAAAAGGAATAAAAAAAAAAAACTCTTTAACATCAATGCAACTAGTATGCTCAAAACCAATCAGGAATGTATTGTTTCTCATAACATTTAAAATGGGAAGGAGATTATTTTTATTTGGGCAACAGATGATAGATATCACTTTGTAAAAAAAAAGTATGAACCATTTGTAAAAATGAAATCAATCATCTTGTTCAAATACCCTTAATTTTTCACCTTTGGGTAAAATTCAATGTTTGTGCAACAACTACCCACTGCACATGTTAAAGATTGCTTGATTTGCCCCATCAATAATTGAGTATTATTATTATTATTTTTTTTTTATTTAGATAGATAAGAGAAAAGTGAGCAGGTGCAATAGCTCTTTGTGGTACATTAGCCAAAACTGAAGACGCAAACTCTAGGATAATGATTTGAGCATTTGCATTAAGTTCAAAAGCACAACTATGCAGTATTCAGTGGCTTCCTGAATGTTCCCTAACCCATATTTGAACGGAGGTGCCATCTCTGAAGATTAAAGAGTCTTAGGTACATAACAACAGACATTAGCCCCTGACCCTCAGTCATAATTATCAGCTGGTCAGCTGTTTATGTATGGCCCTGTGACATCCTTGTACTCTGTCCTTTTCCTGACTGACGCATAGAGTCTACTGGTTACACATAAACACTTGATAATTAAACTGTTCATAAATATGTGGATGACCAGAATATTGTTTAGTGGAATGCACAAGACCCTAAGGAAGACATTGGATGTAGTGGAAGGATGGGAGATTCTAAAGTGTGTCTATCACAGAAACAGAGATATGCAGCTTGGTATGCTATCTGCAAAGTCTGCTTTCTACTTGCACAGGTGTACATGTCAATGAACAGGTGGCATGGCACTCTGACATATATGATGAGCTGTGTTCCAGAGTACTCTGACAGATGTCGGACATGTGGACATGTTAGAATTACAAACCTCCATATATACTAGGAAATGTCCCATTGCACCTACATTATGATAAGTTTTAGCCAGAGTGGTGCTGAAGTTAAAACAAAGATTCCTGATTCCACTTACGTTTTATATATTTCTTTTTAGTATTCCCTGCAGTCACTTAAAAAAATTGATAAATATATAATGCAGCTTATTCTTTTGCTAGGACATCCACCCAACACATTATTGCTGACAAATATAACACATCCAGTTATAGCTGATGCCAAGAAGTCATAGCTGGTGTCTTGCAGGAAAGATTACTTGTGCTTTGAAGATTCAGAGCAGAATTCTGCCTTCTGAGACTCTATTAAGATGACATGAGACTTGCTTGAGGAAAATTGCCAGGGATATAGTCACGCCGGAGGATAAGAATTTTTGTTTCACATTACAATGACATGTATTTAGGACAGTTATGACTATTTTCGGTAAAATGGCTTGAACAACATGCCTGCATTGGCTTCATAATCCAATCAAAATGAAATGTGCAATATAATGGACACTGAGGTGTTCATTTGGTTATACAATATACTGATACTTGACAAGTTTTAGTATTCTGTTGATCTCTTAAGGTATACTATAAATAATTATTAATATCTGTGATTTATTCTGAACTTGTGTCGATTAGTGTGCTTCATGTGGTAGTTTATTAGCTGCAAAATGCAGAATTATATAATCTTTATAGCTTTAATTTTATTGAAAACTAAGAAAAGGCCAGTTGCTGATACAAGTCCGAGGATATGCAAACTACTGAACCAGATAGCCTTTTTACCCTTCAAGGAAACAGGAACAGAAACTCTTTGGTCAAAGAAGTGAAGCCAGTTCTGCTGTGAAATCTGCTTCTGGTCAGTGATAGAACAGCTCTGTGGAGGTATGCTTAAGGCATAGTAATTAGCAAACAGGTTCCTACATCCCACAGGAGTCTGTTAAAATAATTTCATTACCCCGGGAAATACAGTAAAGTAAAGGCAAGAGCATGCATGAAAACTACATAAGCTTTAGTATCTATTAAATATGTAAAAATTATAGGTTATAGGTTAAAGAATGAATTAGAAAAACGTTTTCCCAAAGGGTGTCATTATTTTTCTAGGCTCATCTTAATATCTGAGCTGCTGAATTTAAACTAATTATTGAAAGTTAAAATGGAAAGGAGGATGTGGCACTTAAAAATTGGTTATACTATTTGATAAAACAATAAGCCAGTTTTAAAGCCTTTTATATTCTCAAATGACATACTAATGTAATGCATATGGCAGTTAGCATGTTCTAGGTCATCTGCTAAAATAATTTTCTTTCACTGGGAAGTACAGTAAAATAAAGACAAGAGCATGCATGAAAACTACATAAAGTTAAACATGCAGAAATGATAAGTTACAGGTTACAGAATGAATTGGAAAATCTTTATCTCAAAGGATACCATTATATTTTTGGACTCTTCTAAATGTCTGAGCAGCTGAATTTAAACTAATTATTAAAAGTTAAAATGGAAAACAGGATGTGGCACATAAAACAAAGTGATAAAACATTAAGTAGTTCTTGCACACCCTCTGTATACTCAAATGACATAAACATGCTGTTAGCATGTTTTAGGTCATGAGAGGGAAAAAGTAATAAAATGTTAGGTACACAATCCATTCTCCTTAATTTAAAGTTGAAAAATAATAACTTGGAAGAAAAGTTATTTTGATTCAGAGTTAAGTGTGGAGCTTTATCCTTGTCAAAATTTCAAAGAAACTTCCTGTCATTTAGGACTACACAAGTGTAGCCTAAATAAAATTACAAATATCAGCTCATGAGAGAAATGCAGTGCAGATAACATAGATACAACAGTATCAGAGAATAACATAAGACAGAAAATAACAGCATGTATGACACGCAATGCAGTTAACATTACATAAATACACTCAATACCCATTATCCAATGATAAATAATAAATATCCACCACCAAACCCCTTAACTGTTAAGATAGATAATAAATAGAGACTAGTGAATAGCAGCTGTCTAGATACTGTATTGCACTTGTTAACCTTAGACATGACTCAATATAGCCATCATATTGCATAATAGTAATACTGGCAGCAATTGCTCAGAGCAGCAGGATTAAATGAAAAAAAAATGGTTACCATGGTTAGTGTCCGAGTTAATAAGTCTCACAGCTATAGGATGCAAATTGTTCCTGAATCTGGTAGTCCTATAGCCGAAGCTGCGATACCTCCTTCTAGACTCAAGTTGTGAGAGCCAGATGTGGATCAGATGTGTTGAATCAGCTAGTATTTTGTATGGTCTCTTTCTTGCTCTTGTAAAGAAAATCTCCTGAATGAATGGAGGTCTGTGCCAAAGATTTTCTCAGCCACCCTCACCACCCTCTGTAATTTCTTCTTCTCAGCAACTCTACAGTTGTCATGCTATGTGAGGATGCTCTCGATAGCTCCCCTGTAAAAAGTGGTAAGAGCAGACAGTAGGAGCCTGGCCTTTTTGAGCTTTCTCAGGAGGTGAAGCCTCTGTTGCCCCTTCTTGACTATATAGTTGGTATTAACAGTCCAGGAAAGGTCATCTGAGATGTGAAGGCCAAGGAACTTGGTTGTTTTGACTTTCTCTACTACCTCCCCTTTGATAGTGATTGGTTTGGTTTGTGAACTGTTGCCTTTGTCCTGAAGTCCATAATCATTTCTTTGGCCTTATTAACATTCACGTCCAGATTGTCCCTGTCACACTAGTCAATCAAAGTGTTCACCTCATCCCTGTAGTTATGTTCATCCCCACCACTAATGAGACCCACAGCTGTGGTATCTTCAGCAAAAAATATAATAAATGATTTTAGTTATGTTTTGCAGTACAGTCATGGGTGAGGATGGTGAAGAGCAAGGGGCTGAGCACACAACCTTGGGGAACACTAGTATTCAGGACAATGCATTGAGAGGTGTTGTTTCTAGCACATGTTCATTGGGGTTTAGAAACTCAAGAGTCCAGTTACATAGGTGCTTGTTTATCCTGAGTTTCATGAGCTTATCCTCCAGTCACATCGGTATCACAGTGTTAAAAGCAGAACTGAAGTCCATGTACAGCAGCCTTACATACTTGTTCCTCTCTTCTAAGTGTTTTAGTGCAAGGTGTAGTGTGACTGGTATCACATCCACAGTTAATCTATGTTCCTGCTATGCAAACTGGAGCAGATAACAGGAATTAGGCAGACCCACAGACTCATGTCTCTTCACAAACCTCTCAAAGCACTATAAGACATTTGAGGTTAAAGCAACCAGTCTGAAGTCATTGAGGCAGGTAGGGATCTTTCTCCACAGCAAGGGACAAGCTGAAGATGTCTGTCAGTACCAGAAACTGATCAGCATACCCCTTCAACACCTTGCCAGGTATGTTATCTGGTCCAGCAGCCTTCCTAGGCTGCACCTTCTTAAGATGAAGTCTCACCTCCTCGGGGTTTAAGGTGAGCACTATCTCCTCTTTGTCAGTGCTTGTTTTAGAAGGTGCAGTGGTGCTCTTCTTCTCAAATCTGCCAGTGAAGGAGTTCAGTTCATTTAGGAATTCCAAGCTGTCATCAAATTGGGGCATTTTGGTCTTATAGTCTGTGAGCTGCTGTATCCCCTGCCATAGGCTTCTTGTGTCCCTCATGTCTTGGAAGTAAATCTGAATTTTCCTCCCATACTCCCTCTTTGCGTTTTTGATGCCCTTTTTTAGATTTGACCTGCCTGCCTTTAACTTTTCTTTGTCATTTGCCTTGAAGGCTGTGTTTCTTTCCCTCAGTAGCTTGTAGTCATTTGCCTTGAAGGCTGTGTTTCTTTCTTTCAGTAGCTCATAGACATTCCTGGTGAGTCAGGGCTTCTGATTAGCTGTTATAGTGATGGCTTTCATGGTGGTTACATCCTCCACACATTTATTAATATAGGCAAGAACTGATTTGGTATAGGTGTCTATGTCTAACTGGAGAATGTGACTAGCTGCTTCCTTGAAGACCTCCCAGCAGATGGTATTGAAACAGTTCTGAAGGCAATCCTTCGAACCCTCCTGCCAGAATCTGATCTGTTTAGTTGTTTTTTTCTCTGAACAAAGCTGTCTTATAGGTAGGTAAAAGCAGGATGG
Source organism: Protopterus annectens (assembly GCF_019279795.1). NCBI lineage: Eukaryota > Metazoa > Chordata > Ceratodontiformes > Protopteridae > Protopterus > Protopterus annectens. Next base: position 181,165,862 of record NC_056736.1, read on the forward strand.
CAGTGAGATCAGAGCTGCCTACGTAGGGGTGCTTCAAAGATTTAAAGACTCCTTTAATATTGCTGTAAGCTTTCTCTAAGGTATTCAGGTATCGTGTGCTGGAAATTGAAAGCACTGAAATCAGTTATGGTTGTTGACAAAGAGCAAGATTTTCCTGTACAAGGATACAAGGATTGTTGTGGTAGTGTTTCAAAAGATTAAAAAGACTCAAACTAAAATATGGTGGGACCCAAGAGCAAGAAAAGCAGTGTCACAGCAAGAAACAATGCATACATATACAATGCTGATTTAGGGACAAAAAGGGTAATGGGTAGAAGTAATAATCACCCTTGAGACAACTGTGTTTTAAGGATCTGGCATTCTACTTTCCTGCACAATTTATCAGGGAAGATCAGCATACACACAGGAAGCCCCCTTATCACAGGCATTAACTATTTCCTAGGAGCTAGCATGCATGCCATGACTTAAATAGGATGCATTTTATATTTTGTAATGCTGCTATCTATCCTGATGTGTTTCTATGTAATAAATTATATAAATGAAGTGCCCCACCTGTTTGTCATCTATAATAGAGAAGATCGAGTGACATGGTGTCAGAAAGGGATACAGATTCTTCAGTTCGATACTGACAAACACTCAGTTATCACTGGAGGAATCGATATAGGAGTGAATCATCTCTACTGCATGCATAACTCACAAAACAAGTGAAAAATGAATTTCAGGTATTAAAACTTGCTCAAGCTATTTCTTATTCACAAAATATGAAACGAGGTATTCAGAATACTCTAAACAAATTTCTAAGTAACAGAAATATTCAATATTATGATGTATTAATAGAAATATTTGAAATAACTACAGAAATTATTTGAAATAAAGTCCAAATCGCATAAAATTAATAAAATAAGGGGAACTACTTCATTTTACGCTAACCGCTACTTTTTCACATTAATCAAAGCTATTCAAGTTGTCTGAAGTGTATGAAGTGTTGAAAAGACAAACCAAATCATATCAGCCTTTACACTCCGGTATGTTAGTTAATTACAAAATTGAAATACAATAATTATTAACCTTAAGGGTTTATAATTAGTCAATTTTCTATGCATAGGAAATCTACAAACCCTGGCAAATTGTTTTAAGCTTATAATAAGTAAGTGATTTATTTTGCCTATCTTTTTAAGTACAGTAACTTATTTTATTTTACTTCATTTCATTTCATTTTATTTTATGTTATTGTACTATGTTTGTATGCTGTACCAACTAGTAGCATTGATCTTTTAACTTAATTTATGCTGCAAAGTTTAAGGTCACTTATTATGTCTAACTGGTACATATCAAGTAAATAAGTTAATAGGAGAAAGAAGGGAGAAGTGTATTTAAGTAAATTTGAGTTGCTGTCTGTTGTCTGAAGAAGTCTAGTTAGTAAACTAGATGAAAAGCGTTTAACTCTACTTGTGATTTCCTACCAGTTTTTTACTCATTATTTTTAATAAAGATCTGAAGAGCTGAAGACTTTGGGGTGCTGCTTGTTCCTGCTTTGGTTTGTCTTTTCTACAGTTTGTGGTGCCGTTTGTGTTTTTTCAATACTGTATGAAGTGTTGACATGTTTGTGCAGTATTACAGTACATTTATTTCACAAAATACAGCCATTACAAAGCATATTTTGCAAAGTAAAGCATTTTGAAAAGTTTATTGTGCATTTGAATATTATTACAAGCATTGACTGAGTGCATGGTTGTATGTAATTACAAGAGCCTTATTTTTCAGTGCGTTTAGGCATAATTTGTTGGCATGGCAGATTTCAAAAACCAACTCTACTTGTGTTTGACAATAATATTGCAGAAAACTGGAGAGTGAGCAAGAGTACGACATTTTCATACAGGCTGCATTTTCTGATAAAGATGACCATACAAAGGTATTTATTCTGCTTAATTTAGCAGGGTAAGAAGCCATAGAAAGGGAGCATTCATTTGTGTGTGCACCTGCTGTCTTCGCAGGAGAGGGGGCAAATCATCATATAGTTGTACTGGCTGAGTCAAGAAAGGACCCCGAGTGCTTAAAATGTAAATTTAGAGAAATGTGTAAGCCCAAATGAATTTTACAAAGGGAAGACATTTATTTTACCCAAGGGATCAAAAGACTGGTGAAATTTTGCAGCATATATAACTGATTTGAGAAACATGGCTAAAATGTGCAGATTTGGTGATTTAATGGATTAGTTGATAAAAGACAGACATGTTTATGGTATTAAATATGATGCTGTGAGAAAGATTTTGCTTTGTGACAGTGATTTAACTTTGAATAAGGCCATTGAGATTTGTCAGATATATGAGCTTACAGAAAAGCACACACATATGCTTTTAAAAGAGAGATGCATGCTTCCAGTAACTTCTAAAGCCAATGTTGATAGTATGCAGCACGTGGTTAAAAGAAACAGGCCCAGGCACATAGCTGCAACTGTAAACCCTGCAACACTCACTGGGATACCCCGTAGCTTTCTAGCAAGTTCCAAAGCATAATCTGGAAACCACACAGTCTCAGTGAAGCATGAGTGACTCAGCAAATTCAAAGCATGTGCCCTCACCCAGTTTCATAGTAAACTGTCATTATTGTGGAGGTAGTCATGAGACTAAAAGGGAAAACTGTTTAGTTTGGTCAGCAATGTCTCAAATGCAGTAAATGGAATAATTTCAAAAGGTTTTGCAAATGAAATGGCACACATTATTTTATTAAAAGGGAACATTCCTAGTAACAAGTTGATCAATTAGAAAGCTATAACCCTACTTTTTATGTTGATGGTGGGTCAGTGCTTCATGAAACAGTCAATGAAGTAAATTTATGGGCAAAGAATGAAGTATTTTGTACTGTTCAAGTAAATGGGAAACCAACAGATCTCAAAGATGGCACAGGTTCAAAGTGCAATGTTATGTCTGCAGAAACATTCGTATGTATGTGTTTGGTGAGAAGCTTGATTTGGCAAAGTGTACAAAGCTTGTTGCTTATGGTGGTGAAGAAATTCAAACTGAAGGCTTAGTAGTACTTTCTTGTTGCTCTGTTGGGAAAAGATACACCTTATTTTATGTAGTCAGAAGGCACCTACAATCATTATTAGGGCTCAGAGACAGTTTAAAAACCGGACTGCTTTCATTTAGTAAGGAAGCCCATTAGGTTAGCTTAAAAGACCACAGTTCTAATTCTGACCACTATATTTTTTCTACCTATGCTGATCTTTTTGAAGACAAACTAGGCAAGCTTCCAGTTGTGTACTCCATAAAGTTAGACCCAGATGTCAGTACAGTTGTCAGGCCAACCTGGAAAGTTCCAGTAGCAATGCAGAACAGAGTCAAAGACAAGCTAGATAAAATGGTGCAACAAGGTGTAATTTGTCAAGTGGTTCTTCACCTCCTACTGAATGGGTATCTTCCATGGTGGTAGCTCATAAGAAAAGCTCAGATGATATCAGAATATGTATAGATCCATGAGATTTGAACAAAGCACTGAAAAAAAAACTCTTCATCTAATGTGTACAGTCAAAGAAGTTGCAGCACTAATGCCAAATGTCACTGTTTTTTTCTTTCTTATCTGCAAAGAGTTTATTTTGTCAAATTTTACTTGATCAGAAATCCTCATTGCTAACTATGTTCAGTACTCCTTTTGCCAGATACAGATTTTTAAGAATGCCATTTGGGATAAATTCTGCCAGTGAAGTATTTCAATGTGCAATGAGGCAAAATGTTTCTGAGTATCCTTGTCCTATTATAGTAGATGATATTTTATTAGGTGGTAATGGTGAAGCTGAGCATGACAGTAACTTCAAGAAAGTTCTGGAAAGACCTTGTGAAGTGAATCTTAAGCTGAATCCTAAGAAGTGCAAGTTCATGTTATGAGAAGTTACTTATGTTGGTCATTTGTTTACCAGTTCAGGCTTATACAAGACCCTTCCGAGCAAACAGCTATTCTTGAGATGCCATCTCCGCACAATGTTCAAACCCTTCAATGCTTTCTTGGCATGGTTAACTACCTAGGCAAGTTCATTCCATATCTAAGCCAACAAGCAGCACTGCTTAGAGAGCTGACATGTAAAGATGTATCCTGGTCATGGTTGGAACAGCACCAAAGAGCATTTGATATCCGGAAACAGAGAACTGACAGTCCATCAAGTCTCAGATGCTATGATGTTCACAAGCCAGTTGCTCTTTCATGCAAAATTTAGTCTTGGTGCAGTCATTCTTCAAGATAGTCAACCTGTAGCCTATGCATCCATATCTCTAACCCAAACTGGAATGTAGTATGCTCAGATAGAGACATAACTCTTGGCAATTGTGTCTGCATGTTCGAAGTTCCATGATTATATTTATGGTAGACCTATCCAGATCAAAACAGACCACCAACCTCTAGTCACTCTTTTGACAAAGCCTATGCATTCAGCTCCAGCCAGCTTGCCATGTATGATTTTGAGATTGCAGAAGTACAGTTTCAGTCTTGTTTCCACCGAAAGGCAAACTTCTTTATCTTGCTGATATGTTATCCCGATCACCAAGAAATACCACTGAAGAGCATGAGAATAAGAAACTTGATTTTGAACTCATGGAAGTGAGTAATTGTTCTTCCACATGTCTTGATGAGTCTAGAAGTCATATAGCCTCATATCCTGTTTTACAGAAGCTCAACCACTTTATCAACTGAGGACGACCATCAAAGCGATCTAGTTTACCTGAAGAAGTGCAGTCTTATTTTCCTTACAGAGATGAGGTTCAGTCTGAAAATGACATTGTCATGAAACATCCAAAAGTAATTGTTCCAAAGACCTTGCAACAAGGATATATTGCTATTTTGCATCGTGTCCACCCAGGAAATGATTCTACTAAAAGGTAGGTGAGAGGACTAGTGTTTTGGCCTTCTATGTCACAAGACACTGGGAGAGTACTTTGATCTTGTTCTGCATGTAATAGCACAAAGCCATATCAACAGAAGGAACCACTTCAACTAAACCAGATTCCTGAACTACCTTGGTCGACAGTAGCCAATGACATTTTCAAATGGAATGGTGAATATTACTTGATGTTAGTAGACTCTTAGCCCAATTGTTTCAAGATTGATCTAACTTCCTAACCTAGCATCCAGTATTGTCATTACTAAGATGAAGCATCATTTTGCAGTTCATGGTAGTCTGCAGAAAGTTATTTCTAACAATGGTACACAGTTTACTGGCCTGTAACTCAAAAACTTTGCCAAAGTGGGACTCTACTCATGTTACAAGTAGCCCTGAGTATTTGCAGTCAAATGGTTTGGCAGAATGTGCATTTCAAAGTGCAAAACAGTTACTAGGGAAGTCAAAATGAGACAATAGTAATGTTTTCCTGAATCTCTTGAATCTTAGAAATATTCCTCATGATAAACATCTTGGTTCACTTGCCTAGAGACTTCTGTCAAGACAAACCAGAACTACATTACCAATCAGTAGTAGTTTATTGGTTCCAAGTGCTAATTTTATTTATTTTTATTTTATTTACCTAGAAATTCTGACTGGACGCAGGTCCTTTTTCAGAGGATGCCCAGGGAGAAAAGCTCCACATCATGTACATGATCAATAGAGATATAAAGTTGCAGCAATAGTAAACAACATTACAGGTAGTTGGGTTTAATACAATAGCAAGATATTAATTATCAGCAGTATATACAGTAAATGTTGCAAGTTAAGATAGTTTCTTGTCATTTATATTAGTAACAACATTGTCAGGCAAGATGTTAAAGTACGTAAAGACAACTAGCTAATTCTGACTGTGGTTAGTAGTGGCAGTAGTATAGTTGGGTTAAGAATAACAGATTTGTGAAAACCCATCTATTAAAGAAAAGCCTATCCCAGAAGTTTTATTACAATAAGTCCAGCAAACCACTCAATACATTATGTGAAGGAGAGACAGTGAGAATGCAAACTTGCAAAGGTTATGATTGAATTGGAGTCATGAAAAGTATTTGCCCAGAGCTGAGATCATACATTGTAGAATCACAAGGAGTAGAGTTTAGGCAGAATTGGAAACATTTGATCTTGGTGTCCAAGCCTGTACCCCAACACCTAGCCTGTGAGAAAGACTCTTTATCTCAGAGTCAGTTATTCAGTGTTCCAGTTCCTGAGGATGGTCCAGTGAATATCCCTGTTCCTGAGATGAATCCTGAAGTTCCTGATACGAGTTGTTCACCAAAGACTATCCCTGTTGCTGAACCCAATTCTGAATACTATGTTACTAGAGCAGGTCGTATTCCCATACCATGTTAAAGATACATGGCAACTTGGACATGAACATTGTGTTGTGTCTCTACTGTCTGTATTATTGCATGTCTTAGTCCAATGTCATTTCATTGAAGACAATTCATTAAGAGGTAGTATGTACATCAGTATGTATACAGCTTTAAGAAGCTTTCTAGGGGCTTGAACAAGTATATAACTATCGAGCATGTCCAAGCCTGACTGCCATTTTGTAGTAAGTTGTTGAGATGTAAGCATATGTCTGTGTAGTCTGTCAGTTAATTAGTTTGTTTATACTTTATGATACTGCTATCCATCCTGATGTGTTTCTATGTAATAAAGCATATAAATGAACTACCCCGCCTCTTCACCATCTATACTATAGAAGGATGAGAGACAAAAACTACCTCAAAAATGATTACCCTAGCTCAAATATTAATGTTCCGTCTGAAAGTCTTAGATCTTAACTCATGTTTAATACTAACTAAACCATTAAACCCTGGTGGGCTATATGCACAGAGACACAGCTGCCACAGCATTTTTCTTTTGCTCAACATAATTTTAATGTCACTTCCTATACTATCTAAAGTTGAATTATCAACAATATAAAACAGACATTCTCTAGATATCCACTGAATTTTAATGTGTTTAAAAATAGCACTGTAATTTTCACAATTTGTAATAGACTAAAGCTGGTCCTTAAGTTTTAAAGAAAGGTTTCTAATCATTTTCCCATATAAAATGACAGTTTTGACATATAGATACATAAATAACATTCTAAGAATTACAGTTATTACACCTTCCAATTTACAATATACCAGTCCCTCTGTCAATATAGAAGTATATGTTTACAAAATTTGCAGCGCTCACCCTGATGTATGCCCTTATGCTTTTTATTGTCCAGCCTATCACTAGCAACAGATTATTCTGAAGTATTTTTTAAGAGATTGCTTTTCATATATACAAAAATTGGTGCAATACCAATCACTTGCCATGACATTTTGTTGACCCATATTTTCTCAGTTTACTCTAATTATATATTTTTTATATTCTGCTATCTGCTTAGATAAAACTATTCTACAGTTGTCCATATTACCCCTCTTTACTTTATTAGTGATTAACTTCACTTTTCTCCATAGGACAGCGTTCTCTGTCTTTTTGCAAGTAACATGTTTTGGATAATTCCTCCATTAAAACACCTCCATGTATTCTTTGCTTATATCTTTGAAAATAGTGTCTTCTGTAATGAGTTTGTAGATTCTTATTACAGAACTTTTTAGTAATTTGTTTTTAAGCTACACTGGGTGAACACTACTATACTATAAAATTTGTTACTGGAAATAATTTTTCATGATCATTTTACTTTCTATTCTGTTTTCAAACCTATAATCCAAAACATTCTGAAAACTGAGTACTCTCAAATAAAATTTCAAAAAGGCACTTGGATTACTAATATATATATATATATATATATATATATATATATATATATATATATATATATATATATATATATATATACACATACACACACACACACACACACACACACACACACACACACACACACACACACACACCTATGTCAAAGAATGCTGTAAAATCTGATCATTCCCCTGGATTCACTAATCTTCCATGCAGGACTAGTGTAGTCCTACACGGAAGCACCCATGTAGGAGGAGGAGGACGGCAGCGCACCATGCATATTAATGAAGGCACGCTGTCCGACCTCCCAGGCTTACATGGAGCGTGTACGAGTGCAGGAGGTGTGTCTGAGAGCAGAGCTCTCAGAATAAACACACCCCTCCAATGTAGAATAGCTAGGGTTACCACCTGTCCCTCTCTGGCAGGGACAGTCCCACTTTGGGCAGTTGTGTCCTGCGAAAAAAACTAAAAAATGGCAAATGTCCTGAGATTTTAAAACAAAATATATTTCTTCAGTTTTCTTTAATAGTTGCATAAAACAATTTTTTCTTTATATCGGAAACACATAAATATTATATGAAAAAGCACAGGCAATGCAAATGCTACAAAAATAACCTTTTCTTTTGGCAAATAAGTGAAGCTCTGTCCCTTGCACTAGCTGTGGGTATGTTTTGTCCTGCAAAATCTCACATTTCTACAAAATATTTCCTGCTTTGGGCTTTGAAAAGGTGGCAACCCTAAGAACAGCACAAAGTGGAAATAAATGAGCAAGACCACTCATAGGTGTCCACATATCCCCACCAACAGTCCTCCATGTGTACAACAACAGGATATAAAAATCAAAAGAAGAAACCCCTTTATTTTTTTTTTTAAATTCAAGTACAGCTAACTGTAGATGCGCGGGTGTGCCCATTGTTTAGCTACGGTTAAAGCAGCTTAAAAGGCTGAAGAGTATAACAAGGAAGATATATGCAAATGAAAGAGTACATCAATAGTACAGTGGGCAGAGCATTCTCCTAACGAGCAGGCATTCCCAGTTTGAGTCTCACTGCAGCACAGTCTATTTTACATGGCAAATTTATTTATTTATTTATTTATTTATTTATTTTACATTTGTTAACCGGGATGGTCCAACTGGATACATGTCCTTTTTCAACGGAGGCCCGGGGAGAAAAGCTCCAACAGAGTTACATTGATAATTAGGTACAGTAAATGAGCTGAAAGAACTTAACAAAAACATAGGCTATTTACATACAAGTACAAGACTGCCATTACTATTTCTGAGATTACTACAAATGTAACATTAATAACATATTAGCAAGGACGGTAGGCAGTATAATGACATAGAGTTAGACAGGATACATATTTCTTTATCACAGTATACAAAGTACTTATCATCTTAGCTAGTTGTTTATGTTTTAGTTAATGGCACAGAGCTAGTCTGGGTTTGAGCAAGGACATAGCCAGTGTGACTTGAAGTGGAGTTTTAGACTATTTTTGAATTGACTTAGAGAAGTTGAATTCAAAGCATTCTATAGCCAATATTTTTATTGCAAAACCCACTAAACAACATATTTATGAACTGAAGTATTGCCGGAAATGTACATGTGAAAAGTCAGTGTCATAATGAAAAAGGCAGTAGTAAGGAGGTGTAAGCACCGATAAGCAGTAGTAAGCATTTGTAAGCACTAGTAAGTGTGTTTAAGTGCATTTGCGCAGGGGTAAGCATTACCTACACAGATTAAGCAAAGTAGAAGCTAAATGAGTGTAAGAAACTATAACCTCAAATAAGCAGTGCTTACCACCATGCAAACCTGCTTACAGCTGCTTTAAAGTGCCTTAATCACTATGTATCCAATGGGCCTTTATCTGCCCAGAAAAACAATAAACATCAACGAAGGTCTCGAACGCAGGACCCTATACACCATAGCCCCAGTAGCTATCTACCAAGCCATCACAGAACAACAAATGAATGAGGAAGTAGTAAGCATGTCCTCACCATAGTATAACCAAACTGAACCTGTGAAAGGCATCAGTATACAGTCATATTTGCCATAACTGAGTACATAACATAAATATGTGAACTAGAGTACAGCAGTAAGCCCAGAAGTGAGGTGTACTTGTAATAGAGTGTTGAAGTTCCCAATAAAACACAAGGACCTCACAGAGTGTGTGTACATATCAATCAGGGATACTAGGCATACATATATGGTATAATGAATAATAACACAATGCCAAAAAGGCATTATAATGAATGTCTACTATAGGCAAAACTAGCCATGGCACAGGCTGGCTTAGAAGGTGTGAGCAATGTGTCGACCAGCTAACTCTTTGTGCCCAGTGGTATACCCCTTTAAACAATTCCAACTTTAGGAAGCAGGTTTGCCCATAGCTTAGCCTTTTAAAAACCTGCCAATCACGGGAAAGTGTGGGAAATCAGCCCTACTTAAACCCAAGAGGCGAGAATACATTTCATAACTGGTTGTAGCTTCCCATTGCAGGCACTGTGACAGTAAGGGGAAGCTACAACCAGGAGTGCACTTCCGGCTGGATTGCTGGTGCATCCAGGAGTCCAAGGTCATGGCTGGACTCCTAGTTAATGACCATGCACAGAGACTGTTGCAGGGCCAGTACCAGGGCTCCCAATATAAGGAGGTGGCCTGGCGTCATCTCGCCCGCGACCTCACCAGTGCCACTGGCATACCCCAAACTGGTGAGCAGGTCAGGCACCACTATACTGACCTGAAGAGGCAGAAGGGGGACCTCTTGGAGGAGTGGTTCCAAGAGGCAAGGGCATAAGGGGATGTCCCAGCCATGTGTAAGTATCAGTCCACTACCTGTTTAATAATTGCCAGCTCAGGTATATCATGGATAGGTATGGTTAAATATTCCACTTATGTCCCCCACAGCTGCAATGGAGCAGACCATTAACCAGGAAGCCCACATCTGCCACCTGGCATGGTTGCGATGCGAGGCAGGTTAGTAATACTCATGCTTTTACTGTCATAGGAAATAAAAATAAAAGTAGTAGTAAAGTAATTGTTAGTATAAAACCGGTATTGTTCAAGGCAAGTACTGCATACACTAGAGAATATGGCAGGAAGAGTCTCATATTGTTAGCATGGTAATAAAAGTGTAATACCCTAACAAAGCAGGTCTGACTGCTGGGCTGTATGTGTATATTCTGGTATCATATGGTAATGTAGATTTGCAATCATGTAATAGCACTGTAGTATTAAGCACAGTTACCCACACCATGCACCATAACATGAATGTGTAGGAATGCCTGTATATGACAGGTGAAATCTCCAGAGGCCATTTAGTACAATTGAGAGACACATAGACAGTAAACAGGAGAAATGCAAACAACAAAACCTAAATAGCACATGCAACTGAGATGTAAACTGTTGTTTTATTAGCACACACAGCCACGGTTTGAATCCTGCCAGTTTTAGTAGTCGGCATACAGAATTATACACCACAACTGTGCAGATATGTCCAGACTGTCTATTAAAGTGGCCCATATCTAATGACTATCAACCTGTCCCCATGGGAAATCAGTGGGATGATCCCAGACGTATAGGCAGCAAACAGGAAATACAACTGATTGACACACATCTATGACAATAAACCTGGCACACTAGCAACTCCGCAATACCTTATGTGACTAAGAAGCCATGTATGTCCAATTTACACCCCGACCTGTTAAGCTGTGGTCAGAGTGTGTACAGTAACAGAATGAGATGTATGTGCATAATACTAATGTGTAATCTGGAACCTTGTGTGGCAACAGTCAAGTAGTTCTAACAAACATTGCTCCCACAGGTACGTTGGATACGAACATTGTGCTGTGAAATACAGACCAATATAACATGTACTGGTACTGTCCATCCTGGTATTGTAGGGGATTGTGAGTGTTGCAGTTTCTCTAAATAATAAAGTATCACTGGTCACTGTTGCCCACACTGTGCTACATAATATAACTGTGTAGGAAAGCATGTATATGTGTGTGTTAGGTCACTAAAGGTGGAAGAGGGCAATATTCTAGATATGTCCAGGCATACCAGCATGTGGTCAACACATGGCCAGAGTCTGTGCAGAAAGAGTTGAATAGCATAGTACAAAACATCAATCCAGAATCCAGCCGTATGTGTACAAACTGTTAGTCAGTGTTAACAAACATTCCCGCCACAGGTATACCAGGTAAGAGGTGTATACTGCAGGTAAAGCCGGTTCATGTGTAATGATGTTGACAGCCATATCAGTGTCCAATATAGGTGTATAGGGTATTGTAGTAAGACTTGTAAGATTCAGATAACAGCACTGACTAGAAAAAGTAATGTGGAGTACAGGAATATGCTACTTGTTAATTGACATCTTTCTCTCCCCCTACCTTATCTCCACAATTTAATGGCCAATCGTTTTATAAATATTTGAATGGTTCCCATGCATGTGCTATATTGACTTATTCCAACATTGTTGTCATGGTGCCATCAACGTACCTGCATGCTGTTCTTATCACCACTGTGGTCCCATATATATATGTGTTCTGTTTGCTATGCAACTGTTCCATATCTGGTGTCTGGTTTAATGGGAATATCAATGCATGCTGTTATACCTAACCCTGGAATGTGTTGACTATTACTAACCCATATATGATGTTGAAATCTAAACACCATAGCACGCTTGGGAAGGTCATTCCCAGTGGACCCACCTGTCCCACCTCAGCTGGCCGAGGCACCAGGCACCAGCATGTCTGGGGCCCAACCCCGCACCTCCCTGTCCGTTGGTCCTGCACCACCTTTGGGTGGAACTGCCTCAGGGGTTGGGGTTCACCCACCTGGGAGTGGACATGGACAGGCACCTGTCACCCATCACCAGGTTGGGGTCCTGGTGCGTAGAGCGATCAACGACTAGGTCAGTGATCTTCTATGCCAGCTTGAGGGCTGAGTGTCATGATTAGAGAGTCAGCCTGCCTCTGTGGCTCAGCCCCCAGCGCAGCCACTTTTGAGGCTGTGAAAGTGCTGTGGTGGCTACCCATGGGTGGGGACCTCTGTCCCATTGTTACCACTAGGGGGATTGTGGGATTCCGATATCCCAACACCCCTCTCCATCAAGGTGTTTACCCCCCACTTATGTCATATACCACCCCTGTATGCATCGTGTGCCTTGTCTGTTAACTTAAACAACCTACCTCCCCAAATATACCTACTACCCCTTCCCAACATCCCACTCCCACATGAAAAAAAGGGCTAGCTATTTTCCATACTGTATTTCCCTCTTTGTGCCCCTTTTTCACCACTTTCCTATCAACCCTTTTTCTTTTCTTTTAAAGAAATTAGCACAAGGATAAGCGCGAGTAAGCAGTTTTAAGCAGCAGTAAGCGGGTTTAAGCCTGTTTGCGCAGGGGTAAGCACTGGCCACACATGTTAAGCAATGTAGATGCTAACTGAGTATAAGAAACTGTAACCGGAAGTTAGCAGTGCTTACCTCCATGCAAAACTTCTTACAACTGCTTTAAAGCGCCTTAATGACTCTGTACACAACGTCCCTGTTCTGCCCAGCAACAAAATAAACAGCCTCTGCAAGGGGAGAACCCAGGACCTGACAAACCATAGACAAAGGGATTTACCACTAAGCCAAGACAACCATGCATAAATTTAATGTTATCACAAACATATCATCGAGCACAATCATTCTACAGTACAGGAAATGTAGTAATATCATACCACACAACCTCTTAATGCAAGAATTCTGGACAAAGTGTACCAAAATGTGGGTACAAATAGGGATATATGTCAAATATTGTTCTCATACACTTAAAATGTTGCTAGTTAAACAGTTATATGTATGGAAACACATACTTTGAAGGAGTTGAAGTCTGAAACACAAAGGTGTCGTCAGTAGTTACTGACTTCAATCCTGAGATCATCCATGTCAATTGCCAAGAGAATGAGGTGTAAGCCAAAATTATGAGCCAAACATGCATGAACATATGGACAAATAAATATCTGTAAATGTAGACAGATAGACAGCTATATGTGTATATATATATATATATATATATATATATATATATATATATATATATATATATATCACAAACAAAACACAAACCACTCGAAGAATCAACGCTCCTGCTCTGAATAAGTCCAAAAAGTATATAAAAGCATATATCATGCAGGTACGAAATGGCAAGAGCTTCTTCCAACCTTTACAGAACACGTACAAACTAAGTACACAGAATAGTCTTCAGATCAAGTACACCAAAGGCACTTCATAAAATCCAACGAAGATTTATTTGTATACAGCAAGCGCTTTCACCCGTAGGCTTTGTCAAACTTCAACAGAATCATGCACCCATTTCAAGTTTAAATATATTGCAAGCACAGCTGATTGGTCGACCATGTCTCTTAATTAACAAAAACCTTCTTAAAGGGACATAGCAAACCCTACCTACTGACATTCTAACAGTGCATCAATCTATTTAATTATTCTAAACCTGAATACTATAAATACAAATATAAAAGTAGTATGTACAGAATATTTACAAAATATAAACCTACATCAAAATACATGTATAATATACTGACCAATACATGTATAATATACTGACCTACGCTACTATTTAAAGTATATATAGAGAAATATCTCTAAAATGACTTCATCTAAAAGTAACAGAAATGTGTACCTGTATTCTATTTCAAACATTAAAGCCAAGGTAATAAATGAAATAAAACATAGACACATTTCATAAAAGCATAATAACAACAACAACAATTAAAATAATATAGACAGGTTCATAAATCAACAATAGAAGTGAATAGACAACATATAGCAAATCAAATTCTATCATCATTCCCTAATGCTGGGCATAAGGACCTAGACTTCCAATGGGACGTTATCAATCACGGTTTGGTCAATCTCTTCTTACGTAGGATGGGTTGTAATTGTACTTTATCATTCAGCCCAGGGTATCTATCCGACCTCAACCTTATGATCCATTTCAACTCACACTCCTGCAAGAAATTGTCCACATTACCCCCTCTAACACTAGGGTGAACACTTTGTATCACACTAAATCCAAAATAACCCCTAGTGTTAGAGGGGGTAATGTGGACAATTTCTTGCAGGAGTGTGAGTTGAAATGGATCATAAGGTTGAGGTTGGATAGATACCCTGGGCTGAATGATAAAGTACAATTACAACCCGTCCTACATAAGAAGAGATTGACCAAACCATGATTGATAACGTCCCATTGGAAGTCTAAGTCCTTATGCCCAGCATTAGGGAATGATGATAGAGTTTGATTTGCTAAATGTTGTCTATTCACTTCTATTGTTGATTTATGAACCTGTTTATATTATTTTAATTGTTGTTGTTGTTATTATGCTTTTATGAAATGTGTATATGTTTTATTTCATTTATTACCTTGGTTTTAATGTTTGAAATAGAATACAGGTACACATTTCTGTTACTTTTAGATGAAGTCATTTTAGAGATATTTCTCTATATATACTTTAAATAGTAGCGTAGGTCAGTATATTATACATGTATTTTGATGTAGGTTTATATTTTGTAAATATTCTGTACATACTACTTTTATATTTGTATTTATAGTATTCAGGTTTAGAATAATTAAATAGATTGATGCACTGTTAGAA